>NC_088718.1:32985291-33320291 GCF_963576615.1 Watersipora subatra | reverse complement strand
ATAATGGCTGGTGTAAACCGAGCCTGATAAAGTGTGTTTATGTGTTGAGAATAGAACAACAAACAGTTTAGTGTAAAGATCTTATTGCTGAAAAGAGGCTGTTAGGTAAAGTTTTTTAGTTAGATTGCCTAGTTTTTATCTTCATCATAAAGAATTTTAATCATTATGTCATTAGAAACTAGTGCTCTGAAGACAGCTATTTATCATTTCTTGGTCGGTTCGAAGTGCCTTTCGTGTTTTGGCAATATTTCCACAACCTGCATCATGCTAAAATTATTTACTGCACAAAGCAATCAAAGATTGGCAATCATACATAAACAGGAAGTGCAAAAAAAATAATCTTTAATCAGTAGCAATTTTTCATTTCTCAGTCTGTGAGACATGCCCTCTTTCTTTTAGCAGTATCTCAAAAATTAATAGTTCAATCAACTTGAAACTCTGAAATATGCTAAAAACATACGCCGCATAAAGCTCTCAAAGTCTTGTAATTTTATGTAAACCAGAAGTACGGAAGTACAAAAAGAACTGGCGTTCTATCGGCAGCCATTTTTCATTTTTTGTTCGAATAGAAAAGTTGTCGGTATTTTTGCTATATTGTGAACTAAAGTGCTTCTAGTTCAGGTGTTCTTTACAAATCATTACTATCAGGGGACAAAATAAGCACCTCTGTACTTACCAAACTAGAAACAGTAAAAGAGCGAGAGTTGAAAATCCAGCTTTTATAGTCTTCCGTTTTTGCTCCCTCATGAAGTCAATGACAGGGTTACAGCAAGGCGGTTGTATAACATCTCTTTATCCTCTTTATTACCAACCCAGCTACTGCTTCATTTCGCTTCTGCAGATGTGTTAGGTGAAGCAGCGCACTCAGCTAAGGGGTCAGGGGTCAACATCTAAGGTGTCTTAATAACTTTTTACGCTATCAGCAATGCTCCAGTTAGCAGGCAGTTTTTCACAGTAATCCTCACTACTATAACTACCCTCTTCGCAAGCATTAAAACTTTCATTACACAAATTGGTGTCTGTACATACATGTACCTAAAAGTATTCTCACCATTAATATTAGCATCATTTTAATCTATCACATCACCCACATTACTCGAGTTCCCTGTAATCAAAGCGGGGATAGCTGGAGTAGGCACATTAGGGGTCAGCAATGCAGGATGAGCATGTTTACCTATTACCGTTTTATTTACAACAGCCTTTTTTAAATTTCCCAGACCAGTAGGCTATAGGTAGGCATGGTAATTGTTTCTGCAATCAAAATCATGAAGCACAAATTAATGTTTTTGGCTGCAACAAAGCTCGCTCTGTCCTATGAGGATTTAATAGTTCTCGCAAACGAAGCTGGACCGTAACGGTTTCATAATAATCATCCATGGATTCTTAACGATGCTGGACCAATTAAAAGTGCCTGCTAGGTGTATTTGAGGTTTTGGAGTATGAAAAATAATATGATTATATTGCATCATTTTCAATTTAAATTACTGTACCCGCAAAGATAGCTCGGAAAAATCCTTGTCGACAATGGTGGCAACTAAATATTTGTGGTATGTCTCTACTTCAAAATATCAACGTATTAGGCTATAATTGAATTTCTTGCAGGTCCTGGTGCTTGCCATCATTTTTTTAACCACTGCATACTTTGTTTTACTATCAATCAGTTTTCACAAAGCATATTCGACTGCTCACTAAATATTATGCTCGGTCTGCTGTATCAGTACAGCACCAATAGCATTTTGGCTTGGGTCTGCTGACATAATATGCAGTTTATTCTAGTCAAACACATTGCAAAGAGGCCTGCTGCAGTTCTCATCTGATCTGCTCAAAAGCAAACTGATGACTTTTACTCCACATCTATGTACTGCGCGCTCCCATAATGGTCTAAATGGGTGTCGCTAACTCAGACTAGCTCTTGAAAAACTTGCAGAGATAGTTAACCATGCTGATGAAGTGCTTAGAAGCTTTTTTATTCTCTTCAGGATTCAGTTGGCAAACTACTTATTTTTGTTCAAATTTGGTCTTACACTTTGAGCGCTAAAAATATATCCAAGGAATTTAGCTGAAGTACAGCTAAACTCCCATTTGTCTCTGCAAAATGTCACTCTGACTGCTTCGATCTTAGATAGGGCCCTCCTCAACTGCTTTCATTGGGGGATCTTATTCTGGTCAAAAACATCATCCATCAAATAATTCTGTTCATCTGACCCAATATCTCTACCATGCAACTCTAATTACATTCTGGAATTGATGAAACGCCAAAATGCATTTGTTTAAAGCATTACCTACCCAGCGGAGAGACGAAGGTCATCAGTAACTCACTCTTAGTATAGAGCTTGACTTGACAGAATCTTAAATTTGTGTCACTCTTAAAGAAGATACAACTTTCTGCTAGTTTAAAAAAAACATGTTGCAGACTGGTAGAAGCAAATATGTCTCCTTCTTCACCTATCTATTAATGTGGGTAAGATCCACACACGTAATTATAGCACCGTTAGGTTTTGGGACTAGCGTCAGTCCTGAACATTAATCAGTTGGTCATTCGACTGGCTAAGTAACTTCCAGTGCTAAAATTTTTCTATTTCCTTCTTTACTTTGTTATAAAGACCAGCAGCTATAGGCCTTAGAAAGAAAAGATGATAAGGTTTCATGTTTTCATTTAGTTCAATGATGGGCAGGCCTGACATCATTCCTAACCTTTTAAAAAGTCTAGGGAGCACCTTCACCGGATCAATGATCTTTTCATAGATAGCATTGACAATCGTTAAAATACCTATATCTATGATTTTTTGTGCTTTCAGTAGGTTTTGACTAGCACCTAACGCCACATGTGCTTGTGCTTGCTCTTGATTTCAACATCAGCAACTCATACTACACTCAGCTTCTTTCTACCCATGCCAACCAAAACTATCCTTCTTTTAGTTCTATAAAACTATTGAACTAAAAGAAGGCTGTAAGTTCAAAGACTTTTGATTCTTTTTCATTAACACAGTGACATCAACTTCAGTGGTTATACAGAAAAAAGCATTTTGGCCATGGATAAACAAAGTCATCTACTAGTCAACTAAAATCTTGGTCGGAAACTATCCGAACCTCCTTATCAGTACTACCCTCTTTCCTTAATTTAAAAGAACACTCGCTTTTTTCATGATACTTGCCATTACATGTGTGACATCAGTTTGGCCTGTTGCATGCACCTGCTATATGCTCAAGTTTCTTACAATTATTTCCTTTAACCTGTTGGAAGTTTTTCCCAAAGCAGTTGATTGAGCTGCACGCATAGTAGCTGTCATCACTTTTTCCCCCATGACCATTTCTGTAGGTACGGTCCTTAGAACTGTGTGAATCGCTGCCAAAGCTGTAACGGTGACAGCGATAACATACATGTATTTCACAACCACATTTATTGCTGCTAGAGATGGTCTGCAGACATGGTCTGTAGACATGATGCCCATGCCGTTCTCGACCACTCTTAAATTTGTTACAGCCACAGCTGTAGTCATCATACGTCCTATAGTGTCCTCGAGCCCAGTACTCTTCTGGCCTAAGATTTTAAAAAAATTAGTAATCAAGCCCTAGGCATGGCGTTAGGGACCTTGACACACTCATTAACTACAGTTACCTCTATCTCACTCGTCTGGAGAGCGTTCATTTTTATACAGACTTGGAACTCATCATTAAATCTTTTCCAGTTACCAAAAGTGTCAGTAGCTAAAATATTTAGTACAGAAAGCTAACAAAAATGTTGGTGTGCATTCCTTCTTTGCCATTATTTTAAGTTACCAGTAACTTGAAAAAATTAAATAAAATTTTCTAAACAGAAATAAATATGAAACTTCCTATTAAAATCCGTTCTTGTAGCTATGGGTAGTTACCACACTACACTGCACCTCGCTGAGTGTCTACATATTCTACAATTGTCTTATACCATTCACTATACTCAACGTTACTTATTGCTTAACACTACACTATTGTATTAATTTTTTTTCTGAAAGTAAATACTTGTGGTACTATGTGAGCTAAAAAGACTTTAGTTCAATGGGCCCATTACCAGCTGTTATTATCAGGATACAAAACAAGCACATCTGTACATGTACTTGCCAAACTAGAAACAGTAAGAGATCGAATTAAGGATTCGGCTTTTTTGGTCTAACCTTTTTCATTCGCCTGTCGCGAAAGCCACCAACCAATTAGTCAAAGGTTTTTTTTATTATTTGCAGAGACATGGCTGCATCAAACAATTGCTCAGACTCAGACTTTTTCAGGACAATAAAAACTTGGAGAAGCGAAGTTTAAGGAAGTGGGACCATCTATATATAAAAGTTGTTTTATACTATTTAGAAATCAGCAGTTAAACTGATCTTAGTGGTCCAATTGTAAGGGTCAACAGGCTCGTTTTTGTCAACTTCTGTTTGCTTCCTTGGTTTTAACTATAAACTGCTCTAACACATTGAATCTTGCTCTTAAGACAAGTTTGGGAGTTGTTTCCCATCTCATCCTAGGTCTGAGAAAACTTGACTGTGTAGTATTGCTTTGTTTTTCCAACATCCAGTTTCAAAGGATTAGCAAATTTTGGCCACTTTGTGTATTATGTGATATTTTTTATTATCATTTCAGCGTATTGCAATAATTACATGCATGTTTCTTAATTTACCTTTTAAATTATCAGTTTGTTCAAAAAGTGTAAAAAGCTATTTATTACAGTTGATTTTTTTCATTGAGTTGAAAACCTACAAGAACTTTAAAAGCTTAGAGTTTCAAAGGAATATTGAGTTTTAAAAAGAATTGTGCTATTCTAGGTACTTTCATAGTTAATGAAAAGTTGTTAGTTGGCCTACTATCTACATGTATGCTCAGAGACGTGCTTGTATGTAAGACAGTAGGTGTCACAGTGGGAAAAAGATGTTAACAATATAACACTTTGTACAACTGTGATTTATCTTAAAATTCTAGACCAATACTGTGTTGAAATTTTGAACATTCTTATTTGAAGTAAAAAATAAAAATATAATTCTGTAAACATCAAAAACTAACTATAATATTTTAATTTTGCGACTAGTAGCTGCCAGGAAGATTTCCATCTGGTCATAATATTTACCAGTCTACTTTCAGGTAATAGCTGGGTCAACCAATGACTACTACGGTGATGAACTGACCTTCTGTATCAAGTAAGTTCCATGCCTACGTTTACAGCAAATTTTAATAGTGGAATTTACTTCTATGACGTGAGGAGGTATATAAAATTGAGAGCTTGATAAATCGAGATAAGTATTTGTTACAGCATGTTCAATCTTCACATCTATAAGATGCAAAACAGTAACTTTTATGTTATTGGTTGCAAGCTCTATGTCAATGGAACTTGCAGCCAATAAGCACAGTTTAATAAGCTTGTTTATGGATATTGTATACAATTGTTAGCAAGTATGTTTAGTAACTAGTTGACTTTTAGTAGGTTGAAAATCAATTCTATCATTTGGTAATTAGGACAAAATCATCGCTTTGAAAAATCTATTTATATATGAGCTAAATTTTAAAAATTAAAAATAGTATTTACAAAATAAATATATAAGAAATATAATAATAGCTACAGCAAGTTTTAAACTGAGAGTTTACAAATGCACTTTTATTATGCTGATGGCATCGTAAACTACAATTTCTGTTAATCTAAAAATGCATTTTTACAATGAACCAAAGAATACAGAATACACCTGTAAAAAATAATACGCTAAACTTCCATAAAAGGACAAATGCCAAACAAAACTGTGAATATCATTATTACATGTAATTAGCTCAATTAGGCTTTTAACTTGCTGAGGTAATACTAATACTGGTTCAAAGGTCAAATTGTTAAGCTTTAAGTAGACTTGCATTATCAAGCTGATCTTTCAAAATGGTGGACTCTCATTGAATATATTATTGGTCAAATTAGTCAGCAGCAAAACAAAAATAAATAAAAATTTAAATTTAAAAAATTGCTATAAATTATTATAATTATACTGCATAAATAGGCATTAGAAAATTTTAAGACATTAAGCAAAAATGAAAACATTTAGTATTGAATATTTACCATATTTATGTGGTGGAAAAATGAATAAAAATTGTGTGAAGTAACAGATAGGTATGTGGGAAATAGAGCACCATGGCTGATCAAACTAGTCCTCACAATGGAAGGGCAATGCAACATCAAGAATAACTATTAAATTTGCTGTATTCATTGACAAAATAACATTTTCTTAAAGTCAATAAAATTACTTACAAACTTATATTATCAATAATATTAATAATTTTTATAATATGAACAGTAAATTTGACATTTGCTATTTCCACAACAAACAAAAACTTGCTGATGCAAATTATTCATAAAACCATGGTTCACATTGAACTTAAAGGAACTGTTTTTAGATTCCTAATTAGCTGATTAAACTTGGAAAAGATTTAAGCAGTTTTTATAATCTTGAGAATTAAAATTATTTATTAAATTATTCTGACAATTCATTAATTTTAACAAGTTTTATATGCAACAATTTGTAAATTAATTTTGAAAATTATGTATAACTAGTTTCAGACTGATAAAATCATTTCAATTTCACAAAAAGAAACATCTTGAGTCATCAATCAAAGTATCTTTGATTAAATTCACTTGTTGAGGTAACATAATGGTGAAATGATATATTAAGGAAATTACATTGCAGCAAGATTTGGCTGTACAGTAGATGCTTCTATAATGTAAATTCCAGATAAAGTAAAGAATTTATGAGAAGTTTTTGCTTTGTACTACGTAAAAAATTCCATATAGCGGTGTAAAGTACCAAGTCAGGTAAGTTTTCAAAATAGATTTGATTGTTAATCTATCTCGCCACACTCGCAAAAGAAAAAGTGACGCGAGTATGGCATTATATCTATTAAATATACATGTACAACTTTTGTGACATTCTAGTTCATTGTGGTAGATCATCAGATATGGCAAAAAAACAGATAATAAGGTAGCTGCACAATTGTTCATAAATACAAACGCAATCAATTGGTGCCGCTGTTACACCATCGGTCTACCATTCTGAATGTCACGAGTTTGAGTACCACCAAATGTTACGTTTTATCCAAACTTTGACCTCTGGATATAGATAGGCGCCGAACAGGTTGTACCGCTTTTTTATAGTAAAAATATTTTTCTACATGTATGTTTTGCTTTATTGTAGATGTATAAAATATCTGTTATTAGTTTTGTTTTGCAGATTAGACCTTGCTGTTTAAAAAAGGTTAACCGTTGTAAATGAACACCAAAGATGTGCGCTCCTCATCAACTTGATGCAAAATTATCGCAAGCATAGTCTATAAAACCAGTGAGATTGATTAGAAAAGGTAGAAAAGTTGTCGATGCAAACCAATAATACTGCAGTTACAATACAGTCGACAAATTAAAAAAAAAGTTAAGTTTTTCCTTTTTGCATGGCCAAAGGGGTGAGTTTGAAAAGACGTTGGAACAGATTAGGCAATTTACATGTATTTTACAGCTCTTATAATGTAAACGTTCCTGGAACGGATTATTTACATTGTATGTGCTCTTACTGCATTCCACTATTAGGATTGTACTAACTGTATTTTAAAAATTGAATGGGATCGTTTGTAATTGGCTTTAATCATTGTAGGCTAAAAGCAGACACAGTGAGACCAACAGAAGAAGAATTAATAGCATACGGCACAACACATCAGGTAGGAAATTAGGTTAAGATTCTATTTTCTTTTTACACGTAATTTATAGACAAGTTATAGTTAACATGTAAAACTTGTTTCAATCAGCCTTTTTATTGAAACACCTGTAAGTAAAGCAGAATATTTGTTTGTAGTATTAGTTTTTCACAGCATTTCTCATGCTCAGTAGATAATTTATTTGTCACATTAAAGTTCATAGTAGAACGGTTGAAGGACTTGCACTGGCTTCATAACGAATTGAGACCTTTTAAAACTCCATATTTTGTGGCAGACAGTTTTACTCTTACATGCAAATAACCTTGGCAACAAAATACTTATTCCTTGATAATTTAGACTAGCTGCCATGGAAGCACAGTGAAGAATAATTATTTCGATTTTTAAATGCTGGCAAGAAAATTCAATCGGTTTCACTTTTATCTGCTTTCTAAGTGACATTAATTGTAAATAGAAACACAAATGATCTGGTGTACTCTGATGGCACACATAAGTGCTTTCACTTCACATGTTTCATTAATTATGATGGTCACACCAATAGTTGGTTTCACTTTTTAATGCATCTTTCACTAGTAACATTGCACAAAGTTTTATCTTATCTTTTGAAACTCATATACAAAAACAGCATTTATTATTTACCAGATACTACCGATAAGAAAACAATTTACTCATGTTGTTAGCTAATTGCACGCATACTGTAAGGATTAGTTTTAAATTCATTATCTCATTAAAGTAATTTGAGGTAGGCAGGTTGTGTCACAGTTTTTTTCAGTTGGTTTGATAGTAGGTTTGTCCTCTCTACATTTTATCCGTCAGCATTCATCAGCATTCACTTCCTTCTTCGTGATCTTTATCTTTCCATTTTTCCTTCCATAGCATCACTCATCAGTTCCTCGTGTCACAAATGTTTTCTAACTATCCGTTTTTTCTTGTCATGATGGTATTTCCCAGGTTGACTTGGGCTTCTCAAATTTCAAATAGAACATAATTTTCAAACTGCATATGGTTAAATATTTTAACGTAACATAAACCTATGTCACAATATTCTCCAATGAAAATGTTTCACTTACAAATGATTTATTGGTTACCGTGACAACGAACAAAAGTACTTTCACTTTACATATTTCATTAATTATGTACACAGTGCAGAATTGTAGTTTTCCATTTTGATGCGGCTTTAATTAGTAACACTGCGCAAGGGTCTAGGCTATCTGTAGAACACCTTAAAAAAGATTTATTTTTATATATGTACATATATATAGTATATTGTATAAATACTATATACTATATAAATTCAACTTTGTTATCGGTAAAACTTTATCACCTTATTGTTTTCGGCTTCCTTTTCAGTATAGCTTGTAAAGAATAACGCTGAACTGAGATAGAGAGCGAGCACCATATCTCTTTCAGGGGTGGTCGGAGGAATTTTGGCAAATATTTTTTGGTCATCTTCGTTATTTGAACTTAATTAACAAACCGACTGCCAAGTTTTAGTTTCGATAAAATTTTTTGTTGATATCGTATGGCAAAAGAGTTGAAAAAGTTTTTGTCTTCGTATAGTGAGGACCAAAATTATTCAATTTTTGACTAAAAATACTGTGATTTTTTAGAAACTATTTTCAATCTTTTTTGCTATTGCACACATGATATACAGTGCCCTTTTTATTATTAACTAATACAGTGCACTTTCTGGTTACGACGTGCCTGTTATATGATTTTTTCACCTTATGAAGTGGATTACAGTGTTTTGGTGATATGAGTAGAGGTTAGGTACCACTGCATCCTGCTGTAGGCAGAATGCAGTGGTGCCAGAAAAAATTGTTTCATAGGTTTATGTTGCATTAAAATATTTACCTATATGCAATTTTAAAATTATGTTCCATTTGCATCCTGCTGTAGGCAGGACCTTTCTGTCACAATGTTCTCAAACAATCTCAAATCACTGCATCTTGTTTTAACTGGTAGTAGAACCCTCCACTCCATACTTCATCCATCATCATTCATTTTCTTCCTCTTAACCTTTTCTTTACACTTCATTCTTCAATCATATTTTTTATCAGTCTTTCATGTCACAGATGAGCCTGAACCGCCTTTTTACTCTTGATGGCATTCACAACAAATATTTGTCCCTCTCAAACTTTAAGTGGGACACCTTCATTTCCAAATTGTATTTTAATGTATGTTTTTACGCATCATAAAGCGATGAATATATAAAAACAGCTCTAAAAATATCAAAGCATAATTTGCAAAAATAATAAATATACTATAACAATTAATTTCACTGCTTTATTGAGTCTGCACGTTAGTATAGGTAAAGTCTATGCATTTCTACATTTTTGGTTGACTTCATCCAAACATCACACACGCGCATGCACGCGCTTGCACGCACGCACACACACACATGCTTCATCCCTTTCACCAGGTATCTATATATATTTTGTTTCTATAACTCTGTATGGTTCTAGAGAATCAGCCTCTTTAACACCGGTCTGCTGACTATCCGATTAAACACAATGAAAATCCTGGACATCACTGGGCTTACTGTTGGTAGCAGTCAAATTAGTGGTGATTCCTTTTATTCCTTTTACATCAGAGTGTAGTAGAGATAATACTTGATCAGTTACACGTCTGAAGCTTGATAGGAAACCTGCCATGTCATACGATGGAGCTAAAGGTAGCAATGAACTAAGCCCTATTTGTTGTATTCCACTACATATTTAATACAAATATGTGTAATTTTCTGGTTAATATAGTTGGGCAAAAGTCAGAGACCCTGCCGACTGATTTTCATGGAAGAACTTTGCTATACTGACAACTTTCGAAAGGTAAATACTTTACGTTATAGCTTTAGACTTCATGCTATAGCTTATGACTCCATAGCATTAGACTTCATATGTATTATAGCTTTAGACTACATATAATAGTTTTAGACTTCGTATTATAGTTTTGGACTTCATATTATAGCCTATGACTTTGTTTTATAGCTTTATAGTTCATGCTATAGCTTTAGACTTCATGCTATAGCTTTAGATTTCATATTATAGCTTTAGACTTCATTTTATAGCTTAAGACTTTGTGTTATTGCTTTAAAATTCGTGTTACAGCTTTAGACTTCATGTTATAGCTTTACAACTTATGTTATAGCATTAGACTTTATGTTATAGCTTAAGATTTTGTGTTATACCTTTATAATTCATATTATAGCTTTAGACTTCATATTATAGCTTTAGACTACATATTATGGCTTTAGACTTCATATTATAGCTTTGAACTTCATATTATAGCCTATGACTTTGTTTTATAGCTTTATAATTCATTTTATAGCTTTAGACTTTATGCTATAGCTTTAGACTTCATATTATAGATTTAGACTTCATTTTATAGCTTAAGACTTTGTGTTATAGCTTTAAGCTTCATGTTACAGCGTTACACGTCATGCTATAGCTTTAGACTTCATGTTATTGCTTAAGATTTTGTGTTATAGCTTTATAATTCATGCTATAGTCTTAGACTTCGTGCTATAGCTTTTGACTTCAAATTATAGCATTAGACTTCATGCTACAGCTTTAGACTTCATGCTATAGCTTAATCCATAGTCTTATAGTTAATCTATTTCAACATTTGCTTGAAAACATTGAAACCATCACATTTGGAAAACAATGTCGATAAGAATGCATTATATTTGTTAAATTTGTTCCAGCTTTAAATGCAATGATAAATATTTCAAGCAATTAAATTTAGCATCAAAAATGCATTTTATAAAACTACTAAAGGAATGCCCGGCATTGCAGGGGTGATAAAAAAGTCTTTGCACAGAAACCTCACTTTTAATCAACATACACAACATTCACCATTCTAACTTTTAAATGAATGTGTTTGTTTATTTCTGCGAGGGCTATAAGTTTAATTACAGTTTTTAATATATCGGTATATGCATATAATAATATATTATATATATTATTATATGCATATACCGATATATGCATATAATAATATATTATATATATTATTATATGCATATACCGGTATATGCATATAATAATATATATTATATATAATATATATATATAATACCTGAATAATCATTATTATTGTTATTATTACCACAGGTAATAAAAACAACTTATAAACTTTACATAACCTACATTATTTTGTGTATTGTATTAACTTTAGACTATATTACTTGCAAATATTTATAAACCGTTTTTATTACCCAGCATTATTTACAGGCAGTAATTTATTTATTACGGGCATTCAGCAACAAGGTCAGATGGTAATTGTTACATGTATATATATAGTACTTTATTGGCAATAATTTCATTTCACAAATAGAAATGTTTTTCAAATTAGGCCATGTAACGTAACATCGTTTTTGCGTATTTCAGCCGATGTAATGAATATTTTTATTATTATTGATCCCTATCCTTTCTTCGGTGGGTAGTCTACTGGGTGAGTATGCGCTAATGCGCTACTTCCAAAACGAGAGGTTCCAGGATATAAAAATATTTGTGAAGCAAATTTTTTATTCCTAAAAATTATCGCTATACCTGGAAGCAAGAACAGACAGCCTAACAAACAAAACACAAGAATTGAGTATATATATTACATAATATTTACATATATATAGATTTATAGCATTCTGGAGAAGTCTGGGCCTTTTTTTCTAGCAAAATTTTATTTTAGTAAATTAGTTTAAGCAGGCTAACTGAAGCATGAAGCATGGATATTTTAACCAATCGCCATTAAAATTTACAGGTGGAGTAAGTATACGCACAATCATTTTATAGTATGGCAAACAGACTGTGTTGGTTAGTGGATAGAGCGCTTGTGTGCAGAATCAGAGTTTCTGAGTTCAAATACAGCGGGAAGCAGGTTTTTTCTTAGACTAATTGCTATAACTGAGCGCACAAGCGACAGACAACAGACAACAGACAAACAACCACTAAGATTTATACCCATATATTTTCAAGGATGAAAATACTCATCATAAAAGCTAAATGATCCACAAAAATAAAATAAACAGCCTATATATGAATCTCAGTGTTTGCCATTGTTTTTTTTTGTGAGTCCAGTTACAACGATAAAGTTTTAGGAATGAACAATACTCTTTGCAGTGGATTTGAACTCAGAATCTTTAGATCTGCAAGCATGCATCCTATCCACTAATCCACACAAACCACTTGTGACACAAAAACATAATTGGGCACATGGTTTTTACACCTGCCAATTTTCAATAGCGATTAGTTGAAATGCCTACGCTTCACGCTTGAACCAATTTACTAAAAAAATAACTTTACCAGAAGAAACATACTTGCCCAGCCTATCCCAAAAGTGTTATAAATACATGTATATGTACACCGTATTTATAGCATACCGTACAGCTAATTAAAATTACAGCATACACAGAAGTAAACAAGCGCCTTCATTTAAAATTCAGATGGTACATAAATGTTGCTTTTCTGCACAAAAACTCTTTTACTATACCCGTGCAATGCCAGGCATTCAGCAAGTATGCATTTATTACTTATATTATTCTTTATATTACTTAACTATTATTATTTATGACTTATTTATGTACTTGTTCATTACATTGTAATATATTATAATGTAATAAACAATATATTATTATTTATGTTACTTCATTTTATAATGCAGTAGTTGGCATAAAGTGACACATGAACTGATTTGTGGACTAGACAGTGCTTAAGTTTGGTTGTAAAATGATTGACAGAAACTTACAACGCAGCGTCCTTTAACTTAAAGGACGCTGTGATATGGTTTCGTAAATTCTCACAAACAAAATTGTACTCATTTCTCTGTATGCATGAAAAGGCCAACTTTAAAATCTTTGCTTAGGTAAGCAAGAAGAAGCTAAGAGAGGCAGTCCATGAAATGATTGCAAAGGACTCGACAACTGGGCTCTGCAATTGGTATAAAGAGTTCTTGGCTGTCTGTGACCATGGAATCTGGCACAGGAGCAATTGTGGTCCTTGCTAGTGCCTTCAATTGTCCAGCTGGAATTTGAACTAAACACCTGCTGATTTTTTGCCAACACACTAACCACGGAACCACAACTGCTCTCTCAAACATATTGAGCTCTAATAGTCAGACCTATTAAAGACAAGAAACCATTAGATAGAATATAAACTGGTTATTAGAAGATTGGTGTCCTGCCAGCTCATTAAATGATAAACACTCTTTGGTGTCCCTTTGTAAGAATATAATGTTTATATTATTAAATATTTTATCTCTTCTTTTTAAATTGAAAAGAAATGTCTCGCTAGTCAGGTGATGTGCTTAGAAAATGGCTAAACATCCCCTGAAAAGTCAATTTTATATTTCATTGTTTGAAACTAGCCAATCACAGCCCTAATAGAAGTATGTAGTTGAGGGGAGGCGTTAGATGGTTTCATGTGTTAATGTAGTGATGATATGAAGGTATGCAGTAATTTTTACCAAGTTCAAGGCAAGAGTCGCAGCTGAAAGTGAAACATATTTAGGAGCATAAGATGAGACCATTTATATTTTTATCTTAAAAAAATGGAGGCTATTAGTGCTATGCCTATGAACATCCTTATTACATCATTATGAGGATGCTTAAGAGCCATAAAAAAATTTAATTATAAAGTGTTTCACTGGGCCAACAAACAAAACTTCCAAAACACACAAAATGACTGATTTAATGTCTATGATAGCTTAGTATTCTTTCAAACTATCAGAACATCTCAACTATGCGCTTCTCTTCGCGTGAACTTGGTTTTCTCAGCAATGTGTAGTTTCAGAAGCAGATGTGATGATATGAAGTAGAAATGCAGTGTTTGGGTGAAGGTTTGTAGTGGAAATAGACGGGGTAATTTATTTTAACTTACCTTAAAGATGAACTAGTATAATATCGCTATTGTAGATGGACAGTGTTTATTATTATACTAAACCAATTAGGTGTCACAGCTTTTTGCAGAGTTTTTACTGTAAGTGTGCACATTTGGGCATAAAAGAATATGTTGATATTTGAACATATATAAGATCATTATTGTTAATGCTCACAAGTTTGCATAGTGCCCTAAATATTGATTGGAATTTTATGGAATCACTAGTGTTTATGTACACAGTCTATATTTAAAGACTTGAGAACAGATAAAATATTATAATATTAGTATTACCAATAATCATCGTTCTTATCAAACCGCTGTTGTGAAGGCACACAACCTGCATGTGAATATATGGAAGTGATGTATTAAAATGGCATATTTATCCTCAAAGGTAGAGCAGCAGATGCTAGTAGATTAAAAGTTCTGGGATATGTTATTTATCCTGGGCCAATAAAACAGGTCGTACACCTCAACTCGTACATCTCTGGACTTTCTGCTAAAGTCCTAGCTTTGGTGTTGATTGACAAAGAGTAAGGTGGTGCAAAGCTGATTCCAAATGTTGATGACTTTAGAATCCAGGACAATTCAAAAAAGTATTTGTTGGTCTATAAACATGCAGCAGCTGACAAACTTGAGTATATAAAGTTGTTTAAACAGGTTTTAACAACAGATCAGTGTTTATTCTGGTAATGAGGTAAAAAATATATAAATCTGTGTATATTATGTAATATAGAATTGACAAAAACTGATTAAATATTTCAGTACAGTATCTATACTATTAAATATACTAGTAGCATAGTATAGGATAATGTATACAGTATAGTACAGTTTCGTACAGTATAGTACAGTATAGTACAGTATAGTACAGTATATTACAATATAATACAGTATAGTACAGTATAGTGCAGTATAGTACAGTACAGTATATTACAATATAGTACAGTATAGTACAGTATAGTACAGTATAGTACAGTATAGTACAGTATATTACAATATAGTACAGTATAGAACAGTATAGTACAGTATAGTACAATATAATACAGTATAGTATAGTACAGTTTAGTATAGTATAGTACAGTAAAGTACAGTATAGCGTAGAATTTTATAGTATAGTAGTATATACTGGCAGTCTGGTGTACCATGAGAGATTGTAATGAGTATAGTGCATAATTAATTAGTAAATGTGCAAGGTGACCGAGTAGTGTAGTGGTTAGAGCGCTGGTCTGTAAATTGAAGTATTACTGGCAGTTCTGAGTACTGTGAGAATTTGTCAGATGTACTGATAAACCACAGAAAGTAAAAATGCCGACAGTTGTTCTAAAATGCCGGAAGGCTGACCATTAATCCATAACTAAAAGTGTCAGGCAGCTATGATGAATGTTGCAAGTTCAAATTCCATAAGCTGCAATAGTTTTTCCCAAACTCCAACCGCAGATTCGAACAGGAGGACAGTCGAGCACGACTCTTATTATTGTAAAAATTATGTAATTGGTAAAAGTTTTCACTTAGCTCAGCTATAAAACAAAGCACACACGCTAAATACCATTATGAAGGAGTACATATCAGCCCTCGGAATGACTCAGTTGGTGAGATAGTTAGTTTTTAATCTAAACATCAATTTCTCAAGTATTGGTTGTATAAGCATTAGCAGTTAGTTTCTTAACAATAACTGATTTTACATGCTCATAATTCTAATCATAGTTTATTGCTTTCAGGTGATAGGTGGGACAACCAATGACAACTATGGTGATGAACTAACTTGTTGCATAAAGTGGGTTCTATGTCTGTGCAGGAGGAATTGATATGCTTTATGTCTGCTGGGTTTGTGAGAACAAGATATGTCTGTGGGGTTTGTAGCAGCAAGCTCAATGATCATGAAATTTTAATACATTATTTTGTTTTGGGTGTATAGAAGAGAGTTCCAGGTATATTCCGCGTACAATAGAGAATTGTAAATATACAGGGTGTACGCTAAAGAACTGTACATTTATTCAATGTGCAACAGAAAGCTGCACATGTACTGGGTGTATGTTAGAAAACTGTACATGTACATGTATTCAGTGTACACCAGAGAACTGCACATGTATATATAGAATACACTTGTCTTAAGTTATTCTACATAAAGCTACTCTTCATAAAGTTACTCTCCATGAAGTTACTCTCTATGAAGTTACTACTCATAAAGTAACTCTTCATAGAGTTATTATCCATAAAGTTACTTTCCATAGGCTCACTCTCCGTAGTGTCACTTTTCATAGAGCTACTCTGAATAGGATCACTTTTCATTGAGTTACTCTTCCTAAATTTACTCTCCATTAAGTTACTCTTCCTATAAAGTTAATCTCCATAGGCTCACTATCGATAGCGTCACTTTTCATAGAGTTACCCTCCATAGGATCACTCTCTAAAAACCTACTTTCCATTGAGTTACTCTTCATGGAGCTACTCTCCATAGAGTTATTCTCTATAGAGTTACTCCTCATAAACTTACTTCTGCTTACAAAAAGTTGTCATTAAAACTTTATTTTCTAGCATCTTTAGCAAAAATGATCTACTCTCATCTATTCACATCGGTACGCAAGACGAGTCTGAGGGAGACGGTCCCTCAGACTCAGAAACTTAAAAGGACTCGGAAACTAGACTTTGTCTTTAGTACAAAAAGTTTCTGGTTATCCTCAGAGAGCATTAGTTTTTTATCTCATCAGAGACTGTCAGTGTGAAAGTTATTTGCATAATTAATTTATGTTATCCAGAATAGTCATAGCAATAGACTGCTGATTACAAAAGCAGCATACAATGTTCCCTAATTTATAATATTGCTTACATTGCGATCTTCACATCCTTTTTATAGTCATAAAACTTCAATTTTCTGTGTTGAACTTTTTACAAACCAAATTATAATCATATTTATGGTTCACCTTTATTGCTAGTGTGAATCATAGGCCGATAGCAATAGATCTATTACTATAAAAAATTTTAGCATGTATTGTATCCTGGGCTAATAAAAATAGATTTATTACCGTAAACATTTTAGCATATATTGTACCCCAAACCACATATCTACTATCTGCTATCCATTCCCCAAACCTACTATCATAGATCTATAACTATAGACACATACCGGTAACCATATATACATATATATACATATATATATATATACATATATGTATATGTATATGTACATGTATATATATATATAAATATATATATATATATATATATATACATATTCCAATGTAGTGTGTTAAAGCTGCCAAATAGTGCTCAATGAGTGATCAGAGCTTAAATATAAAATTTATTCATGTAAAACCTTAGATCAAAAACAACTTCATTACTATTAGTTTCATGTCTGTTACGCAGACAATCATCAGATAAAATTGTTTTGGTCCAACTGAGTTATATATGTAAGAGAGGTGTAATTACTATTACGACTGATAGCTATGTAATTGCATTTCGTAGTGTGTATTTAGTAGAATGTCGGCATGTGGAAGCTAGCTCGTTACGCTTGTTGAGTGAGCTCATTTCTGGTTTTGTGAGAAGGATGTACTTTTCTGATATGCACAGGTTACAACGCTTGGTGGCTGGGTCGTATGGCCTTGCGTGTTGAACGATTTTCCATTTAATTGTATACGGTGTGTTCAGGCATTTTAGCTGCCAGATGTAGTTACTAAGCTCTGTGGCAGATTGCTGGTCCTGGTGCCTGAAAGATGATATGTGGCCGCTGAGTCGTGTCTTAAAGTTATTTTCTGTGAGGCCAATATAACTTTCTGTAGGTTTGCTACCGTCGTCTGCGGTGACTACAGCTTGGTAAATGAGCGACTTGCTAAGACAGTTTCCTTCGAGAGGGCATTCATTTGGTGCGCGACAGTTGCATGTTTTGTTGTTTGCTGGGTGCGTCGAGGCGTTGTTCAAAAGCTTCTTATTGTGAACACACCGTATACAATTAAATGGAAAATCGTTCAACACGCAAGGCCATTCGACCCAGCCACCAAGCGTTGTAACCTGTGCATATCAGAAAAGTACATCATCCTCACAAAACCAGAAATAAGCTCACTCAACAAGCGTAACGAGCTAGCTTCCACATGCCGACATTCTACTAAATACACACTACGAAATGCAATTACATAGCTATCAGTCGTTATAGTAATTACACCTCTCTTACATATATAACTCAGTTGGACCAAAACAATTTTATCTGATGATTGTTTGCGTAACAGACATGAAACTAATAGTAATGAAGTTGTTTTTTATCTAAGGTTTTACATGAATAAATTATATATATATATATATATGTATATATATATATATATATATATATATATATATATATACATGTATATATATACATGTATATACATATATATGTATATATTTATTTATATATATTTATTTATATACATTATATATATGATTGATGATTATATATATTTGTATATATTATGTATATGATTGATGATTATATATATTATATTTATATATAATCATCAATCTGTAACCATAGATCTTTTAAACAACGATTCATCGCCTAGGAACTACCGGCAAAAATCTTTAACTGTAAATCTTGGACAAAAATCAATATCATATCTATGCCAGTCAATTGGTGATGTGCACAATGATTTCTTCAGGAGGTTTGATTGCTGTAGACCTAGAACCGTAGATCCCTCACTATAGATATCTAACAATGAGTGCATATTGGTACAAAGTACAACTAAAGACATAAAATACCACTACTAACTACAGATACAAATAAAACTGCCTTCTTATTATTACAAATGCAGCTTTTTCCAAAGGCTGAAGCATATCTCTCTAGCTCATCTCTGTGGTATGTTTATCAAACACTCAGTTTATTCAAATTCAAACGCAAGTGAATCTCTAACACAAAGTCATTGCATGAAGCATGACGTAATGTAAGCATTGCAATAGGCTGTACATTCTACATAGGCAATAGGCAATACATTCTACATCCCCTCTTGATCTCAACATTAACTGTTGTAGAACCATACTGCATAACATCTAATAGATCTCAGGATTAACTGACTTGTACAACCATTACAGCACAACTTTTGAAAACCACTTAGGAAGACGTCTATCTCGAACAGGTCTGTTTTCAAAGTCACTATTTTGATCGAGATCAGAGTCAACAGGCTCTCGATTTAGCAGAGCATTGTTATCAAGCAGGTCTGAAGTACTAAACTCAACTTTGACCTAATTAGACTCTCCAGTTGGCCTAGTTTATACATGTATACCATCTACAATGTCGTCTTGATGAGCCAATCTAAGGTCAGACACATGCCTATTTGTGCCATTGACTTCAACCGAAGTGCTAGAATTTATCCTTGTCACTTTTCGGCATTTCCACTTATCAAAGCACCTAGCATTAACTGGCTTGACATAAACAGTGTCTCCAACTTTGTATGGGTTAAGGCAGCAGTCTCTATTGTCACTAAGCTTTTGTGGTATTTCTGTCAATTTGGTCGCCCCTGCTAAATCACTGCGATAGCTGTATAGTTTTTCCACTGGCACTATACCATTGGAGTTTGGTGAATTGTTATACCAATATGCCATTTCTTCAGGTCCTTTACCAGTTCTTATGACTGCTCTTTTTATAGTACGGCGATGTTTTTCAGTTATTCCATTTCCAATAGGTTTATAGGCACAGCTGAGAATCTGCTCTACACTCCATTTCTGCAGAAACTCTTTCATTCTAGCGCCTGTGAAACATGGGCCATTGTCACTCAGAAACTCCCTAGGAGGTCCAAGTTCTTGAAACGCATTGTCCAACTGTTTGATTACTACGTCTGATGTTTCATTAGCCAGTTTGAACCAAAAAGAAAACCTGCTAGGCCTACAATCAATAATAGTCAGATCAGGTCGACCGTTCACATGAGTAATATCGGATGCAAGGCGCTCCCATACATTTGCTACGTTTAGCTGACCATGATCCCATTTGATTGGATGAGGATCTACACTGTTATACATAAGACAAGTTTTCACTACTTGCTCAACTATGTCTTTCTTGATTGTTCGTCCAGGCTTTTTATGTACCAAGTACAGGGTTTTGCTGACACCAAAGTGGTGGTCTTGATGAACTTTCTCTACGTCTTCTATCTCATCTGTGTTAGAAAGTACAACCCCTGAGCATGCAACAACTTGTAGCCATTTCTTTGGTACTCTGGTTAGGACATCCGACTTGTTCTCACCTGATGGAACAAGTTTGATCATTAGTGTTAACCCGTATTCATCAATCAGCTGACCAATAATTCTAAGTCTACATCGAATGATCAACTCACTGAGGCCAGTAACCTTAGGCCTTATGGTATCTTCTATCACTGAATTTATTTACCCATAAACAGTAGCTGAATCTGCGGTCACTTGCACATTTGTCATTTTTCACTTTAGCGCTAGGTTGATTCCTTTCAATGCAGCTTCTAGCTCAGCAACATTTATATGAGCACCATCGTCCTCTTTACGTAGCCATGCTGCATTCTCAGCAGTGTAACCATTTACCTCTAGAGACACTCCAAGAGCGAAGTTGTTGGCGTCACACCACACAGTACACTGAGAGGTCTTCTTGACATCCCACTTGCCTCTCACTGGGTCTTGCTCTTGTACTTTTTGAAATATTTCATCCAACAAAGATTTCACAGAACTAGGAACTGTTTCAGACCAGTCTATGTCATTAGTCAGTCTCTTTACATAGCTACAAGCAACTCTTAACCATCAAGCAACTAGGTAATGTCCAACTAGTTTGCCACAAATGGAAAAAAGGTCTCTTTTTGTAACCTTTTCTGAAACTACAAGCAAATCACCATCTCGCTTCCAGTTGTACTGATCAGCTTCTGCATTGTTTACTCTAAGACCCAACACACAAGTATCTGATAGTGTCAATGGGTCTTTTGCTACAAGTCCAAACCTTAGTAAGCGAGCTCTAACAACATCAGCTTGAACCACCTCCTCGTTTACCCAAATGTCATCAAAGTAGTGATCAGTTCCATTGCAAATCTGTTCATCCAATGAGAGCACTTTATTTATGATCTTGGACATTATCTTGGGAGCAACATTCAAACCAAATCCCATGCGTGTCATTACATACATTTTACCTCTGTACTTCACTGCCTGGAATCTTTTCAGACTGGGCTCTATATGAATTTGTAGATAAGCCTTCTTCAAATTTAACAGACATGCTTTGCTTCCCCCTAACCTCCAATCTCACAGTTTTTCTTGGCAAATTGCAGTCTCAAAACCTGGATTACTGTGAATAAATAGTTGTTTAGTTCACGGTAATCCATAACAGGGCAAATCTTATTGGGCTTGTTTGGTTGTTTTGCAGCCATCAATAGAATTATTCCCTCTACCTGACCATGAACTGTGCTATCATATAACTCCAGCCATTCATCATCTATCCAGCGTTGCACTTCTTCATCAAACTCGTTTCTGTCATCATCATTTATTTTGTATTCAGAGCAATGATTTTGTAGAATCGGTTCATCATCTTTCCATTTCTATTTGACAAACCATGCACTATCATCAAACCATGCTATGAAATCTTTATTATCAATCTCTAAACTACTCTGGTGTCTTGTGCCAACACTTATTACTGGCACCTCAACACCAAACTTAACACCATTGTGAACATCAACATTAACTCCCCCGAGTTTAGCAATAGCATCCATTCCCAACATCACTTGTGCTCCACCTACTAGTGCTGACGCAATCAAGCACTGCAGAGGAAGCTCTTCATTTCCTGTGACATTGACTTCTAAAACAGTTTCACCCTTACACTCAGTAGTTTTACCATTTAACATGCTGACAATTCGAACAGGACCGCTAGGCTTTTTACAAAAACCATTTAAAACCACAGTCTCTTCGCAACCAGTATCTACAAGAGCTCTTGCCGATACTTTGTTTACATTTATATATCAATACATGGTAGCACCTCTTTGTTCAGTGACTTGTAGCGGGGAGATTATCCGGTGCAGAAACTCCTCCATTCTCATTTCCCTTAGCCTTATAGCAAATCCTAGCTATGTGATTGCCAAGCTCTTGACAGTTGTAACACTTTATTAGCCTTTTTGCCCTCTTTACAACCTTGGATGGGCACTGGTGGGCTCCATGACCTTTGACATTGCAAATTGAACAAATCTGTCCAGCAGGTTTTGAGCCTACATACCCCATTGCGCAGACTCCTTGTGCTCCACCATTGCTAGACATAATCATTTTGGCTCTCGTGGCCAACTCTGACAACGAAAGTTTTTCAACTGCTGAAATGGATTTTATCTGGGTGGCTACATCAATTAGTAACCCAGCCGCACAAGCACACTTCAACAAGGGTTCTGGTACTGTTTGGCCAACCAGAGCTACTAGCCTAAGCAAATCTGCCAGGTAAACATCCACAGTTTCTCTTTCTTTGTATATCCTTCTTTGTAGTTGTCCATATGCACAAAAGTTATTTACTCCAAAAGCAGTCATTAGCTCCTGTTTAATCAATGCATAATCTTTTTCAGTGTCGGCTGACAGTGGTTTATAAATGGCGAATGCCGGTCCAGACAGAAAGAGTGGCACAAAAGATTTCAACTCCGTAATATTCTGCAGCTCAGCTACAAGCTCTAACTTGTCACACCACTCAGAAAAGTCACCACTCTTCTCTACGTCTTTATAGGTTTCAATCAAGTCTGAAAGTTTTACTGCCATTATTGTCACAGTTTTGTCCAAATAGCTTGTGGTATGTTTATCAAAGACTCAGTTTATTCAAATTAAAAACGCAACTGAATCTTTAACACAAAGTAGTTGCATCAAGCGTGATGTAATGTAAGCATTGCAATAGGCTGTACATTCTACATAGGCAATACATTCTACAATCTCAATCAACCTTTTTTGATTCCATAAAATGACAAATATGTAGAAAGATATACAGCTGCTTATCGAAGCTGTAAGACTATATCTTCAGTATGTATGATTAGCATTGTTGAATTACATGGCAGGTTGTAATAGAGAACTTATTACTGTCTTTTGTTTGTCTGCTCTGTTAACAAAGTACAATTGATAAATATGTGTTCTTTCAAGTGCAACGTACTCCTCCAGTCATTTTATTTTTTTAGTTATCAGGTTTATCACAAAGATGCTGTACATGTAGCTTGGCAAACTCCCAGTTTAAGATACATGTACATGAAGGATTTCAAATTGAAGTTACAAGCGCCGTGGGAGATTGACAGGTTTAATTAACTCTTTGCACAATTATTCGGAAACCTTTGTGAATGGCTGGGTAGAGCAGTTATTATATAGCGTTAGACTAGCATCCTGAAAGTTGTGGGTCCAAATCCTATGCTACAAGTTTTTCTCACCATCCAACTGTAGACGGGCGGACAAACACGGCTTTGGTTATAGTAATGACTACTACGCTTGACCAGTCCCGTGCATCGTGACAGATTGTAATGAACAACCAATATTTGCATAATCAAATCTTAAAAAGCCAAGGTGGCCAATGGTGTAATAGTTAGCCTGTGGAAATTCTTGCAATTCTTTGTTGAAGCAGATTTTCTTCCTCGCTATTTTATCATAGTTTCAAATGGACAATGCTCCTATTATAGCAAAGATGCTTGTAGAGACCTTTTTATGCAGTACTAGTTCTACAGAATGCTTAGTAATAGTAATAAGTCGCGAGTATCAATTTCAGGCAGCGGTATTTGTTTCTTAAGGGGTGGTCACACAAAAACCGAAGCGAACTGAACGACACAAAACGACGTCAGCATCAGTTGTAAACTGTTCGACCAAAAACATTTCTTGCCAAAACAAACCATTTTGGTCCTGCTCGTAATTTCGTGGCTGAATCTCTGCTGTTATTGGCTGGTTAAAATTCTAGCGAGCACGCTTCACATTTCTCCTTACGCGCGTGAGTTAAATTAAAAAAGTGTCAATCCTCAACCTGACACTGTCTTCATCCCTAGTCATGTTCATAGGACGTACCCAATACTCTCTTTCTCTCCTTGTCTGATGCCTATCTCTTTGTGGGAGAAAAATGTAGGTGTAAACTAGCAAGCAAGTAAATATAAGAGTAATATCTATATCTTCATCAATGACATTCGTTGTATCAGTTTCAGACATAGACAGAAAGTGAAGTGATTTTGGCTGCCGTGTGACATGCGAGCTGAGTCAAACCAAACCGCAACCGCTTTCAAACGGAGGCCATTGTGTGACCGTAGCTTAACACCCAACCGTGGCTTTAAACAGACAGGCACGGCTCATATTAGCATAAATATTTTATTGGCATCTTGTTGTGTAGAAGTACCCTGAAAGTCTAGTGCTGTGAAAGATCATCAGGTGTGCCGATGAAGCACAGAGAATAGCTATATGCATAATTATTATGCCGCATTACCTCAAGATGGTTGATTGGTGTTGACAGTGTTGGTACATCAAGGTGAATGTTTTGAGTTTAAATTCAATATGACATAATATTGTTTCTCAACTGACGGACAAATCTAGCGCAACACAATCTTTTGTTCTTCTTGTACACAGCTCTTATTATAGCATAGATAGCTAGCATTTAAAGATGAGGCAACTCACACAATAGCTTATACAACACTTCCAAAATTGTGACCTCACAAAGCCGTAGCTAGATGCACATTTCTATTGTTACTGAGACGTCTAATTCAAACAAAATTTGTATAACCGGTTAGCAGAGGTAGTAGAGTGAGTAGAGTGAATGGGCTTATTTGCATGATAGTTCCTTCTCTAGAAAGCTCACTAATATCCCTTCTAACAATGAGTTACAGTATTCAGATGAGATTCATCAAACTTATATCTTGGTACGTTTTATTTGCTACTTTGTGATATTTTTAACCATAGAACCTAGCAACATTGATTGACCAATAGCACAAGGGTCAAACTTCCAAGATTATATCTGTAGTTGACTAAGGTCTAGACCAGGATAATACATTCTTTTTAGCTTTAGGGTTAATCTAGGAAGCAAAGCTGGAAACATTGTTTGATTGCGATGTGTTAGATTTGGTAATGCAATTAGCAGTGCTCACCAGATCAAAGTCTTGTAGCTAGACAAACCAGCAAAAAATAAGTGTCTTAGGCCGGCTTAGTCATGCATGAATAGAAGTTAAGAATTAGTTTGCTTATGAAATTTACTGACTGTGTTATTGCTGATTGATTTCCTAAAGACCCCAACTAACATTGCTATATGAGTACCTCATCGCTGCATACAGTCAGTTAAAACTAATTATGGGGAGGTCTATGGATGCTCCTTTAGTCTGAGATCTACCTCCTGTTAGCATGAGATCTACTAAAGTTGCACGGATTTTAGTCTATTCACTCAATCTTATTTACCCTCTACATATATTCTTCATTCAATCGGACACCTTGGTATTGTTGAAATATTTTATCCGCATAGAAAGATTTATTCATGAAGAAATTAAAAGCATAGAAGTGTAGGCTTTATCATATTTGAACATAGGTAGGTATATCAAGATAACTCAGTTTATGTAACTCCAACCAATTACGGTTATCCTAATAATGTATATTATAATGACCAAATTATCATAATCACCCAATCATCATGTTTGAAGACTCTACTGCTTGGCATGAAGAGAATTCCTAACATTGCCTTTTCACCAGTGTTAGCAAATACAATATTAAGATTTCATTTTTTCTAGTTTTTTCAATGATAGTCTTTAACTACATCTGAAAAATGTTATCCCAATACATATTATTAGGAGTGCATTATCTAAATAACTGCAATATTTAGATAATTGTATGCCAAACTGCTTCGCTCGATAACTTCAACTTGTGTAGTCTGTGATTGATCAAAAGCTAGCTCAGCAAAGTTACTTCCCATATTGAGTTTTAATCTAGGAAGCTCAGACTAGTATCAAATTTATGTAAACTTTGTCATTATGATGACAGAGCCATTGCTAACCAAAATTTCCGATTTATTGCGGCTCCTATATATGCTACTCAAAAAAGCAAAAAATGAGTGTATTATCAAATTGTAAAAACTTGTAAACAGCCACAGAGTTATTTACAAAAAGGGTATGTTTTAAAGTTTTACAAACATTTGCATATCTATGAACAAAAAGAGGTGGGTGAAAACACTTGAACCATTTAAAAAATTTATATATAACTGAATGAGGCCGAATCAAAATGTGACACATCATACCAGGTTGTGCTGTGTTCTATTAGGCAATCAGCATGCATACTGCACTCAATGTTTTTTAAACATGCTTTATAAGTTAAACCCTTTGGATTGAGAAATTGGGATAGAGACATGTTTTATAATTACCTGTTGTAGATTTATTTTGTCGATAAACACCCGTGTTTGACCACTACTCATTTCATCAAACTTTTGAGTGAATATGTATCAACTGAAATGCCTATAAACTGGTTGATAGTTTCATAGACAGTGGTTGCTGGCAGACCATCTTATCAGCTACATAAGTGGATAGAAGAAGCTAACCTGAATTATCTGAGGCGTATACACATAGCTAGCATATCATTCACGTTGTAAAAAAGTTTAAACTGCCTACTTCACGAGACTAGCTCACCATAATCAACTTGCTGTCAAAAATAACTTACACGAAGGAAGTAGGGAATGTTGAACTAGAGTTTGAGAGATACTGACCGTGAGAAGATTGGGAACCAGGCTTTAGTCTCTTAGCTCATTGACTCGTTAGCTTATTGGGATTTTATGCATCGTCATGGAATCCTAAAAAGATGACGTCAGACATCAAATGTCAAAAAGGACCGCTGGTTGACATCGAGGGTGCTAAAAATAGACATTACAGGAATGTTGTAAGATACGCAAGAATGAACTCAGGCAGCCAATGACACTTGTCAACTATCCAAGAAAGAGCACATAAAGAAGAGCTGGCAGCAAGCCAAAGCAGCGAGGAACTGGCAGGGAGCCAGAGAAAGCAGCTAGAAGCTGGCAGCGAGCCAAGCAGCCAAAGGGTGCGCAGTGTGTGCAATGAGCAAGCAGTGTGTGCTCATTGAGTACAACTCCATGAGCACACACTGCTAAACATAGAAGATTACCACCATTATGCATGAAGGAGATGTATGACATATCTGCTAATTATAATTGCCACTACTACATATGAAGGAGAACAATACAATAATTACCAAAGATTATTCAACAGACAAACAACTTTGCAGAGTGACAAGCCCGAGCAGGGGCCTGTCTACATCAAACCATCAACCAGTCATAAACTAATCGAGTATTTACAATACTTTTATACATACAGCTTATAACATCATTTATTACAGATAATATGACTTTGTGAAATCATAATATAATTATGCATGAATTTTGATGTTTTGAAAAAGAAAATAAAGGTTTATGTAATGACTAAGGAATGCATGACATGAAATATGAATATCTTTTTTGTTTTATGTCAGATAGATAATTATAACTGTCTCAGGATGAGAATTATAGCAAAACCCCTTTTTACTATTGATGGTTTTCAGGTTATGGCCAAAATTGTAGAAATTATTGACTAAAGCCTGGTTTCCATATTGATTGCGAGACTCTAGTGGTAACATTCGCAGCAAAACGCTTGCGACGCTAGGCTCGGCGGCATCTGTTCACATAAAAGCTGCATCGCTGAACATAATTGCGTAATCAAATGAAAAGTTCGCTCACCATGTCGTTTTTATAATGGTGACCTTCACCCGCACAGTGCACTTTGGAAAGGTTCTGCCTGCGGCCTTTTGCAAAATTTGAACATCGCTAAAATATTGCGTTCTCGCCGGCAACTACCGGCGGTCCTCGGCGGTCCTCGGCGGTCCTCGGCGGTCCTCGGCGGTCCTCGGCGGTACTCGGCGGTACCGGGTGGTACCCCATGCGTAGGTTTCCATTTCACCGCTAATAGCCTGCGGTGCTGTTGCCGGTGCTTTGCGACGAATATGGGAATCAGGCTTTAGTCTCTCAGCTTATTGACTCGTTAGCTTATTGGGATTCCATGCATCATCATGGAATCCCAAAAAGATGACGCCACATATCAAATGTCAGAAAGGACCGCTGGTTGACATCAAGGGTGCTAAAAATAGACATCACAGGAATGATGTAAGATATGCAAGAATGAACTCAGGCAGCCAAGACACTTGTCAACGATCCAAAAAAGAGCACATAAAGAGGAGCTGGCAGCAAGCCAAAGCAGCAAGGAACTGGCAGTGAGCCAGAGAAAGCAGCTAGAAGCTGGCATTGAGCCAAGCAGCAAAGAGTGTGCATAGAGAGAGGCTAATATAAGCCAAAGGAGTCTGCAGCAAACAGCCTGCAAAGGATCAACTCATCGAGGAGGAAACACAAAGCAGATACAATCCACCCAAAGAGGTAGAAAGCCAGGAAACTATAAAGCCCTGAGAGGAGAGAGTTTATTCAGCCCCCCTGCCAACAGAAGGACCCGTCTCTACATACTTCGCTAAACACACGTAATTATTGAACCTAGAAAGGCCATAACTAATAGGGCTAAGTATACAAACATATTGTTATTTTTGCTTTGGCTAGTGAGTATTGACACAATAATTGATATTTTTGACCTTTTGAAGCAAATAGATTTAACAGATACTTGGAAGCAAACCACTGGTGTATCTGCTAATGCAGTTGATTATAAGATAATTGCTTACAGACAGTTGTAGGCCTCGCAATCTCGATACTATTTGTGAATATTGATACTTGTGCTCATAATTGCAACAGCGCCCTACCTGCTACAACAATTTCAAAGAGGACTATAGTAGTGCCCATCTCCATTGATTGAGTTGTTGGTTCAATTTTGCTTTATAGCAAGTCTGATTTTTGTGGGGTAGAAGTGCCACTTCACCTGAGGTCAAAATTTGTTTTGGGAGAAATTGAACGCAAGGTCCAGAGGCTAACCATTACACGTAGAACCATTAAACCATTGTAATATTACACTCAAAGGAAACACACAAAAAACAATACATTTTATTATATTATTATTTATATTACTTTTTATTTAAATATTTATTTATTAATACTTATTAATAAATATTATTTATTATTAAAACTTATTAATAAACTATCTCTCCCTTGGCAACAACCAGCACTGATGACCGTTACGCGTAACGATTGTTAATCCGGCCCAGAACGCGGGTATTGTTTTAGTAAAGATTTTAGTAAAGATCCAGCTTTCTAAGTAAGTTACTCAAATTCATTAGGTAATTATTCTATTACTCACACAACACCAAGCATTTAGCTAGTTTTATGCAATAGTTACTAGACCTGATGATCTCTTACAGCATGCTGTTAAACCTATATCTCTCCTCCAGTATTTATATAAATACATGTATATATCTCTCATGACATACTCCAATGTCAGGGTACTAGTAATAGCTTACCCTATGTAAAGGTTTGAAACTGTGCCATCACAAACAAGTGACTCAATTCTATTAGCTATTGCTAGCTTCCGGAAGCTTCTAATTCAGCCCAGCATAGCAACAACACATGAGTATAAGAAGTGAGTGAGCCAATAGTTAGGGAAGATTGTAGTTCAGAGTACTTGCTTATACTAATGGACTTGTTGTGTTGTCTAGTGATAAGTACTTTTAAACAAACATTTCTCTCTTTATGTTTTTATAAATTAATTGATACTGTGTGACATTTTTATTTGAATTTTCGACATGAACTTGCACAGAATTTTCAGTACATTCTATTAAAAACTATTAGTAATTTTCTACCATTTGTGATTGTTTTTGATGTTTGCGGTGATCTGACTGCCAGGATTTGATTAAAGATTAAAATTAATAAAACTTGATCGCAATTAAAACGCTCAGATCAAGTGAACGTGCAATCATGACGTCTATAATGTAATTGCAAAGAGACTGACAGAATAAAGGCATATAATATTTCAACTTGAACACAGTAGCTGATATCGAATATCTCATCGGTAACAACTAGTGACATCATTTTCAATTATTTGTCTTTGGGGAGTTTTAATCATGACCAAATTTTATCAACTTTAATTTTGAAACATATTGGCAGTCATATTGTAAAGGTTTTCTTACGCTGGGTTTGCTGCAGCGCCTGGCCAGGGAGTGCCTGGCCCACCACCTTGGTCAGATTGCGGTGGTTGGGCCAGTCCTGAGTTGTCTGACCCAGCCTTGTCAAAACAGGATGTGTCTTGGTTGGTGAATAGAGCCATATCGCGGCCCGTTGTGCTCCTCTGCGTGGGCTGCGTCAACTTTTTCCTGGTGGGGTGCATGCAGCCATGGGTAAAGAGCCTCGTATATTCTTCAGGCAGAATTATACTCACATGTCCTAATCAACCAGGTAAACCACTGAGTCGATGTCTCCTTGGCTTGTGTGTTTCGTGGTAGACCAGCACTTGGTCTTGCAACATATGCTGCCAATTACAGGGGCACACAAACACTACATAGTGCTGCAATATGTGAAATCTGATTTGCCGGTTGCTAGTAGTAAACTGGCAAATCCGGCAACTCTCTCCTTGCACCTGCTTTTCCACTTGCGCGGTAATGTGGGCAGACAGGTATTTGTTTTTACTATCGGTTTCTTGGTGAGAGGATTCTTCTTCTCTCCTATTTCTTTGATGGGCGTGCTCGCGCGGAGTGCACCAGCCGGGGGAGAAGGCAAGTTGGGAAAAAGTGGCTTGATCCTTCTTCTTTTCATTCTCATGACAGCCACTCAGCATACCTCATCCTCGTCTCCCGTTATATTCTCATCTAATAGCGCTTCGACCCCTGCGTGAGTCAGCTCCAACACAGTGGGTTTCGAGTGGCCTAGTTCTCCTAGTGTTGTGCCTGTTTCTCTCCTACTTCCCTTGTAAGCTACCACGTTTGCCGGTGTTGGCCTATCTAACTCTTCTCCAGCTTCTTTCAAGCTAATTGTAATCGAACTCAGTAGATCCTGCAGAGAGGTATTACACACACTGTCCATATTCTTGAGCATACTGAGACTGAGAGAAAAGGAAACGGCTGGGAGAGCCGTTTTACCACTTTCCTTTTCGACCTTCGAACTGTTTTCTAGTGGTCCCATTTGGTAGCACACTCAGTTCTCATACCGTTCCGGTCTCCTAGTAGTCCGGACCGGCCTCTGGTTGTGTCGGACAAGTTCTGATGGGATCTCCGACATTGGAGCCATTCTGGTTTTTACAGGGTTTGACTCCGGTTCTCTCGGAACTTCTCCAAGTGTGACCGGATCAGTCGTTACTGAGCTCGGTCTTTGATGATCATTCTCCTCCTGTTCGGCCAGGTTTTCTATGAGAGTTGTTTCTTTCCCTTTGGTTTTTACGGCCTCCATCAGCAGTTTTTCCCTGCTGAAGGTGGCATTACTGGTAGGAGATCATTTCTGTTTTCTGCCAGACTTTTCTCCGGCCTGCTGGGTTGGCTCCCTTCATGTTAGGGCCCCTTTTTGGCTCCAGTGGCTTGCCCCAGCTTCTCCGGACAGGTGTGGTAGGGCTTAAGTCTTGCTTCGCTTTAATTTGAGGACTGGCCCTGCCTCTCTAATAGATAGGTGTGGTTGCCTCAGACCTTCAGGACCTGGTACGGTCCCACGAACTTTACCTGTTGCTTGGGGTCCTCCTCCCGTCACAGACGTTTGTTCGTGAGCCAAACCCAGTAGCCTAGGATGTACAGCTGGGCTCTTCTCAGTCCTCTTGCCTCACTTCCATCTGGTTTTGCTGTAGTGTTTCAGGCACAGTTTGCAATCTTCGCTGCACTCCGAGTGCAGGTTTGTGAGTAGGGAAGAACTCAGTTGGTGGAGGGTGACTCTCCAACTGGTCCGGCAACCTCAGCTTCCATTCCAACATCAGCATATTGGCTGTTTCAACCTGTTGCGGAGTGGGGTATGCCTCGGTATGCCCTCATCAGCTGGGAAAGCAACAGGTCCCACTCATTCTGTTCTCGGGCTAGTAGTAACGCCCGCAGAGAATCCCAAAGTCTACAGTTTCTCCGTTCTAGGATTCTGTTGGCCTGTTTGTGGTAAGGGGTAGTGTGAATTTTCCCCACGTTTCAGAGTTGGCACATTTCAGCCATTAGTTGGCTCTTGAACTGCATCCCTGGTCTGTGTAGATCTGCTATGTTAGCCCTAGGTAACAGAACATCCATTCGTCCAGAGCGTTTACGACCACCGGTGCCATGGCGTCGGGCGGTGCCAGTGCATCATGCCATCGAGTGAAGTGGTCTGTGAGGACCAGCACCCAGTTGTTTTCCTTTGAAGTGGTCGGGAGTGGCCCGACCAGATCCATGGCCACCTTTTGTCAGGTCTTTTGGCGTTGAGCCTCCACTTTCCTTCGGCTGCCTTCGTCCCTCCACTCTTTGCGGCCTGGCACACCTCGCAACTCTTTACAAGCCGTCTGATAGTGGATGCCAGTTTGTGCCAGTACCAGGTCAACTGGATACAGCTTGTCATCTTTCCCACCCCAAAGTGGGCCAGGGCGAGCATTTGCCATACTGTGATTTCCTGCATGGCTGGCTGACAGATGGCGCACCATCTAGCATGCTCCTGCAGGGCCATGCGTGCCTCCAGCATGCCGTACTGTCAGATGCACAGAGAGCCCCACATGTGGTTCAGTATGTTCAGCTCCCTGCTTTCTACTTCCAAGTGTTCTGCTGGCACTTCTTCTCTTCTCGCAATTGCACGATACATGACAGCTACTTGTCCCTTTCTTGTGGCCCGTAGTCTTGCCAGCTCGCCTTTTGGTCCTTGATCCCTGAGTGGGGCTGGTAGCCCCTCGGGGACACCACTGGCAGTCAGGTTCAATCCTGCCACAGTTGAGGCGGGAGTCTCGAGCAAGCTACTGGTTGGCGCCCGGAATATGCGACACTGCCAGTGTCAATCTCGCTCTGCCGAGAGCGTGAGTTCCATCCAGGCAACTGGTTAGTACCCACATGGCCAACGGCCCCTGTTCCCGAGCCAACTCTCTCTCTATGATGAGCTTCCGTCTCTCTGTTCAATGCTCGCGCATTGTCAGAAATCTTTGCAGTTTTGCCTACTCAGCCTGCCTGCGTTCCCTTGCCAGGTTCCTGACCGGTTCTCCAGGGTATATCGGAACTCAGCCAGGATCTTGAGCCACCGAGCCACCTGGTTCAAAAAGTTCTTTCCGTTTACATAACCACCGAAGAAATGCATGATCGGTCTGTAGAAGGAACTCCTGTTTATTCAGATAGGGCCGGATTTGCTTTACTGCATTGACTACCGCAATCAATTCTCGTCGAGGGACGCAGTAATTGCGTTTCGAGGGGGTGAGAGTTTTGCTGTAGTTGGCAATGACTTTTTTGCAGCCCTCTTGTACTTATGACTTCACGGCTCCTACCCAGCATCTACTGGCATCTTTATCCAAAATATACTGCTTTTGGGGGTCCAGATATCCCAAGATTGGGGCGGAGCTGATGCTGTCCATCAGTTTGTTAAAGGCGATCTGCTCTTCCTCCATCTATCTCCAAGTCTCTCCCTTTGCCAGCAACTGGTGCAAAGGGTGTGCTATCATGGCAAACTTGGAATGTATTTTCGGTAGTAGCCAACTGTCCCGAGGAACCCTTAGAGTTCTTTAATTTCGCACGGGTTTAGCCACTCTGTGACTGCCTAGATTTTGTCGTGGTTTGTGAAGAGTCCGACTTTGCTTACTATGTGGCCCAGGTAGCGTACCTAGGGCTGTAGTAATTTGCATTTAGAGAGTTTCAACTTCGGCCCAGCCCTGTGGAGTCTCTGGAAAACCTTCTCGAGTCGGTGCAGATGTGTGATGAAATCCGGTGCAATGACTATGATGTCGTTGAGGTATAACAACAACGTCTTCTAGTGGAGACCATGCAAGACGCGTTCCATGAGCTGTTTGAAGGTAGCTAGGGCGGAGGTCAGCCCGAAAGGTAACACCTTTCACTTCCGCAACCAAGATCGGATCAAAAAGGCCAATTTCTTTTGAGCCACTTCCACCAGGGGCATTTGCCCATACCCGCCTACCAGGTCGAGCTTGCTGTAGTAGCAGCTGCCAGACCTGGCAGCCTCTGGGTTGATCTTGGATAGGGGGTAAGCGCCCTGCTCGGTTACGGTGTTCAAATGCCAGTAGTCTGCAGAAGCGCCACTACCCGTCTTTCTTCCGAACCAACATTACGGGAGAGCTTCAAGCCTCTCCAGCTGGCTCAATAAGACCTTTCTTGAGTAGGTCTTAAATTTGCCTGTCGGCCTCCGCCTCCTTTTCTGGTCCGAGTCTGTGGGGTGGTTGCCGGATTGGCCGAGTGCCCTCCTTAAGCAAAATTGAGTGTTCCACTCCAGAGGTCATTCCTACATTGTCATCGCCTGTGCTAAACACAGTGGCGTATTGACTCAGCAAAGAGGCCAACCTCGCCGTCTGGCCTCTCCCTTCACAGTCCGGTTGTGCTGCCTGAAACAACTCAAGTTGAGCCGGTACTCCATTGGTTGAAGTTGGACAGGTTTCAAACAATAAGGAGTCATTCTCTTTGACCTGCGAGGTGTCTACTCCTGGGTATGTGCAGATAGTAGCTCTGGAATGGAGGGTCAATGCCCGTTCCATTGTTCTCATGCATCAGGTGATGACATGCCCTCTGGGTCTAGGCTGATTTAGGCTACTTGCCACTGGGGGTTCGTCTGGAAACCCTTCGATCAGCCCCATGGAACAGTAATTCCTTGTAATGATGTGGCAAAGCATCGCCATCTCTGTCCGGGCTGGCACCACTACTCCTTTGACCACTTGCATTTTGCTCTGTAACAGCCGTCTATGCCGGTCTGTACAGATTAACTGCCTGTGATCTATTCAAACCACCAGTCGTTCAAACTCGTGAAAACATTGATGGGCCACAAACAATGGCATACTCAATATGGCATTTTCGCTCAGGCGACTGACTACAAAAACTTCCTCCATCCTTACGTTCCTCAGACGAATTGGCAACTGGATTACACCATAGAGAGGAAGCCATGTTTTGCCAACCAGTAAACCATGGCTGTCACCTTCTTTGAGCCAGTCTCGTACGGCTCCAGGTAGTCAGTCAAAGACCTGCTTATTCAGCAGGTTCGTGGTGCATCCGGTGTTCAGGAGAAACTGGATGGGTCGCCCCTCCACTTTTCCTGGAAGAAAATAGCTGGTTGAGTGAGGTCAGCTGAGGGCTTGTGCCATAATGACATCCTCCGGGTTGTCTTCTAGAGGTCTTGTAGTACCCTCTCCTTGTAACGGGGCGTAGTCAGTCTTTGGGGTCGTGCAATGTCCCGAGTTGACTGGTGGCCCCATCGGTTGTTGTTTCTGGGGTAGAAGAGGTATCGGCCCTGTCGCTTTGAAGGCAGGCTTCTGATGGTTTTGCCTTGTGGAACTAACCTTGCTAGCTATCGGCATCTTAGGCGAGGAGAATTTGGTAGTCACTCCCCTGTTTTTCTGGCTGCGTCCTTGCCGCTCGCACAAAGAGAAGTAGACGACATTCAGAATCAGAAAAGCGTTGGAAATGGCCTTGCTCAAGGACTGATAATAATTTTGTGTTTCCATAGGCTCTTTCTGTGCACAAAATTATCTTGGTCTAGTTCTTGCTGGTTGAGACCATCCGTCCACGTACACCAAATCCAGGGTGGCTTTGGTACGTTTCGGAGGTTGTTTAGCCTTGGCACAGTCACCAGCCGTAGGTACTGCTGTAGCCTTCCTTCATTTCCCAAAGCTGGTTTTGAGTAGCGGGGGGCAGTTCTTCTAAACGTGCCCTAGCCTGCCTCAATCTCAGCAAACGGTAGTTGGCTGGCTTCCCTTTTCTGTCTGAGTGTGGACTCACTCTTGAAGCCGTTCCACTTTCTCCGTGAGAGATTGGACTAGCCTGGCTAGTTGGCCAATGACGTAGGTTCTGGCCGAGTTCACCCGGCTATGGGGTTTCTCTTCCAGGGCTTGCACTGAAAATTCAACAGGTTTGCGTTCGCCTCCCTAATTCTAGAAGTCTTCATTCCCAGCTAGTACAGCGTCAGCTAGTGTGGGCATATTTACGGCCAACTTGTGTTGCTGCGGGGCAGGGTCTCCTAGTAAGCTGCAGAGCGTTTCCATGGTCATGTTATTTTGGTGAGGGATTGATAGGTCTTTGTACACAATGCATACCAGCCTTTCCAGCTCAATGGCATGCTCCTAGAGTGACGTTTTTTCATCCCGTCTGAGAGCGTTGAGCCGGTTTAGCGCCTTTCTAATGAACAACCCAAATCTTGCCCGAACAAAATTTAATATGTCTTCCAGACTCTCGGCTCGCCCAGGTGCAACAGTGTTGTTACTTCTGCCCACTGGTTAGCATCGGCCACCTCCAGGAAGCGGCCAATAAAATATTCTACGTCTCCCTTTCCTGTGTTCTGAAGAGTTTTGAATCGTGGTGCTGGTTCCTGGGCCCTTGGCATCAGTAGCACTCATTCTAGTGCTTCGGCTAGCCGGTCGGGGCCCTGATTGGCACTTCGTGCCCATTGGCCATGTTTTCCATAGAGACTTCCAGTAGGTTTCTGCTCCTTTCTTAGAGCAGTTCATCTACTGAGTCTGTTGCTGAATGCAGGATTTTACACAGCTCTTTTTGGGTTTCTTCCTGTTGCCAGAAAGTTCTTTTAGTAGGAGCAGTGCTGCTATTTTTCAGGCAAGCCCTATCCCGTGTCGTATGGGTTTTTTCCTACTGCCACTTTGAAGGCAGCAAAAAGTTCATCCAAAAATCTAGTAATCCAGTACGAGTCTCGTGGTGGAGTTTGTTTGGGATTGTCTCAATCCCACTGCTGCCATCAGTGTAAAAGTTTTGTGCGCTACCCTTTACTACTCCACCAACATAACACTCAGTGTGAAGGGTATATATATATATATATATATATATATATATATATATATATATATATATGTGTATATATATATATGTATATATATATATGTATATATATATATACATATATATATATATATATATATATGTGTGTTCTGCTTTAATCATGAGTAGTTACATAAATAATCATGTAACAGTCAATTATACAGGTGCAGACAGCTCTGCCTCTCTACTGCACATGTTCAAGCTTATATAGCGGGTAGCTCCGCCTCTTGTTATATTCGATTGGACTGGTCTAGGCTCGGCTCGGCTCGGCTTGAATCGGCTCGGCTTGGCTTGGTTCGGCTCAGCTAAGCATGGCTCGGCTCAGCTTGGCTCGGCTTGGCTCGGCTTGGCTCGGCTTGGCTCGGCTTGGCTCGGCTTGGCTCGGCTTGGTTTGGCTCATACTTATAGTCCAGCACAATATCACTGTGCAAGTTCCTATTTACCTGTTAATCATAATAATCAGCTCAAACTGGAACATTTTTCAGAGAGTCAGCTAGCACCAGTTTATCACACATTGTACGGCAACAGGTTACACAGGGTCCAACTGTATTTCATATTATATGGCATAGAAAGCATCTTTTGGTATGAAGAAGACACAATATGGTGTTGGACACAATATCATGTTGTAGATAGCACCTACACTACTAAATGCATGTAGATCTATGATAATTTACCTTTTTTTAAGAGTAAACATCAAGCAAGTTTTCTACATTGTTCTTTACTACTCCTGCGTAGACCTACACAAATTAGATAAATGCCTGAAAGATCTAAAATAGGGTGCTGCTTGCAGATGAATCTGTGAAGGTTTCTGTAGTTATGATCCGAGTTTGATCTCTTAAACTTAATCAATCTGAATTAAGCAATTTTAGAATAGTGTCTTTGTAGTCGCCTAATTTTTATACTCTAAAGCAAATCTTAGAACACATAGCAACAGCATAACTGCCAGGACCAGCTAGGTTTATAAACTTTCATAGACCTAAGTATTTGATATACTAATATGATATTTATCTTTTTTATGCAGATGTCAGGACCTTTAACCAAAAGCTATGTGGATGCCACTGATCCTAGTCATCCAATCCAAGAAGACCTGGTCTTATATGAGCTGTTTGAGAGAGCTAGAGAAAGGGGTGTAGTTGGTGAGGTGGTCAACTTGGAAACGAATAGAAGGTTCACCACCACAGAGATACTAGAGAAGGTAAGGATCGCGTAGTGTTTGTTGTTTTTAAAGAAAGGATATTTTGGACCAACTCCAAGAGATGCTATAGTTTATGAATATGAATAAAAGTTGTGCTTACAACTGCTACCCAAACTGCTTATCTATGTATTTGAGAAGAGAAATGCACTTGCTTACTCCATACTAGTGTTTTTTCTAAAATTAGCACATACATAGTTCGCATTTTGACTGACCTCAAGCGAGTGTTGAACAACATCAATCATAAGACTTAAGTTATTAAAGGTAATAGGACATTCAAAACAAATGTTAAAATTATTTGTGATTCTCATGTTTACTAAAACACCACGCACACTGCTCCTTTTTTGCTAAGAACATCACACGCTGTTTACTTTGTAACGCACACTCATTCGTTTGTTCATTCATTCATTCATTCAAACCTTCATTGATTCTTTCATTTATTGATTTATTTAATTTATTGATCTATAGTTTTCTTGATTCATTTATTTATTGATTTTTAGATTCATTGATTTATTCACTAGCTCATTGAATGGTCGATTGAGTTATTTCAAAATTTATGATCAGAATCACACAAAAATATTTGTCCGCAGAGTTCAGTTATACCAAAAGCATTGTAACTGAATGTAACTATATTGGCTTGGAGTAGCATCCCTTTCATCTACAATCTTCAAGTTTATTGCATACCTGCAGGCAGATGGCTGTGCTAAGGGAATGTTAGCCCTGGGTCTTATCCCAGGTGAAGATACATTTGCTGTAATCGGATGCTCTACAATAGAGGCAGTTAACTTGTTTACAGCCTGCAGTGCTATTGGTGTGGCTTTTGCTGTGAGTACAGTTCCCTGTCACTCATCTCCTCTTAAAATTTTATTTCAGCAAAACCCATTTTATTTTGGCAAAAACATTTTTACTTCAGTAAAAGCCATTTTACCTTAGCAAAAACCATTTTAGTTTTGCCAAAACCAAGTTAATTTAGCAGAAACCATTTGATATCCGCTATGTATGAGTAGTTAGTACATTATTGTCCTAATATTCACAAAGGTTGTCAATAAGCTTGTCTAGTTGAAAGAATAGGTTAAAGTTTTCAGTACTAGAATTGCTCTTTTTTTACTTCAGCAAAATTCTTTTCACTTTAACACAAACCATTTTGCTTTAACAAAACCCATTTTACTTTAGCAAAAAAAAATTTGATAATGCGCAAATTTGTGGGCAGTACATTATCGTCCTTTTATTTTTCTGAGGTTTTAAAACAAGATCAATAAGCTTGTTAAGTTGCCAAAAATGGGTTCAAGTTGTCAGTAATAGACTAACTCTCTTTTTACGCTGCAAAGTTGAAAATGTAGTTGACGTAAGATTAGCTCTTAATCAGTAAATGTTCTACCAAAGTTATCTTATTTTTAGCGAACTGCATAAATTTAAAGAAAGGTTGCGCAAATCCAAGTTTGCTTTTCTTCAGACTGCCACAGCCCAAGTGCCTACTCGCTTGCCCTCATAAAATATTTATATGAGAACGCTTAAATACAACAATCGTTTTACTTACCAGTTTATCATTAGCTTGTCTGTTCTTGTTTTTCTTGTTCTGTTCTTGCTTGTCTGTCTTGTCTTGTTCTTCAATGTTGCAATTCATAGGTCAATACAAATATATCAGTGTGTCATTAAATATGCCACCTGAATATACCAGAAGCTTAATTCATAGTGTCACTTATACATGACGAGGGTCACATACACATGGCAAGCGTAGCTACACATAACAAGTGCTGCTGTACACAACAAGTGTCACTTACACTTGACAAGTGTCACTACACTTGACACTTTTCAAGTGTCACTACACTGACACATGTCACTACACATAGCAAGTGTGACTACACATAGCAAGTGTCGCTACACATGACAAGTGGCACTGCACAAGACCAGTGTCACTACTCATGACATGGCTCACTCACCGCATCAATCAATATGTCAATCAAATGTTATGTGTACATCATCAGCATGGCTAGCAGTATGCCGATCAGCGTGTCAAGTGTCTATCAGAATGTCAAGTAGCATGTTGATATCATTGTGCTAAGAGGCTTTCCTGTTGTTGAAATGCACAGGTACCTATTTTATTTCAGCACCCGTACATCTACATGCCTAAAGATGTATCAATAGTAAACACTTTACCTTTATTGGAACCAAAAGCAGTAATGATTGGTGAGGGTGCCTCCGGAACCACTTTTACCTGCTTTCTAGAATTCTTTAATGAGTCTGAAGAAACTCCAAAGTCCGACAAGTGAGTGTGTTTTGTAGTCTTTTGCTACGGAAAGCCTTTATAACAGCTCACCTTCATACCTATTTGAAAACATTGATCATTGATATCAGAGTACACAGATGCAACTAAAATTTTGCCACAATAAATTTAAGATATTAGGTTATCATTTTTCAAAAAAAAATTAATCAGATAAATTTCCAAATATTTTCATTTTCGGTTTGTGATGGATGAAAATAAAAATTGTAAAACTTGACTTAAAACTATAAACGGTGACCTAAACATATTTCTTCTTGGGAAACTCTTCAACATTGTACCTCAGATATTTCTGGTAACTATATTTTACTATTAGAGAATGGGGGTCTGTAGTCTGGTTAAATTGAAAAAAGTAGTATAGTATTTTTCTTGGCAGCCGACAAATGGCAGCTGGTTTCATTAAACTAAAATAAGTATTAAACATGACTTTTGTCAGTCAAGCTTATCGATTATTGTGCAGAATTTTTTGCTGATTCTAAAAGACATTGCTTTAAAAATTTTTAACAAAAACTAGCTTTTACAGCAAAAACATTGAGTGCATGTCAGTTTAAATGTTTTGGCAAGCATTAATTCTACCAGAACAAGAAAAAAATTCTGTATTGAGAATTTAAAACTGTAATTGTACATGTAGATACAGAATATTGAGACGAAATTTTGTTTGTTGCACATTTCTTCTTTATGCTAGCTACTGGTAGCAAACTTGTTAGAATCTTTATTAGAATAAGAGACGCTACTGCTCGTCCGTTTGAAGAGACAGTTGGAGGCTAAGGAAAATATTGCATTATACAGGATTCGCACGATTCGAGCTTGTGGCATTCAGTTTAGCAGCCCAAAACTGTAACACAGGCGCCCGATGACTGCTGCATTCTTTCCAAATAGTTGTGCGCATAGTTATTCCCTGTGCTTCATCGGGCCACCCGATGATCTTTTACTGTTACAGTACTCTAGACTGTCAGGGTACTAGTGATATATAATACTAGATTTTATCTATTCTTAATAGAGGGATATCAATTACTATTTATATACTGTGGTAATCCGCTAACATAACACACTGATACTTGAGATCAGATGAGAGTTTCTTGACACTCCATCTTCTGCATCGTTTTTATCAGGCATGTTACTCTATTTTTAGGCTTCCCTTCATAGAGCATATATTCTATGACAATTCCCACAATGACAGGGCACCTGCACACAAGTGTCTAAAGCCTCTCAGTCAGCTTACAGAGATTGGAAAATCTGTATCAGATAAACAACTTGAGGTAGCGAAAAAGTCGGTCAAACCAGAATACAGACTTCACCATTTCTTCTCTTCTGTAAGTGATTGCTTTAAAATCACTAAGCATATGCCCAACATAAAATGACATCCTAAACATTTGTATAACCATTAGGCATTAAAAGGTGTTTTGTTTAATTAAGACATTGTCCCAGCAGTGTACAGTTGAACAGAATTGGGTGTTATTCTAGATCAAACTTAAATACTTTAGCTATGGACTAATATTTAATGGCATCTATCTGCAACTAGATTGTTTTTTATTAATGATTATTTGTAAAGTTTTAACTTGTAATAAAATTGAGCAAATATAACTTTAAACTTTTAACAAATTCATAGCATTATAAAAAAATTTCACAACTTACTTTGCAAAAGTGGTTGTTTGTCATGATTTTTTGTAAATGGCAACTTGTTTTATTTGATCGTTTAGCCAGTTTATTTGCTAGACTCTTTACAGACCTCTTTGTAGATTTCTAAAATAATAGCTGAACATATGTTATAATATGAAACATTTTTCAAATTATATGAACTACTCGTTTAGAAATTATCTCAAGTTATTAATAGTTTCTCAACAAATAAGTTTCAATAATGTAAATATCACAATTGGAATAACTAGTTTAAACTTCAGTTGTGTGAGTTTCATGCAGAACCTTATTTAAAGAGAACTAAGCATTTTTGTGTTGATACACATCCATCTATCAAAGAACTTCCCTTTTTGTTTTTACCGCCAAACCCCGTAAAGCTGATGAGAACAGTCTCAGACACCCCTGTTTTACGTGAAGCACAAAAGGCACCAAAAATGAAAATCTACATATAGCAATACAGTCATACCTTGATATACCAGCTTAATACATTCCATCAAAATATAAATACAAAATATAATATATGTATCTTATATAAAATAATTAAATACAAGTTGATCCATTCTTGTATTTTGAAAAACCACCTTAAAACAGGTTATTACGATGGAAAAACGTTTTTAATTGCTTGATTTCACTACCTATGCTCGCATAATGACAAATACTGTGGAGGCAGAGCGAAGAGACCAAGGCCGGTTGCCTAGCCAATTCCAGAACCGATGCTATGGTCTGGCCGAGTTTCATCACAGCATGAATAGGTGAGCCAGCTCACACTTGGCAGTGGGTTAGCCTGTCTTGACCTACCGAGCTGGCTAAGCAACAAACCAATGGAGCTGAGATGATAAAAGGGGCAGAGCCTAACACATGATATCAACTACTGTAACAGTATATTGCAAGCCCAGGTGAGCCAAGAAAAACAGAGATAGCTGGCAGTATTTCTGCAAGTTGCTCCAATCCTGGCAATTGTTGGAAGACAGCCGCCACTGGCAGGGCATGGCCCTCTGTACTGCCACCTTGGTACCAACTCGGAGACGGGAAGAGACGATCTAGTCTTTGGTGAGTTCGATGTGCAGCGGCTAGAGTTCGGAGCACGACAGCACCGGCTCTTGTCTCAACTACTCTTGTCTTCTAGTGCTGGGGGGTCAACCCTCCGTGCCTTCATTGGGAGGAGTGTGGCGGCAGAGGCTACGGCCGGCTGACTAGCAATCCCAAAACCGATGCTATAACCGGTCTGAGTTTCATCACAACAAGAGACTTGGCAGTAAGTGAGCCAGCTCAGCCGATAGAGCCAAACCAATAGAGCCAAGACGAATAAAGGGGCGGAACCTAACGCATGAGCTCATCTTTATAAAGAACCCAGGTGAGCCAAAGAAGGCAGAAATAGCTGGCAGTCTCTCTGCAAGTTTTTCATTGTAATGAGCACACATTGTTCACATGTACTCATATATATTTGTAAAATATATTTTTTTTTTGTTGCATACACTTGTTGTTTTTTTCCTTGCGGAGCAGTAAAGGGAACTAGCAGGTTCCTTTACAATGCCGATTCAGTAGTTATGATCTGCAATGAAATGTAACATTGTATGTATAGTAGTAAAGGAGTTCTAAACCTTTAAGACAATTATGACGGCTAACAGTGGTGTGAGAAAAGTTTGCCATTAACACATTTGGTACGCTACACTTTGTGACGCGACTCTACAAAACATAAACATTAATTTTGGCCTTATTAAATTTAGCTTACTAAACACACACTTAAAAATATGGGTCATGATTACAGAAACCATGGTTAAGTTGGGATTGTAAAATTTGAAGTTATTTACATTGTACATTAGCAGAAGGAGAAAACGCTCGCAGTTATTTTGCAAAAAAATTTTATTTTAGCTTAATTACAGCAGAGTTTATGGTCAATAAACTGAATGCACGTTTACCATTATTGCGAAAACATAAATCTGAGAAAACTGGTGTTAAATTTTGAGAAATGAAAACCAATGCACAATTTTGTTTACATTTCAAAACGTCATAACAACCAATATCAAGAAGTTGTGACATTTATCTAGAATTCTGTATTTATACCCCAAAATTATGCTGAATTTAAAAATCTAAACAGATTTTAGCTGGTTGTCATAGAATTAGCTGTATACTTATAAAAAAATGTATTACTTAATTTTGCAGATATTAAAAATGGCTTGGCAGTACTGCGACATGGGGCATAGCCAAATCATCAGCAAAATCTTTAGAAAAATAACTACAGTAACATATTGCACACTAGGTCACTATAGACTTCGATCTTGTAAATTCAAATAATTATTCTTATAATTAAATCTGATAATAATCTTATAAAATCAAATAATTATTCTTATAACTATAGATATTGCAATAATCTTATAAGAATCGTTAGGAAAATATCATCGTAATTCTCTTTACTTTCACTGCTTTTGACATCAGTTAGAATACCAAAATACTCATTATAAGTGTCCAAAATGTCAGAGTTATCTTTAAATCGGCAAAAAAGAAACGATTATATTTATTGGACGCCATTTTTCACCACTTCCTGTTTAGCGTAGCAATGGTTTTAAGGGGGTTTTTCTGAGGATTAAAGACTTCTATTGGCTAAACTGACTTCAGATTCAGAAAGATCACTCTTTGATTGGTCCAGATACGCGTGTTACAAAAATCGTTACCAATATTATAAATTCAGTTGGTGCAACTTCAATGCTGGATAACTCAACTTCGTCATTTGTTACTTAACCATGGTTTCTGTGACCGCGACACATATGTTTTAATCGTACAATAAACTTAATTTCCATTTTTTCTTCGTCTGCATTATTTTATTAACTTGTTTCGGCGTGGCCCTTTTTTGTCATGATTTTACTTTTAACCAGCGTTTTTAAGACTTTTTCAAATTAATGTGACAGAAAACAACAAGTGATGCTGTTTTCATACTCATTCACCTAATATAATGGCAGCATAGAGAACTGCCTCCTATGCTCATATCTCAAAGTGGTTGTACGGTGAAGCACTCATATGTCACGGTATGACTTTTTGCCTTAGTACAATTGGCAAACAAATTAAGGAGATACTGGCAAGTAAAATGCACACAAAAAATAATTTTACGTAAAACCTTTTTAAGAACAAACTCACATTTTTTATTTTACTAATTGTTACATTGTCAAGGTGACTTTCATCAACAAAGTAGTTATTTTTATACTCTTACTTACAGGCTCCATTGTCTCTTTTTTTGTACGTGTTTACTTTGAAATAATTAAAAGTATGTGTGCCATAAAATCCTATTAAAAACATTCATAAAATTTCCAACCATTAAAATATGCTTTGTTAAACATTTGTGAGTTTGCGAATTTGCAAATGTGCGGTTAAGATTATTTGAGCATTTTTTTCCAACTTGAGTAGTTTATTTTTGAACACTTCAAGAAAAATATATTCAACTACTTTTAAATCTCCTTTCTTTTTTAGAGCTGTGAACTTGTAAATGAGATAAACTGATTAACCAATGAATAGTTCAGCAGCAATCCGTTGATTTGTTTCACTTTTGATTTGAAGCGGTTTGGGGATAGTACATTTTTTAATTTGATCTGTAATGAAACATTTTTGTATTATTGACATGATTGTGTTGTTAAATAACTTTACTCTAAATCAACCTTTTGTTCACAAATCTTTTTTGTTTGTTTACACTTTAAAAAATAGAAAACAAAACCATTTTAGTTTTGACATTGTTGAAAGATTTTTTAAATCCATGAGTATAAAATCCTGCTTTGTCACTGTGTGTTTATATGGTAGTCTGTTTGTCTGTTGGTCTGTGTGTCTGTTGGTCTGTGTAAACGCTATGCTCAGTGCCTTCCACCAGGTTGCTAAAAATATTTGGTTTTAAAATTTCGTCTGGACCCTGGAACCAGCCTCTTCAACACTCTTCTACAGACTATTTGATTGAAAGTTAAAGAAATCTCAGGCGTCATCGATCCTGATGCTAGTTTAGGACAAAGGTACTCGGAAGTATATTATTTTTAAACAAAAAGTTTAGCAAGAAAATTTTTAAAAAAATGAAATTTTCATGTCGGAACATTTGCCTTCGTCCTAAACTAAATTTCATAATAAAAAAATTTATTTTATTTTTATTTTTTACATTAATTTTTTTTTTAAATAATGAAATTGTTTAAAAATTTAATTATTAAAATAAATTAAATTATGAAATTTTATGTTGGAACATTTGTTGGTTTCAGACTTCTACCATTCAGAGCATAAGAGTTAAACTTGCACCAACCTATTGCTATTATGTGTTATTATATTTGTGCTATTACAGGGAAGTACAGGAAAGCCTAAGTGCATTGCTCATAGCCACTATTCCCTAGCCAATGAACTCATGCAGCTAAGATCAGACAACTTAAAGGTAAGAAAGTGGTATATTAGAATGAGTCCTGTTTTTTTCCAATTACATGTACATATGTTTCGTGTGTGAGATAGCCAAAAAGCATTACCTGTAGATTTTAATAACCCTCAGCAAAATTTCCTTGATTCCTTACATAAGTTCAGTTTTTATTAACTAAATGCCAATTTCTGTAAAAGGTCATACACAGGTTTAAGGAATAATGCTTGATGGAAACATATCATTTCATAGCCATATTACAAAGTTAACCAGCAAATTAAAATGTGTAATTGTAATGATGCCCATGTGAGAAAATACTTTGACACCAAACAATGATTGACCTGTGTTATACATTTTTCTTTCTTCACCTGATTTATGGAATAGAGTTTTTGAGTCATACTGGCTCAACAGAGTTGGAAAACATTTTGTTTTTACAAAAAAATGCTGTAAAGATTATTTTCAAAGTTAAACCTAAAGCATCAGTAATTAATAGCTTTTCTTCATTATAAATAATTCCTGTGAAAATGCTTTTTAATTTTTGGCTTGTGCTGCATTTGATCAATGTTTTGAAGATGTTGATTTTCAAAATATGTTAATTGATTGCAGCTAATGTATCAGAATAAAAAAAAGCAATGCTTTTAAAATTCAATACTTTAAAAATTAATAAAGGTCAAAAATTTTGTGCAACCATTTATGCACTGCAGCTAAATTATTCAATACATACTTGTTTGACCTTTATGACTTGGCCTTATTTGGGCGGCCATTTTGATGTCATAACTTTGTCTGTTCTTTTTCAAACTGCTAGTGGGACTGTTCTCATGCTAGTTTCGAGTTATCTGACAGCCCTTTTTGCTTTATTTTTGGTTTTTGCTATTTTTTATGCTTCATTTATAATTACACTCAATAAAATATGCACACACATGCGTTAGTACGTACTTGTGAGTTGTCTTCTCTTGATACTATTTGCTCTATTTCATCAACTTCATTTTATGCATTTAACATCGGTTAGACAATTGACAATTGTTTTCTGATATGACTCTTGACTTACATTACTTTATACACCAAATATTTACATTGATAGTAATTAATAATTTGGTAATAAACATATTGATATATTTATATCAAACATAAAAAACAATTGCAATGGATAAAAAATACTTTTTAATAAAATCTACAAAAAATTTGTGTAAGTTCACTTTTTAAATCAAATCCCAATTATTTCTTTGATTTTCAAAAACCAATAATTAAAAGTAATTTTTGGATTTCAATGTCAATTTTTAAAGAGGTTTTGAAGTTTTTTTCTTTCTCCCTTTCTCTTTTGCATTCACTAAGTTTGACAATGACTGTTATATGTGACAGGTCGTGTCATTTTCAATACAAATGAAGTCAAATCACAAAATTGTTTTTAGCCCATTGTAATAGAGAAATTTTTCAGCTTTTCAAAACTGTTTTCAGAATTGAAATCGAAGCAATTTAACCTAAGATACAGGTTTTTATCGAAAAGATGTTGTCAATATGGTCAACGCCACCAACTGAGAAATCTGTCTTTAAAGTTGATGGATTAAATTTTAAACAGTAATATTTGTTGACATTTTGGAAAGTCATAGCAACCGCACGCTGCAAACATTACATTTTCATGAATGTTGAGATCTATAGGGAAGAGAACATGGCAAACGATATGAAATGGGTCCCAATGATGTCACATAAACTCGAATACATAAAACAGTGAGGTCAAGGTCACATGTTGTGTTATTGAAAAGGACACATTAATACACAGTAAAGCAGCTACCACCAAATTGTGTTGCACATTGAACTGATTGTTTCGAGCATAACATTGATGCAAATGTATCAGCGTTAGAATAATTACCCAATCCACTCACAGAACTTTTAATGAGATGAATGAGTTAGCGTCTTTAGGGTAGACGATTCAGGGCTTCTGAGCCCGAGGAGACAATTTGAGATGAATGTTACCTGTTTGGTAGGTAAATTAGGTTCAAGTTAAAGCGAGTTAATTTTAATTAAAATATTATCAAAATAATATGAATATATAATAATATAATGTAAATAAAAAATAAACTAATAACACTACTACTACTGCCTATGATTGACATTTACGGTTTCGTATCGGGGCGATATAGGTAGCCTTAATAGACTTTTCAGTAGTTTTTTTATTCTGCAGTCGTTGCAACGGACGTGTTGAGCTGTGATGGCTGTTGAATGGGCGCTGGGCACACGATATGTCTTTTGCTCTCATCACAAAACTCTCTGATTTCTTTGAAAAGATATTGCTGACGTTCAACACTCAGACCAGGTGGCAGAAAGATTTCAGGCTGCCCTGACCTGGCTGGCTCTGCAGACATAAGCTGTATATCTTCAGTCTCGAAGCTTTCGGCATGCTTTTTTACGCGAACATTACCTGCGCAAAACAATGATTACTGCACACACTGTCTATTAGTATTAGATTTATTGTACAGCATTATTGAATTTCTCTATGTTGTACTTTCAAAGAAAAAATTCAGGACAGCAAATAATACAAAACAAAGTACACCTTTTCTTTCCGCTGACAAGATAAACTGGTGCTAGCTCTCAATTTGGCTAATCCTTTTGCTCTTTGCATGAAAAAATACACTCCAGTCCTTTATTGAAACGAGCACATTGCTAAGATCTTCCATGACAAGCTGGGCATGGTTTATGCGAGCCGAGCCAAGCCATTTACTTGTACTACCTAATTAAATAAAACTCAGATTAAGTAACCAAGAACCTTTAGATAGTTTGTATGGAAATAGCTCATGCAAGATTTTCAAATTCTTATTTCACTAATTGACAAAATGAGAAACATATCTCAGCAATATGAAAAAGAGAGGAAACTCTGTTAGTTCTGTATTTCTTTTTTAGCAGGCTAAAGCAGTAATCGCAGCTGAACTTTGTGTGACCCGTGACAAGAAAGTTCAATCTCCTTGTGCAGCCCGTTTGCAATGCGTCAAGCCAAGTGCTGTATCACTGCGTTGTTTTTATTCTAGCCACTAAAAAAGGGCTTGATAGACACAATTTTATCAATACATTTTCAACACAAACATGAAATTGCAAAACATTGGTTGTTGCTTGCATACCGACAGTTGTCAGCGTGGAACAAAGCCTTCTATTCACCAAGGCCATAGGTCTCTAAATAGTGATGAATTAAAAATATGATGCTGTTGGCTCCCTTTGTCGCACAAGCAGCCTCATCAGTCAGATAATTCACTTGTGCAGGGAAGGTGTCACAGACCACTCCAAATAGCGCACAATCTAAGGAGTTTTGATATAGAGTGGCCCAGGTTGCTGTGGATCGGCAGGGTAGTGGACCTAAAAATTAAAAAAAAATTTGGTTTTTTTAGGCTTGCAAGTACACTGTACATTTACTATTTTTATTTTTAAATTTATATTTCTATTTATAAATTAGATTGTTTTCATACTTCCTAATTAGCATTTGCAGTTGGCAATTGCTAATTGCCAGTGTTAAAACTCAGCAATGTTTAAACTTAAAACACTACATTCATAGCCTTATAACGTTGTAATAGTCGAGTAATTATTGTTAGATTTTGAGCTGCGTGTGTGTTTTTTACGAAAATATAAAATAAGATTTGCGTGTTGTAACAAGCAACAAGAAATGTTTTAAAAAATGTTTTTGACCTACCGGCTGTGCATAATTAAATCAGTAGTGAGCAATGGAAGGTCCAGTCAGAGGAGTGTTGGCACCAAGCTTCAAACCATCTGTTAGATATTGTCGAGATGACAGGATGCACTCATTAGTCCCACCTAGTCCATCATTCTCAAGGTTTAAATCGATTTCACTGCTTCCAGAATCACTATCCTCTCATCTCTACACTCTAAATCTAAATAATCTACATCTACCTCCTCAACTTTTTTCCAAAAATCACCACCGTCGACATCGCTGTGAGCCATTTTAAAATAATTATCGCAGCCGAATAACCGGAAATAAAATATAGCCATTTTTATTGTCCTTTGTAACCACTTTAAAGCCTCCAAAACAGTATAATAAAAAATCCTAGCAAATCAAACATCTCAGAAATCGATTTCTGACATGTGATTTGCTATAACAAGGTCATAATCTCAAAATGCAAAAGTCTAAGCCACATGGACAAGTTCCACTTTGAGAGCCCATTGCGCACTATATGAAATGCCGCTTTTGTAATGAAAATTATACGACCCGCCGCATATGGTTCAGGCTTTATTGCTAACTTCCATGCAGCTCTGTCTTTTGCCTTCTCTTGCCATCTGTTTGTGTCTAGTTCTCTCAACTTCATGTTGACCTTAGCGACATCTTTGTATCTCAGCCTGGGTCTGCCATGACTCCTCTTTCTTCATAAAGTTGTGAATATAATACAGTGTAGTTGTAGTTGTCTTGGCAAAGAGCATTGTTTTTCAAGTGTATATTACATACAAAAACTACTGTTGAAGACACTCTTACACCTTTTGACAGATGGCAAATTGCATTTTCTGGACTTTTGCATCAGAGATTGTTTGCTCTATGTGATATAATAGGCACTGTAGAGGCTGCAGCACATTCTTACAGAGACCACATAGCATTCTTAGTTCAATTGCAGCAATGTATTTATATACTAACATTATTAATTCAATAAAAATCAATTATAGACAAGTATAGAATATTGAAGACTTTGCAGCTACTGCATAAAAAAGACTGGATAGCATTTATTCTTCTCTTACATTGGTTTGATAGCTCTATGTAGAACTCACCTGCTGGAGTTGGAGGTCTGAAGCTTCTTAACCTAATTTTAAGCAAAATGTGCTTTTGTAGCCGATCCTGTCAATGAATCCAAATATTGATGAGTTGCAAAGTTATTCATGTGTGGCCTTGACCCTTGCTGGCAAGGTCTCCAAGTGTGTTTTCATTCCAGACATCGATATGAACATGTCTTCAGATGAGGCTGCTATGATCTATATTCAAGGTGTAATTAAGGAAGGGTGAGTCAGTTTTTTGCCACTCTAGGTCCTTGCAACTTGTTTTGCATTACTACCAATATTAATAATTTCAGAGAACAAGTGTTTTTTATTAGCTAGAAACAACCTAGTTTCAGGTAATCCAGATTTGTGTCACTATTTTACAAAGTTATATTTCTTATACCTGTATTTTTATACTGTTGACCTTGATGTCACAATGTCAGTTGTGGCAGCAAAGGCCGGCGTGTCAGCCATGCTGACATCAGCATTTCAGTAGGTCTTGTATGTTCTTCCATATATTGGAAGAATGATCTTTCTACCGTTCTGCAAATGTATAGACTTTCATCCGATAAATTTTGTGTCACAATTTCATAGAGATGCATTTATTGCACCAATATATACTTTTGACCATTGTTTGGTAGCATAAACTTATTGATATGTCATCAATAGCAGGGTGTTGTGACAGGGCCTCTTCCATAGGTCCAGGATATACAACATCTCCCAGAACTTTAAATCTAATAGCATCTACTCTTCTATCTTCCAAGTTACTGTTTCTTTCACTCGTTAATATATCCATTATTTTATTGGTGATAATTTCATTTCAAACATATGTTTTACAAATTACATCATAAAAGAATCACAAGAGAAAAAAAAGGACCACTGCTAGCTGCTAAAATCAAATTAATGGTTTGACATACTTTGCTTGGTTAAGAAAATGAATATTAGATGGAAGATTGTTCAAGCAGCTAGCAATGATGTTTTTAAAACAATTGTTAGAAATTGTGTGCAGTTTAAACCACTGTAATCATTCATAATCAGTTCAATTTACTTTGTAGTGTAAATCTAATAGAGATAATTTGGTTGCAGAGTGGAGTACCTTTCGGTTTCTGGCTCTGTAAGCAGCATGATCAAATCCTGTGTGGTTAAAAATAAAATTAACTTCCCTGCGATGAAACTTTTCGTTAACGGGGGACAGATTGTGTCTCGAGGGTTTAAAGAGAATTTGAAAAAGCACTTTTCTGGAAAGGCTTGGGTAAGTACACAATAGCAACATAGTAGTGACATCTACCTATGATCTACTTTGATAGTATATAAGTATTTACATTTAAAATATTGTGGAAATATTATTTTGTATATAAAAGCATTATAAATCCTGTTATATTGCACTAGCACTTAGAAAAGTAGTATGTATAGTTCATTTTTAACTGATGTGAGCTAAGTACCCATATAATGGTACACACTCTCCACCAAATATAAACTATAGTTTCAGAATTATGAGCATGTAGAATCAGTTCTTGTTAACAGACTATTCGTTATTGCTTATACAACCAATACTGGAGTATTTAATGTTTAAATTGAAAATCAGCTATCTTATCAACTGTGTCATTCTGAGTGCTGATATGTACTCCTTTATAATGGTATTTAGCAATACAGCGTGTATACCTCCATTATTAGCAGAGCTAAGTGTACAATATAATATTAAAGATACCTCATCAAATATGAAACCAAGTTTTGTAAATTCTGGTTTACATCATAAACACATATTTTAACTTTTGTCATCTTATTACCAGAAGAAACACTTATGTTTGTTGATTGCCATTTTGCCAATTTTACACTAGAATTCTGTAACGATATTTAAAATATTCCTGGTCTGAAAGCTTGAAAAAATTATTTTTTCAAAATAGATTAGCAGTTGCCTTTATTATAGAAAAGGAGAATTTCAGAGATACATTTTGAACATTCAGTAGTGTTGTTGTTGTTGTTGTTGTTGTTGTTGTGGTTGTGGGTCATCAGCAATTTTTACTCTCAAGTGTTAGCTGACATATTTATATTGTTACAGGTACATTTTAGAGCTTAGTCTATTTAATGAGTAAAATATAAGATAAAGATAAAAAATTATAATATTTTTTATCAATTTTGTCTTTCTAATTGGAGCATTTGCCAAAGACACCGAGCAAAGTAAGTAAGTAAACAAAGTGGAGAGATAATATATCTATTTTTTAAACTGAGCTCAACAAAGGTGTAGTATTATTAACTGCTTGGAATATTTTACCGCTCATTTATGTGATCTCGGGAGATCATAAAAGACAGCTTTAGGAGAATCGCTCATAATAAACGAGTGGATTAAAAACGCAAACTTACTTTAGTTTCTGATCACATCTCAATTTTTGGTCTTCCCTGGCCTGCCATTCCCTGTGTTACAATACCGATACACAAGAAATTGTCTACAATACAGGTCATTACAAAAGGCACTATAATGCTTTGATGTACTGGCTGACTTCCATATGTCGATATACCATCATCGTATAGTGATAGTGTGTGAGTGAAAAGTGAAAAAGTGGCTAACAATAATGCGCCATCATTTAATCTATATTTAGCTAAGTGATAATAACAATTACAATCATTATAACCAATATTCTAATCATAATTTTAATAATCATTATTTAATTAATCATGAAGCAAAAATATGGTCGAGTCAAACATCAACTTGCAAAATTAATTTTTTCGATATATTGCTTCGTATGGCAAAACAGTCAGATGTTGGAGCACAAGTTCATGTAAGAAGACATTCTATTGTGCTTAATTTGTTTGAGAATCCAGAAAGAAATTATAAACTTGTTGTATTACACAATAAATTTAGTATTGAATGGAATGTGATCCACTGAGAGCTGAGCCTTGGGCTGAGCTAAGTCGAGCCGGGTTGTGCTCAGTCAGGCAGAATAATGAGGTGAGAGTTAAGCCAGTCAGCGCCAAGTCAAGCCGAGCTGAGATGAGTAGAGCCAAGCCAAAGCCGAGCCGGGTCAAGCCCAGCCAAGTGGAACGAGAGGGGGGGCCTACCCGCTATATAAGCCTGAACATTTGTGCTAGAGAGCAGAGTTGTTCTGGGCCTGTTTATTACTTGTGCTTGATTATTCTTGTATTCTTATGAACTAAACAAAAATATATGTATAAACTCATGCACCGAGTTTTGTACTAGTAGAGGAAAGTAAGGGTGACACAAAACCTATACACTGGTGGCAGCGGTAGGATCTCTGACAATCCCAAGAACTCCACCACAAGACTCGCATTGGATCACTAGATTTTTGGATGAACTTTCTGCTGCCTTAAAACTGGCAGTAGGAAGACACCTAGATGACACAGAATAGGGCTTGCCTGAAAAACGGCATGCTGCGCCTACTGGAAGAACTTCCTTGCAACATGAAGAATCCCAGAGAGAGCTGCGTAACACCCTACGTGCAGCAGCGGACTCAGTAGATGAACTGCTCTAGAAAAGGAGCAAAAACCTACTGAAAGCTGCCAGAGCCTGCTTGAAAAACGGCAGCACACTCCTACTGGAGGAACTTCCTGGCAACAGGAAGAAACCCAGAGAGAGCTGTGTGAAACCCTGCAGCAGCGGACCCAGCAGATGCACTGCTCTAGGAATAGAAACTTACTGAAGGCTTCAACAGGACTTGACTGAGAAGATAGCGCTGCTCCTACTGGAAGAACTTTTTGGCAAAAAGAAGAAACCCAGAAAAGAACCGACGGCCGCCGACTCAGTAGATGTACTGCTTTAGGAAATGAGCAGAAACCTACTGAAGGCCCCAAACGTGGCCAATAGAAGGGCACGAAGCGCCGATCCGGGACCTGACCAACTATTTGAAGCACTAGAACGAGTGCTATTGATGCCAAGGGCTCACGAACTGGCTCCATGCTTCAGGACTCCCCAATACACAGGAAAAGGGGATGTACAATATTTTATTGCCCGCTTTCTGGAGGTAGCTGATGCCAACCAGTGGACAGAAGGAGCAATGCTGTTGCACCTCCAAGAAGCACTGGGCCAACAGGCCGAGGACTGTAGACGGGCTGAGGACCAGGAGGCCATCTTCAATGCCCTCCGAGCAGGATTCGAGCTGTCCGCCAGACAGGCACTAAGCCAGCTTAACGCCCTTAAACAAGAGGAAGGAACCTCATTTCAAGAGCATGCTATGGAGGTCGAAAGGCTGGTACGCATTGCCTACAGAGACCTGCTGAACCGTCACCAGAATAGCATGGCTATGGAGATGTTCTGTAGCTCACTAAGGAACCCTGTCCTGCCGCAACATTTGTTGGCCGTACACAGGCCCACACTAGCTGAAGCCGTACGGGCTGGAAATGATTACTTCCAGATTCAGGGAGGCTAGCGCAAACCCGCCGTATTTTTGGTGCAAGCACTGGAAGGAGGATCCTCTGACCAAATAAACTCGGACAAAACCAACGTCATTGGTCGACTAGCCCGGCTAGTCCAATCTTTCCTGGAGAAAGTGGAATTACTCTTGGAGCAAGTTCACACACAGACCAAGAGAGGAAGCCAGCTAGCTACCCTTTTCTGGGGTTGTGGCCGGCCAGGGCAAGTTCGAAAGAACTGCCCCTGTTACTCAAAACTGGCTTCGGGAAATGAGGGGAGGCCACAACCGTAGCTCCAGCTACTGACTGTGCCAAGGCCAAACAACCCCGGAGACGTACCACAGTCACACGGGATTCGGTGAACGCTGACGGATGATCTCAACCAGCAAAGACTAGACCGAGAGAATTTCATGCACAGGAAGAGCCTGTAGAGACACGAGATTATTATCAGTCCTTGAGTGAGACCAGCCCCATCGCTTTCTGATCCCAGATGCCACCTACATCCTTTTGAGTGAGCGGCAAGATCGTAACCAGAAACATAGGAGGCTGACTACCAAATCCCCTCCACCCAAGACACCGAGGACCACCCCCACAGGAGCGGATAGTCGGAAGCCCGCTTTAAAAGCGGCAGGGCCAGCACCTTCTCCGCCTCAGGAGTGGCCACTTCAGGAGTCGTGGGTCAACCCCAGATGAGGGGCTGCCCAAAAGACTAACTTTGCCCTGTTGCAAAGGGAGGGTACTTCAAGTCCCTCAGAAGATGCCCTGGAGAACACTACTATGACACAAGTCTTCAGCCGACCTCACTCCACCAACGATTTCCTTCTAGAAAAAAGTGGAGGGGCGGCCCATCCAGTTTTTCCTAGACACGGGGTGTACCACAAACCTGCTAAATAATCAGGCCTTTGACCTAATACCTAGAGCCGCACGAGACCAGCTCGAGTAGAGTGACAGCCACGACCTACTGGCTGACGGAAAAAAGCTCCCCTTCTATAGAATAATCCGGTTGACAATTCATCTGAGAGACGTGAGGACGAAGGAAGTTTTTGTAGTCAGTCATCTAAGTGAGGATGCCATTTTGAGAATGTTATTTTTCGTGGCCAATCAGTGTTCTTTCGAGTTTAAACAACCACTGGTCCAAGTGGATGGCAGGCAGCTAGTCTGCACAAACCGGCATGAACGACTGCTACAGAGCAAAGTGCAGGTGATCAAGGAAGTGGTGGTTCCAGCCCGAACAGAGATGGCGATACATTGTCAAATCACTACACGGAATTACTGCGCCATGGGGCTGATTAAAGGATTTTTCGATGGACCCCCAGTGGCAAGTAGCTTAAATCAGCTGGGACCCAAGGGACAGGTCATCACCCGCTGTATGAACACGACGGAGCAGCCATTGACCTTCTGGTCTAGAGCCAACATTGGCACATACACGGAGGTGGATACCCAAAGGTCGAGGAGGACGACCCCTTACTGTACGAAGCCGGTCCGACTTCAGCCAACGAAGGGCCAGTTCACCTTAAGGAGTTGTTTCAGTCAGCCTGATCGCACTGTAAAGGGGCGAGTCAGACGACGAGGTTGGCCTTTCTGCTGATTCGGTATGCAACCATGTTCAGTAATGGCAATGGCGACGTGGGAAGGTCCTCCGAGGTGGAACACTCCATCCTACTCATTGAGGGCACTCGTCCGATTTGGCAGCCCCCCACAGGCTCGGGCCAAAAAGGAGGCGGAAGCCGAAAGGCAGGTCCAGGACCTAGTCAAGAAAAGGCTCAGCGACTCAGCTAGAAGAGCTTGGAGCTCACCCGTGGTGCTGGTCCAAAAGAAAGACGGGAATTGCCATTTCTGCATCAATTATCAGCAGCTGAACGCCGTCACCGATCAGGACACCTACCCCCTACCCCGGATCGACGACATCCTGGACACGTTGTCTGGGAGTCATTACTTCAGCATGCTGAACCTGGTGAGCGGGTATTGGCAAGTGCCCCTGGATGCAGAAGCACAAAAGAAGTCAGCATTCTCAACACAATCCGGATTGTGGAAGTGGAAGGTGTTACCCTTCGGATTGGCGTCTGCCCCAGCCACTTTCCAAAGGCTCATGGAACGCGCCTTACATGGCTTCCACTGGAATACACTGTTGCTATACCTCAATGACATCATAGTCATCACACCGGATTTCAACACACACTTGCACCAGCTAGAGGAGGTCTTCCAGAGACTCCACAAGACCGGATTAAAATTAAAACCATCCAAATGTGAACTGTTGCAACCCAGGTTCGCTACCTGGGTCACATAGTAAGCAAAGACAGAGTCTTTATGGACCCCGACAAGGTGAAGGCAGTCACGTAGTGGCCGACCTCGCATGGAGTGAAGGAACTCCAAGGGTTCTTTTGGACAGTCGGCTACTACCAACAGCGTATCCCGGAGTTCGCCACTGTAGCGCATCCCTTGCACCGGCTGACTGCAAAGGGAGAGTCCTGGAGATCGACGGAAGGAAAGCAGATCGCCTTCAACAAACTGAAGGACAGTATCAGCACTGCCCCGATCTTGGGCTACTAAGACCCCCAGGCAGTACATCTTGAACACGGATGCCAGTGGATGTGGAGCAGTGGAGTAGTGCTGTCTCAAGTACAAGAGGGCTGCGAGAGGGTCATTGCCTATTACAGCAAACCCCTCACCCCCTCGGAGTGCAATTACTGTGTCACTCGACGAGAATTGCTCGCGGTGGTCAAAGCGGTGAAGCACTTTTGGTCATATCTGTTTGGACAAGAGTTCCTTTTACGGACAGATCACGCTTCATTCCTGTGGTTGTGTAGGAGGAGAGAACCTTCAAACCAGGTGGCCAGGTGGCTTGAGATCCTGGTGGAGTTCCGCTACATTCTGGAATACCGGTCAGAAACTCGCCACGGAAACGCAGATGGGCTGAGTAGGCAAACCTGCCAGAACTGCCGGCAATGCGCGAACATTGAACAGAAGAACGGAGGCCCCTCACGGAAGAAGATGGACAGCGAAGAGAACACCTCACTACAAGATCTACTGACTTTGGTCACAATTAGCTTGAAAGAATCTGAAGATGCACTAGGTGCCTCGAAGCCAGTATGTGTGGCAGCACGCAAGGGGGATCAAGAATGGGAGAAGGCAATGACCGAGGCTGGCACGAGCTGCCCAGGAGCAGCTGCCTCATACGTGGATGCAGAGGACCTAGACGAAACCCTGACAGGAGAGGAGGAGGTCTGCCAGGTGGCTGCCATAAGCTCTCTCCCAAGGTTTAGATTGGAGACCGTGGTCACCAATGAAGGGGGGAGTGTTGTGGAATGTGATCCACCGAGAGCTGAGCCTGGGGCTGAACCAAGTCGAACTGGGCTGTACTCAGTAAGGCAGAACAATGAGGTGAGAGTTAAGCCAGTCAAAGCCAAGCCGAGCCAAACCGAGCCGAGCTGAGTAGAGCCAAGCCAAAGCCGAGCCGGGTCAAGCCCAGCCAAGTAGAACGAGAGGTGGGGCCTACCAGCTATATAAGCCTGAACATTTGTGCTAGGGAGCAGAGCTGTTTTGGGCCTGTTCATTGCTTGTGCTTGATTATTTTTGTACTCTTATGAACTAAGCAGAAATATATGTATAAACTCATGCACCGAGTCTTGTACTAGTGGAGGAACGTAAGGGTGGCACAAAACCTTTACAGTATGCTAAACTATCTCAAACACTGAATCTAAAAACAAACATATAATTTAGTTATAAAATAATATAATTTTATATTAATTATAATATAGTTATAAAAACTTAATTTAATCATAAAGTAATAATTATTGGTAAAAGAGGTTTTCATTGTGAATCAATCTTAAAGACACCCAGAAGGAAGTGTAAGCATGACAATGAGTAAGTTCGATGGTAAAGTTTTTGATACTTATGGTATCTTACTTAATTATAGCTTAGCGAAAACAATGATGAGAAAAATGAATCATTGAGCAAAATTGTGATAGAGTCAAACCTTGAAATACGAAGTTAGTATTTTTTCATATTTGCTTTGTATGCCACCACTGTCAGATGTTAGAGCAAGAACTTTTGTAAAAATACATTGTATTTTACTTAGTTTGGTTGAGAAACAGAAAAAAATGATCAACACTCTTTACTTCGAAATAAACTTAGTACATGTATATCAAATTACCAGTAAAATTACAAGATTTCCAATGAAAAGAGCTTTTTATTGTTGGTCTATTTTAAAAACACTCAAATGGAAATGCAGATTACAATGTTTCAAAATAAAAATAGACAAAACTTGATCGCGGTTACACTGCTCAGAAGAAAAACTTGTGCGAAACGATGTCAATAGTTGCTATCACTGCTATAGTTGATAGCGGATATTGCGTTCAAGTTGCAGCATTATGCGTCTCTATTCTATCGGTCTCTTTGTGACTATAGACATCATAATCTTATGTATATCCTTTTTGTGATGGCACACACTAAATTATTAGTTAAATGCTGGGTGTCCTTGGGTTATGATGCCCTTGTTATAAGATTTTTTTTGCCTTGCAATATGGAGCACGACGATTTTTCATCTTAGCCATACGAAAATGAACTTTTGTTGGCTTTTTTCCGCCATACCATATCAACAACAACAAAAATTGGTATTAAAATTTGAAAAGTTGAAGTTTAGTCTAGTAAAATAAATACTAGAACTTAGTTTTAAGGTGTGTGTTTAGTAGGCTAAATTCATTTAAGTTAAGTTCAACAATTATGTTATGCGTCTGTCTCAAAAATAAGAACTACCCACTGTCCATTCTGCACACTGTACATTGTAATGTTACATTTGATTGGAGATCATAACCACTAAATACACTAAAGTTACTTTAGGTAACTATAGTTACTAAAGCTACCATATATTATTTAGTTACCAATTTTTAATATGTACAGTAGGTGTATACTTCAGCTTGATCTAGGCATTTTAACCATTATTAAATTTTGTCGATTTTAATTGTAAAATATCCTGGCAGTCAGATAACATCAAACATGAAAACAATTGCAAATAATAGAAAAATACTGATAATTTCTGATAAAATATACTAAAATTTTGTGAAAATTCATCTTTAACGTGGTATTTGCATCTTTTAATTCTAAAAATTGGGTTCATATCTCAAAATTAATTGTTAAGGTGATGATGATAATTTATAGACATCGTATGGAATGAGTGAAGTTCATACAATTGGAACATCATCTGTTGGTGATACAGAAGAAGATGAAGATGCTCGAATGCAGGCCAGGCTTATTGTAAAGTCTAACACACAGGTTTGCAACTATTAACACTCTCTAGCATTTTGCAGTAATGAACTCAACACTGTTAGTCTGAGAACATGATCAGCTCACATTTGAATCATAATTCTGGAGTAATTATTGCATTTTTGTCTTGCTGAGGAAACTCGATTTGGTATATATTAAAATATACACATGTGTATACATGTAAATTGTATATACACGTATATACATGTAATATGCACTATACATGTAATAAAAAAATCTTTGGACAGAAAATTGATTTGTGTTTAACATATAACAACATTTGCCATTCTAGCTTTCAAACTACATATCATGAGAAAGGTTTTGTGTAGTTGAAATAAATTAAGAGAGAAAATAAAAACAGCTGTAAAGGTTTTCAAGCTTTGTCAAACAACTGTAACTTTCAAACTTCATATCAGGAAGAAAATGTTTTGTACAGGTCAAATAAAAAAAACACTACAAAAGGGTTTAAATGTAAATGTGAAATAGTTAGCAATCAATGGCACAATTAAGTCTGTTTTGCTACAATTACAATAAAAGATGATTTTGTAATGATACAATTAATACGAACTGAGAAAACAAAATAAAAATTCTGAATATGTTGACTTAATATTAACAATTATTGCATAGAAGTATGGATATAAAAAGGTTAGTGTTCCACCAGAAGTTATCCATTAAAACTTTAAATGTAAAAATGAGACATTGTACTGTTTTTGAAAATTTTGAGGCTCTTCCTACGGAGATAATACAATTGTCCGCATGAAAAGAATTGGCCTTCACCACGGATATAGCAATTGAACCTTACGAAAAACCGAAAATAGAAGTTCAAGAAAGCACGAAAAAGCATCGCGTTTCATAGAGTCAATAAAATTCATAGAGGTTCAAATAATACATCATTTAGTGTGTGCATACACTATAGGGTATAGAATAACGTCTTTGATCGAAACGCCTTGTATAGCTCAGTGGTCGAATGCATGGGTTCAAACCCATCAGAATGCAAAATTTTAATTCTAAGATTTTAACAGCTATAGCTGGACATACACACAGACACACACACAAACTTTGAAAAAAATATATAGATATATGTAATATATTGTATATAGATACTTTCCTATAGATATAACGTATTACATGTATATATATAATTAAAAGTATAAATATATAAAATACATAAATATATATGTGTAAATATAAATGGAGCTATAGATATACTATATATATATATATATATTATATATATATAATATACCGTAAAACCTCTACTTCAATGCCACCTTTATTTGAGCGATCATTATTTGAACACCACTATAGGAAGGTTGAAAAATACAGCTCCACTTTTTAATTGAACACCACCTCTATTTGACCGTCACTTCACATTATTTGATTTTTTCTACAAAATGGTACTAATAATGACTCAATTACATCAATAACAGTTAATTATTTTGTTGTTGCTGTAGTGCTTGCTACGGCTTTACTGACGGTGTACCTGAGAAGATCAATTGTCACGAGTATCAGAACTATACTCTGATTCTATGTCACTAAGGACTAAATCATGTTCATTGTTTTCAGGTTTGCCCATAATGCGGTTTACAATCTGACCTGAAGACTTTAAAGTTATTTGATGTGTGATCAGAATACCTTTCCGGAACGTTCTACAACGTAATAGCAGCCATTGTTATGGTGTATTCTAACTTTAAAACGTTAAAAAACCTTTGAAGTGTTAAAAACATATCTAAAACTTAAAAATTTTTACGTCCGTTTTTTAACTATGAAGCTTTAAATTTTTTTTAAAACTCTGAATGTGACATCGTTGAAGTTATTAATACTATTCTTGTAAATATTTTATATTCAAAGTAGTTTCTTGTGTAACTCAGTCTGATACTTGGACGTATATGAAAAATGGTTTAAAAAAAATTCTGAAACCAACGGCATTAATTTCGTGCTGCCTAAAGGGGAGGGCAAAATATAGCCTCATTGCAGTTACAAAAGGGCTAAATTTATCCTTTAGAAAATCAACAAGTTAGTCAAAAACACAGTGTTACCCTCTATTTGAAAGTCATTACAACTAAAAAGCCACTATACCATAAGGGTTGAAAATTAGAGCATCATGGCATTCAAATAGAGGTTTTACGATACATATATACTTATAAATATATATATAAATATATTATATATATAGATATACTTTATATATTTAAATATTTATAAATGTATTTACATATACTTATTTCAAATATTTATGATTTAGTGTATATATACAAAGTCCATAATATATATCCTTGTGGTCTTTTGCAAAGCTGACCTTAAGGCTAGGTATAACAATCAAATAGAGCCATTTAAACAAAACCAGACTAAACTTAAAGAAGCATATTTGAAGACTAAAGGGCCAAAAGTAGCTTCCTCTGTTAATTTGAAAAAGTTGGGCAATGTAAAGCCTACAATCATAAGTGAAAGATCCAATTTTGGACTTTTTGAATAGTTTATGATATTTGCAAGCCAAACCGCATAAGATAAAAGAAGTGATTTTGCATTATCATGCATACATATTAGGAGTTATCTGCTCAGAAATTTCAAAGTGGAATCTCTCTAGACCGTTCTCGTTGGTTGATGGTGACTACCCATTGGCCATTGAGACGTGATTGATGAGTCATTCTCACACGCACTAGTAGTGTCTTGAAGTCTATCTTTTCCAATTATCACTTGATGAAAGCAGATTTTATCTGCTTAAAACAATTATACAATGATTGTCTAATAGCTAAGTGTTCTTTATATTTTATGTTATAATATATATACCATAGGCATACTGAAATATTAACAAACTAAAATATTAAATTACGACAGCTGAGAATTGTGGACTCCAACGATGAGGTGGTAGATATCGGTAACGATGGCATGGTGCAAGTGAAAACTTTCAGCCGATTCCTAGAATACAGGAAACAGGAACAACTGACACAAAATATGTTCACCGCTGATGGATTCCTTAAAACAGGGTAGGAATTCTCTGAGCAATTTTTATGGTGCATATTGATACCATAAAAATTAGCCTTTATAGAAGCACTTACAACCTGAACAAGGCTAATTACATCACTAAACCTTAATATAAGTTGTAGCATAGGTATGAGCAGGTTGCCTCAGATCTCTCCCTGACCAGGCTTGACTGAGAAGCTAATAACTAAAGCTAGCATTGTCTTAGGTCATGTGGTTTCAACCTAATGATTTCCACACATTATGACAGACACTACTGTATGTTTCACGAAGCGGTTAATCCATTGCGAATGCCCATTGAAAAACTTATTGCACGGTAACTCAACACGACGAATGGTAACACATCAGATGGTAACTCAACGGGCACACAATTTCCAATACGCATCATTTGTAACATGAAAACATAGTGAGAGTCTCATCATAGCTGTCTATCGGCAACTCATTGACTGCTTTCATTTTTGTCTAATCAGCATTTTCCGCCTGCTATATTTCTTGTAATATTTTACCACCCATTAGGGTCCATAACTGTCAATGTCTTTATATTTCAATCTAGGTTCCACATGATTGCGCTTTCCCTCTTTTATCTGAAAGTACATCAGTTCTCAGGGTAAATGATCATAGTTTAATTTTTTCAAGTTTTTCAAGTCACATGTAATTCATTGGGATATGGATGGCTTAGGATGACGGTATTTACACTCTTGGCAGTACCTCAGTATCCTTGTTTTTATTCCTTCACGCGATAGCTATGATTGGTCATAAACCTTTTGCCGCAGATACATAGATCTGCACTGTGTCAGTTTGAATTATGTAGATAATCCATGTCTCAGCACTATACATCAAGGTTGCCAATGTTGTAGCCTGAATAACCTAACACTTCACCTTGAAACATGGTGGTTCCACCAGGGACTAGTTCTCAACTTTCACACACTGTACTAATACATGTAGTTCCCGCCTGAAGCAGGATTCTGTCTTCCAGCTTAGCATATAAAAGTCTTGTATTATCAAATTTTCACTGAAAGCAATATTGAAAAATATACTAAAAAAACACATTTGTTTTCACCGTATTTTAAGTTACAAGGTTGAATATTCTATTGCTTGTAGAGATACAAAACTACAGTTTAAAAGATTCCTTATAAAATATGCTCTTGTAAAGGATGGAGTAACAAACACTTTTGTAGGATAAACTTTTTAACCAATAATGGTATATTATTATTGTTTTTATTATGCTGAATTCCTGCGGAACACATAAATGAAACATTTATTTTTATTATTATCCATTATTGTTATTACTATTATTATTACTTTTATTATTATTACTACTATTATTACTATTATTATAATAATAATAACTATTATTATTACTATAACATATATATTGAGTTTGGATTTACAAGAAAAGATCAAAGCAGTAGAAACAATTGTAGTTGGAGTTGAACCCAATTAGGGAGATTGCAGAACTATAAAAATAGCCATCAGCTAAACTTTTATAGAACCACTGCTGTCAGTGCACACTATCTATGTTTAAAGCCTTGAGAATATGTCAGAGTTTCATAGAATCATTATTGTTTATGCCTACAGTCTGTATTTAACATACAATTCCATTCTTATAAAATTAATATCTGCGTGTAGGGATATGGGAGTTATGTACAAGGACGGCACATTCATCATCAAAGGTAGATCAGCAGATGCTATTAGATTCAAAGTTCTGGGAGACGTTATTTATCCTGGACCTATAGAAGAAGCCATGTCACAACACCCTGCGATTGATAGCATATCAGTATGTATATCTTACCAAACATTGCTCAAAAGTATATCTGGATGCAAGAAATATAGATAACTCTACGAAATTGTGGCACAACTTCACTTGCCGATAAATTCAATAAATCAGAAAACCAGAAAAAATGTAGCCATGTATTGGCATGATATAATAGGGAGTTGACAACCCTTACCTTGTTTTTTATCTAAAATAGTAGCATTGCTAGTTATACTGTTCTTTTTGGTCTTTCATTCTTGAAAATGAAAATTCACTCACAGTTTTTGAGAAAACTGCATTATAACTGCAAAAAAAGTGTTCACAATTTCTTCGCATTAGGCAAGCAACCCAATCTGGTGGTCACCAAACACAATCCAAAAATGTTTCTTTTTACATGGCAGGCTCACCAGCCTCTGTGAGCCAGTACACTTTCAAGTGTCACAGTCCTACTCATACCTTTCTCTATATCAAATGCAGTTGATACAGAGAGGTCACCTGACTTATTCTATTACTGATCCAATTGCTGTTTCACATTTGCCAAACTGTGTTGCACATCTCAAATCTCTACAACTGATGTTACACTTTGAAGTTCAGTGCTTTTGATGTGCTAACTTTTGGGCTTTTAGCCAAAAAAAAATGTGAAAAACTTTTCTCTGTAGCAAGTTAAAAAATATTGAATAGCTAGGATTGAAAATAGTGTTGTGGAATATGGTCTACTGACAGCTGAGCCTAGGGCTGAGCTAAGCCGAGCCAAGCTGTGCTCAGTCAGGCAGAAGGATGAGGTCAGAGTTTAGCCAAGCCAAAGCCAAGCCAAAGCCAAGCCAAAGCCAAGCCAAAGCCAAGCCAAGCCAAAGCCGTGCTGAGTCAAGACCGAGCTGAGCTGAGCCATGCCGGGTACAGCCACGTAGAACGGAGGCGGAGCTTACTAGCTATATAAGCTCGAACATTTGTGTAGAAGAGCAGAGCTGTTCTTGGCCTGTTCATTGCCTGTTACTTGAGCAATATTGTACGACTAATGAACTAAGCAGAAAGTATATGTATAAACTAATGCACCGAGTCTTGTACTAGTGGAGGAAAGGGAAAGTCGCACAAAACCTTTACACTGGTGGTAGCATTGGGATCGCTGACGATCCCAAGAACTCCACCACAGGACTCGCATCAGGATCACTGAACACTGGGAAAATTACTGAACTCTGGATGAACTGGGCTGCCTGAAAAACGGCAATACTTCTCCTACTAGAAGAACTTCCTGACAACAGGAAGGAACCCAGAGAGAGCTGTGGGAAGCCCTGCGGTATCGGACTCAGTAGATGCACTGCTCTGGGACCAGAAACCTACTAAAGGCTCCAACAGGTTTACCTGAGGAGGCAGCTTGTTCCTATTGGAAGAACATCCTACTAGAAGAAACCTAGAGAGAGCTGTAGAAAGCCCTGCAGTATCGGACCCGGTAGATGTACTGCTCCGGGAGCAGAAACCTACTAAAGGCTCCGACAGGACTTGCCTGAGGAGGCAGCGAGCTCCTACCGGAAGAACATCCTACAGGAAGAAACCCGAGAAGGAGCCGACAGCTACGGACATAGTAGAAGCACTGCTCTGGGAAAAGAGCAGAAACATACTGAAAGCCAGACATGGCCAATAGGAGAGCAAGAAGTGCTGATCCGGGACCCGACCGACTAGTCGAGGCACTAGAACGAGTACTGCTGATGCCAAGGGCTCAGGAACTGGCACCACATTTTAGGACTCCCCAGTACACTGGAAAGGAAGATGTGGAGCACTTCATTACTCGCTTTACGGAGGTAGCCGACGCCAACCAGTGGACGGAAGAAGCAACCCTATTGCACCTCCGGGAAGCACTGGGCAAACAGGCTGAAAACTGCAGACAAGCCGAGGACTAGGAAGGCATTTTCAATGCCCTCTGGGCAAAATTCGGGCTATCCCCCAGGCACACGCTAAGCCAGCTCAACGCCCTTAGGCGAGAGGAAAGAATGACACTTAAGGAGCATGCTAAAGAAGTCGAGAGGTTGGTACGCATTGCGTACGGGGACCTGCCGAATCGACACCAAAATAGTATGGCTATGGAGACCTTTTGCAGCTCACTAAGAGACCCTGCCTTGCAGCAACATCTGTTAGCCGTACATACACCCATGCCGACTGACGCTGTATGGGCCGGTAATTACTACCTCCAGATCCAAGGAGGCGAGTGTAAATCCACCGGATCTTCGGTACGAACCCTGGAGGAAGGAGCCTTTGACCAGTTGAACTCGGTCGAAACCGATGTTATAGGATGACTAGCCTGGCTGGTCCAAACTCTCACGGACAAGGTGGAACGGCTCCAGGAACAGGTTTGCACTCCAACCAAGAAGAGGAGCCAGCCAGCTACCCTTTGCTGGGGATGTGGGAAACCAGGGCACTTATGAAAAAATTGCCTTCACTACACCAAACTGGCTTCGGGAAACGAAGAACTGCCACAGCGGTAGCTCCGACTACTGGCTATATCAAGGCTAAACAACCCCGGAAACACAATAGGACTATACGGGATTCAGTGACAGCCGACGGTTGATCTCAACCAGCAAGGACTAGGCCGAAGAAAATTCGTGCGCAGGAAAGGCCTGTGGAGACACAAAACTACTACCAGTCTTTGAGTGAGGCCAGTCTGGACATTAACACTGTCCCGGATACCGCCTATGCTTCTCCGTGCGAACGGCAAGGACGTAGCCCGAAACGAAGGAGGGTGACCTCCAAATCCCCTCCACCCCAGACAGCGAGAACCACTACCACTGGACCGGATGGTTAGAAGCCTGTCCTAAAGGCGACAGAGCTGACCTCTTCTTTGCCTTGGAGATGGCAATCACCGAAGCCGCGGGTCTACCCCGGACGTGGGATGCCCGAAGGACCGACCCCGGCCCACCACAGAAAGGAAGGCTCTCAGGCCTCTCGGAAGATGTCTTGAAAGACACCACTAGGGGGCAAGCCCTCAGCTGACCTCACTCCACCGGCTATTTCCTCCCAGGAAGAGTGGAGTGGCGGCCCATCCAGTTTTTTCTAGACACAGGATGCACCACAAACCTGATCAATATGCAGGTCTTTGACCAATTGCCAGGAGCCATACGGGACCAACTCGTGGAGAGTGACAGCCACAGACTTTTGGCTGACAGAACACGGCTCCCCTTCTACGGGATAATCTGTTTGACCGTCCACTTGAGGGATGCAAAGACAGAGGAAGTCTTTGTGGTTAGCCCTCTGAGCGAGGATGCCATACTCGGAATGCCATTCTTCATGGCCCATCCATGCGCTCTCGAATTTGAGCAACCGGTGTCTCTGCGTGGATGGCAGACAGCTAGTCTGCACGGAACGACATGGGCTGCTACTACAGAGCAAGGTACAAGTGATAATGGTGGTAGTAGTTCCCACCCGGACAGAGATGGCAATATACTGTCGCATAACCGCGTGAAATTACTGCCCCATGGGACTGATCGAAAGATTTCTTGACGGACCTCCAGTAGCAAGTAGCCTGAATCAGCCGGGACCCAAGAGACAGGTCATCACCCGCTGCATGAATGCTATGGAACGGCCATTGAATTTCCGGTTCAGAGCCACTATCAGCACTTTCACGGGAGTGGAGACCCTGCAGGTCGAAGAGGAGGATCCCTTACTGTGTGACGCCGGTCCGACTTCAATCAATGGAGTGCCGGCTCACCTTGAGGAATTTTTCAAGGCGCCCCGGCCAAACTGTGAAGGGATGGGTCAAATGGCTAGATTGACTTTTTTGCTGAGTCGATATGCTGCTGTGTTCAGTACAGGTGACGACGACGTAGGAAGGAACATCGAAGTAGAACATTCCATTCTACTTAAGGAGGGAACCGGGCCAATCCGACAACCCCCCAACAGAGTCGGACAGGAGAAGGAGGCCGAGGGCAAAAAGCAGGTCTAAGATCTGCTCAAGCAGGGGTTTATCGAACCAGCTGAAGGAGCTTGGAGCTCCCCCGTGGTGTTGATCCGGAAAAGGGGTGGGAAGTGGCGCTTCTGCATCGACTACCATCGTCTAAACGCCGTCACCGAACAGGACGCCTACCCTCCACCCAGGATCAACAACAGCCTGGACGCCCTGTCCGGCAGCCGCTATCTCAGCACGCTCGACCTGGTGAGTGGGACTGGCAGGTACTCCTGGATGCAGAGGTGCAGGAAAAGTCGACTTTCTCAGCACGGTCCGGATTATGGAAATGGAAAGTGTTGCCTTTTGGAATGAAGACTCCGCCACCTTCTAAAGACTCATGGAACGTGTGCTACACGGCCTCCACTGGAGAACGCTGCTACTGTATCTGGATGATATTATAGTCATTTCCCCGGACTTCGATACGCATCTGCATCGGCTGGAGGAGGTTTTCCAGAGACTCTACAAGGCCGGACTAAAGTTAAAGCCGTCCAAGTGCAAACTATTGCGACCCCAGATTAGCTACCTCGGCCACATAGTAAGCCAGGATGTAGTCTTTACAGACCCCAATAAGGTGAAGGTAGTCACGGAATGGCCTAGCCCGCGCGAAGTGAAAGAACTCCAAGAATTCCTCGGGACGGTTGGCTACTACCGACAATACGCCACTATAGCGCATCCCTTGCACCGATTGACTGCAAAAGGAGAGCCCTAGAGATGGATGGAAGGAGAACAGATTGCCTTCAATGCACTGAAGGATGGTATCACCACTACCCTGATCTTGGATTACCCGGAGGCAGTACATCCTGGACACAGACACCAGCGAATGTGGAGTGGGGTCATGCTGTCCCAAGTACAGGAGGGCTGTGAGAGAGTCTTTGCCTACTACAGCAAGACTCTCACCCCCTCGGAGCGCAATTACTGCGTCACTCGACGGAAGGTGCTTGTGGTGGTAAAGGCAGTAAAGCACTTTCAGCCATATTTGTATGGCTAGGAGTTCTTCCTACGGAAGGATCACACGTCACTCCAGTGGCTATGCAAGAGGAGGGAACCCTCGAACCAGGTAGCCTGGTGGCTAGAGATCCTGCTAACTTCCGCTACGTCCTGGAGCATCAGTCAGGGAGTCATCATGGGATTGCAGATGGGTTGAGCCGGCAAATCTGCGAAGACTGCCGGCAATGCGCAAGCATTGAGCAGAGGGATAGTGCCCCTCACTGAAGGAGTTAGCAAACAAACAATGGTCGTTAGCTGTGTGGGTACTGAGCAGTGGCCTTGATGGGACTCCTGCTCTCGACAGGTTGGGATCAATCCTGGGCAATGTCGCATACCCCAGAGGGCCGGCCGGCAACTGGCACGGGACTCCCGCCCCAACAGTGGAGGGATTAAACCTGGGGGCCGGAGGTTCCTCCGAGGGGCTACCGGCCACACCAGGGACAACAGGACCAAAGGTCGAGCTGGCAAGGACACAGGCCAACCGACAAGGACCAGTGGCCATCATGTACTGTGCCATCGCCACAAGAGAAGAGGTGCCAGTAAAACACCTGGAAGTCAGGAGCAGAGAGCTGGATATCCTGCATCACATGTGAGGCTCTCTGCACATACAACAGGACGGCCTGCTGGAAACACGCGTAGCCTCGCAGGGCCACAGCAGATAGTGCGCCATCTGCACCCCGACCATGCGGGAGACCACGGTGTGGTAAACGCACGCCCTGGCTCACTCTGGGGTAGGAAAATTAATAAGCCACCTCCAGCTGACTTGGTACTGGCCAGGACTGATGGCCACAGTCAGACGGTTCATCAAGAGTTGTGAGGTGTGCCAGGCTGCAAAGCATGGAGGGACAAAGGCGGCCAGAGGGAAAAGAAGGCTTTATGCCGAACGACCCTGGCAGAAAGTGGCTGTGGACCTGGTGGGGCCATATCTGATCACGCCTAGGAGGAACAAGTGAGTGCTGGTCCTCACCGACCACTTCACCCAATGGCAGGACGCATTGGCACTACCTGACACCACGGCCCCGGGGTCGCAATCGCACTGGATGAGCGGGACTTCTGCTACCTGAGATTACCCAAGCAGATCCACACGAACTAGGGGGTGCAGTTTGAGAGCCAACTGATTGCCGAACTGTGCCAACTCTAAAACGTGGGGAAAACCCATACGACTCTTTATCACCCACAGGCCAACGGAATTGTTGAATGAAACAATCGGGGATTCAGAGCCTGCTTGAGGGCACTGCTCCTGGCCTGGGAAAGGACGAGTAAGACCTGCTGCTTACCCAGCTGATGAGGGCATACCGAGGCACCCCCCCCCCACTCTGCAACCGGAGAGACAGCCAACATGTTGATGTTGGGACGGTAGCTGAGGTTGCCGGACCAGCGGGAAAGCCACCCACCACCGACTGAGTTTTCTCCTGCCCAAGAACATGCCCTTAAGGTCCAACAGAGGTTGTAGACGGTGCACAAGGCAATATGACAAAGTCAGATGGAGGTGAGACAGGAGAACCGGGAGGAGCCACCACTGTATGCCCCAGGCAACTGGACATGGCTCACGAATAAACGCCGGAAACGGGGAGAAAATTCCAAGCTACAGGCAAAGTTCGTGGGACCATATCAGGTCCTGAAGGCCTGAGAGAACCACACATATCTGGTGGAACGACAGGGCCAGTCTTCCATTCAGAGCGAAGGAAGGCTGAAACCTTATCATGCTTGCCCAGAAGGGTTGAGGCAAGCCCCGGCTACCCTGGAGCCAAGAAGAGGTCCTAACATGAAAGGAGCTCGACCCAACAGGCCGGAGACGAGGCAGAGAAGGTCAGAATAGACCCTGTACTTATAATTCTGCCTCCCAGCTGGGAAAGGTTGCTGCTAGAGGCTGCAAAAAAACGAAGGTAGGAGATAACTCCGGAAGAAAATCCGGCTGGGCCAGAGGAAGGAGAAAGCCAAAGATGCCTTCCGAGTTTCGAGGAAATCAATCCGGCCACACGGGAAAAAGCTTCGAGAGAACCTGAAGCAAACCTGGTGGAAACCGAAGAGACTACAACACGAGATCCTGTCAACCCCGCAATCCAATCAACTCCAGTCCGGCACAATCCGAGGCCGACCTGGACTACCAGGAAGCCGGAACGGTTTGGAGATGGGGTATGCAACTCCATGGAATTGTCAGAAAACGGTCCGGAGGTCAAACAGGAAGGTAGCAAAACGATCTTCACAAACGCGACCAAAGCTTTTCTTTTAAAACACTCGTTTTTTCTGGACGAAGTTAGAGCAGTCAAGAAGATGGACAGTGAAAGTAACACCTCAGTACAGGATTTATTGACTTTGGTCACAACTAGCTTGAAAGAAGCTGAGGAAGCACTGGGTGTACTGAAGCCGGTAGGTGTGGCAGTACCCAATGGAGATCAGGAGTGGGAGGAGGTGACTACCGAGGCCAGCATGAGCTGCCCCGGAGAAGCTGTCTCTGAACAATATGACGAGGACCTGGACAGAACCCTGACAGGAGAAGAGGAGGTCTGCCGAGTGGTTACCATAAGCTCTTTCCCAAGGTCTAGATTGGAGACCGTGGTCACCAATGGAGGGGGAATGTTGTTTAATGTGATCCACTGAGAGCTGAGCCTAGGGCTGAGCTAAGCCGAGCTGGGCTGTGCTCTGTCAGGCAGAGTGACGAGGTCAGAGTTTAGCCAAGCCAAAGCCAAGCCAGAGCCGTGCCGAGTCAAGACCGAGCTGAGCCGAGCCATGCCGGATACAGCCAAGTACGTAGAACGGAGGCGAAGCTTACTAGCTATATAAGCTTGAACATTTGTGTAGAAGAGCAGAGCTGTTCTGGGCCTGTTCATTGCCTGTTACTTGAGCATTCTTGTACGAATTATGAACTAAGCAGAAAATATATGTATAAATTCATGCACCGAGTCTTGTACTAGTGGGGGAAAGTGAAGGTCGCACAAAACCTTTACAATAGCTAATCAGCTGTGAATGTTGCAGTGCAAAACAGCAGACTAATGGAAACAAATCCTAAATTAGCTTTTTCTTAAAGACAGGTTAAACTTCGAGACTAAACTTTTTCAAAGAAAGTGTTTGCTGGTCAATGGAAATTCACTACCTAGAAAACTTGAAAATTTAAATCATTCCAACATATCATGGCAGTAGTGCAGCAATTCATATTTCTATCAACAGTAATAACAAATTCTACATTAAGATTTCAAGCAAAAATAGAAGAATGGTGTTATATTTGATGAAAAGTTGTACAACTGTACAATTACACTAGATCAAAGGGTTGTTTATATGGCTTTGTTAGAGGCTGTTTAGTTAAATCCCTAGGGAAAGAAATTAAATTAGAGCTAATTTGAATATTCAATGTATCGACCAATCACAATTAGGCATTTTAAAAGTAGATCACTCTCAGTGGTAATCAGAATGGCGAGGAGATTAGATGCTTAATATAAACTTCTGTCTGGACTGTCAGCTCAGCATTGGTGAAAAAGCAGACTACTTGAACCCACCTAGCCTTGCCTACATAGCCAATAGTTAAGTTATGGTGCTGAAAACATTCTACAATCAGCTATAAAAGGAATTTTAATTGAAGCCCAACTTGGATAAGAAAGACTTACGACGACCTCAGTCTACAGGAGTCTTCAGAGTTTTGCCGAACAAATGTTCAAAATTCACCGTTACCTTCTGGCATTTTTGTATAGGTATTAGTACTCTAGTAGCCTAGTCTCTGTGAGAGATCGTCAGCTGCGCTGTGAGATATCGTCAGACGTGCCGATGCAGCAGCAAGAATAGCGATCTGCACCGTCAAACGGAAACACCGAAAGGCGGTTGATTAGCGCAGTTGGTAGCGTGTACATCTACCAAGTCGAGTGTTGTGAGCTGCACATCTAACCATTCCTTTGAACAGAAGGTCGGAGAGACACAATCCTTTATCATAGTAAATATCCTGTCTAGCAAAAATTTGAAAGACTAAGCTGTTTTCATCTTTCTAGAGCCCCTTAAATTGAAGGATTTTGTTTCTGTTGTTTTTTAATATTTTAAAATTTTGATGAAAACAAATCAACTTGTAATAAGTTTGTTGATATTTGAAACATTGCGCTAGTCATATAATACTGCTCGCAATGATAGATGTTTCAATCTATATATATAATTCTCCCTGTTTGTCATTTGTTATCAGAATGTCCAATTAGAGTGATAAAGTTTTAAAAACAAAAAATTTGCTTCTCACTGGATTTGCACTTGGAACCCCCAGTTTTGCAGACATGATAGTTCTACTTATTACCCTACGCCTCTAACTGGCTATAATAAAAATGAATTTGCACATACTTATTACACTGGGTAAAATACGCATACTTGAAGTGCCGGCAAAATTACTATTGGTTACTACTAGCACGCTTGAAGATCCTGGTTACGTGAGAGATCACGACCCATAACAAAATGATTATAAGCACAAGCTGGTTTCAGACAAACAGGCACGGCTCTTATTATAATAAAGATTTAGACTAGCTTAAGTTACTAGCTTAAGTTACTAGCTTAAGTTACTAGATTATGTTACTTGTATTATTTTATTATCTGTACAATGCTAGACATTCAACTAGTACACCTATATTATTTAGCATTCCATGCCTCACTATGCGTCATTCAAGATATTGGTAGGACGATTTATTTTCATAGTAATATTAATACCTGGTAATCAAAGTTATAAAAATGCATTAAATAAAAGGAAGTGACATTGTAATAATGAGTTATTTTTAAGAGCTCTGCAGTTTTATAGCAGTCTTGTTAGCTCTACAGTATGTTTATAACGACAGTAACTCTTGTTGTCATTGATTTCCGATACTGTTCATACCAACCGATTCTAAGTTATCTATTCATTTCAAACAAAATTATCTGCCATGTAAATATTTTTATCACATTTCGTTTAAAATAACTTGAAGCTTCCATACAAGCAAGAATTATTAGGTTATGTTGGCCAGCATACCGTAAAACCTTTGTTTGATTGCCTGTACCTTTACCTTTACTTAAACTCCATCTTCAATAGAGCCCCACTATAAAACAAGAGTTGAAAAATACAGTGGCACTCTTTACTTGAATACAACCTCCATTTGGCCACCACTTAAACATTATTTGATTTTTACAAACTCATAATAGAAAGAGATCCGTAGAAAAATGTTCACAAAATGGTACTAATAATGACTAATAATGTTATAGTGATTATAAAAAATATTTACAATAATTATGATAATACTAATAATATTTATTAATAACAATTAATTATTTCATTGATGTAGTAGTAGCCATGGTTTTTGTGATGGTCACCAGAAAATATCAATCATCTCAACCACCAGAACTACACTATGATTCAAAGTCACTGAGGTCTAAATCCTCTAAAATTGTGCTTAGTTTCATCCACAATGTGGTTTACAATCTGACCTGAAAACTTTAATGCTATTTGATGAACGGTGAGAATACTCTTCAGGAACACCGTACGATGTACTGGCAGCTATTGTTATAGAGTACCAAAGTCTGTTTTTTTAACTCTAAAGATTTACGTTTTTTTATAAAACATTAAAAGTGGGTTTAACAAAATTTGTGCAACCAAAGGCATGTTGGCCAATGTTGCTCTATCTGAAAGTGAGGGCAAAATATAGGCGACATTAGCATCGTTGCACCTGTACACAGGTTAAATGTGTTTCCTCAACATTTTGACGAGCTAGATGCAAAATGCTGCACCAATCTCTACCTGAATGACACCTTTAATAAAATGCCACTATAGGGGAAGGGTTGAAAAACAGAGCTTCATGGTGTTCAAATAGAGGTTCTATGGTAAATTATACATTATGACTTTGAACAGAGGGACAGGCTGATACAGCTCTTATTATAGTAAATATTGTATAGTAGAATATATTTTACACTTAACTCAGCTAAAGAAGGAAGTATACACACTATATTGCTAAATAGCATTATGAAGGAGTACATATCTACACTCAGAATGACTTAGTTGGTGAGATAGTTAATTTTTAATCTAAACATTCAATACACAAGTGCTGGTTGTATAAGCAATAGCAGTGAGTTTGTTAACAAGAACTGATTTTACATTCTCATAATACTTATCACAGTTTATTGCTTTCAGGTGATAGCTGGGACAACCAATGACTTCTATGGTGATGAACTAACTTATTGTATCAAGTAAGTTCTATGTCTATGAAGTGAGTGTATGCTTTGTCTGCTGAGTTTCGAGCACTGGCTCATACATCTATACTTACAAATAGTCTGTGCTATTATGCTTAGTATGTGTACTTTTATCTTTGGTAATAGCTCAATAGTCAAACATACTTAATATATCTATCATTCTTAGTGTTTGTATTTTGCCTTTTTTGTGTGCTATATGTCCAGTTATAGCAATTAAAATCTACCAACAAAAAATTCGCTCGGTGATGGGATTGAACTCACAACATTCAAATCGCAAGTCCACTAACAAGTGCATAACCACAAACCTAAGCCATTCCTATGCACCAGTCGCACTTACCATGCACTGTATATCCTTTTCAAGGTTGCGCGCATTAAACTATTAATTAAATACAAGGTGCCCTTGGGTTATGATAGCCTGTATAAAGATTTTTTGCCCTTACAATTTGAGCACAATGATTTTTTGTTTTAGCCTACCGAAAAACCAATTTGTGTTGGCTTTTTTTGCCATACCATATCAACAAAATATTTTTTTGATATTAAAATTTGGCAGTCGGTGTACTGATTACAATGAAATAGCAAAAATACCGATATGCGATTTGCTGAAATCCCTCCCACAACGCCTGAATAAAACTTGATGCTCACTCTCTTTCAGTTCACTGTCATTTATTATTAGTTATAGCAAAAGCAAAACTGAAAACAAAACAGTGATGAAATTTATTTCAGTCTATCACAAAGTTGAAGTTTAGGTTAGTAAAATAAATACTAGAACTTAGCTTTAAGGTGTGTGTTTAGTAAGCTAAATTCATTTAAGTTAAATTCAACATTTATGTTATATGTCTGTCTCAAAAATAAGACTACCCACCGTACATTCTGCACACTGTACATTGTAATGTTAAATTTTGTTGGAGATCATAACCACTGCAAGTTGCCTGTAAATACATATAGTTACCTACAAGTAGCTTTAGGGTATTTACATTTATATGTAAATTTAGGTAACTATAGTTACTAAAATTACCATATATGATTTTGTCACTAGTTTTTAATATTTTTAGGACAAATATAAAATTTTGGTAATTTTTACCAGGGGATGCTTGCATTGGATAGTTGTCATGGGTTTCTATACCACTCTATACAACATTTTTGCCTTGCGATGCCAACACTGAAACAAATTCAAATCATATAATTGTATACCAAATGATTTTTTATTGTAATCATAGCAAAACAGACTTTATTTAGCCATTTCTTGCTAATCATTTCACATTTACATTTAAACACCTTTACAGTTGTATTATTTGTTCTCTCAATTTATTTGAATTGCACAAAAAACTTCTCTCATGATATGAAGTTTGAAAAGTAGAACGGTAAATGTTGTTACATGTTAACTAAAAGTGAATTTTCTGTACAAAGACTTGTTTATTACCCCGCAATGCCAAGCATTCAGCTAGTCTATAAATAAATCTCAATGTTTGTCTGTAATCTGTTTGCCCGCATATCTAGTTATAACGATAAAGTTGTAGGAATGAAAAAATGGATATGAAGTTGGAACCCTCAGTTCCCCAGACAGGTATTATCCAATACACTACACTGTTTAAATGGCTATACTATAAAATAAATTGGACCCATACTTATTACACATGCCAATCTTTCATGGATTCAGGCCTAACACTGCAGATAGCGTCATGAGTAAAGCCATACCACACAAAAAATGTGTCTCTATAAATGAAAAAAAATGCTTAAACTCACATCGCCAACAACAATATCGCAATAAGCCTAGATCTGTAATAAGCACTGCAGTTGGTACAGTATGAATTACACAGAAATGAACCCAACACATAGAAATAAAACACTTTAATTTAAAAGCTAGAATGGTAAATGTTGTGTACCTTGATTAAAAATAAATTTTCTGAGGAAAAACCTTTTTAATTGCCAGTGCAATGCTAGGCATTCAGCTAATATAGATATAAAACAGAAAGTTCTACATAAAAAGAATGCATGACAGGAAGTTGAGTTTAAATTGAAAGTACTTATATTTGTTCTAGGTTGAAAACTGGTGTAGAAAAACAATCAGAGGAAGAGTTGTTAGAGTATGGAGAAGCCCATGAGGTTGGTAAAAACACAGGCAACAGTCTTTCAATTTTTATAGCTCACCGTGTTCTAGAAAAAAATACATAATGCTGATTTTTAAAGTATATCTTAAACAATGGCTGGTAGAATATAACCATGAATTCTTGACACCCTGTTTGGAGTTTTTCAAACATACATATTTTAGCTAAACCAAGTAAAGTTTTCAAAGTCCAAACCAAACTCATCAAGTTAGGGTCGTTGTGATGTTTTCTGTTCTCATATTTCCTTTCGCTGTGATGTAAATTGTTGTCAAATCAATGTCTTGTAATTTATCAGTCAATAATAACATGTAGTCTACCGTACATATCATGTCATATTAGCTAATCATTTGCTAACAGAAGCAAATCAGACTGTAGAAAAAAATAAAAAAATAAAAATATAATGATTAGGTAAATTAAATGAAACATGATAGAAGCTCTTCTGTTGCAAGTTTTTCCCTTTTGGTTACTTTAGCTTCTTCATGTAACTAAAGCTTGTGACCTCGAAAGCTTCACATTTGGTGCCATGTGAATCACTCACTCTTAACCAGAAATCATGCATCAACACATTACCACTGACAAAGGCAGATGCTTCGCACCAATTTACTTATCAATGTGTTCTCAACATAATTGCATTAACACTAACACGTTGGTGCTTGATCAAATTGCTTCTCTAATCTCATTGGCTGATTTGGTTATCAACGCGTGTATCTTTTGGCGTTTTTGACAAATACTGAAAAGATTTACCACATTTTTGTTTGTGAGAAACAAAGATCGAAAATTCCTAATGCGGCATAGAAACGTAAGCTACAAGTCGCAGAGATGAAGGGAAATAGAATAAATCAAATAAAGTTCACTAAGACTATTATACTAAAATCTCTCATTCTCTAAAACTAGGAAAAGCACCTGCTGCAGGTGTTAGAAGCACGTGTTAGCATCAGGTTTCTTTGTTATACATTCTGCATGAGTACACATAGGAAAGCGCCTGCTGCAGGTTTGTTAGCATCAGATTTCTTTGCCATACAAATCTATGAGAACAGCCACAAAAGCGCCTGCAGCAGGTAGAGCTGGTCACTTGAGTTAATATGCTTACTTGAGGAAGACTCAACCCAAAAATTAATTCAATTCAACTCAATTTTCTAGTATCTTTTATTTACTGCAGATTTGAATTGACTAGGCACATCCTACCAGCAAAATTGAATTGAATCGGATGTTTACTGTCATCATAGACAATTTGACTTGTTTCTCTATTTTCAAAAAAGCAAAGCGACCCTAGTCAAAATGCATCAATGCCTCCCTTTATTAATATTATTATTATTATCTATGTGCTTGTTGCTGTGTTGAAAAATCTATCACAGGCAGTTATACCATAGATATAGTAAACCCTAGATATAGTAAAACCCATAGATATAGTAAACCCTAGATATGCGAATAATCAAAACAAGTGAGGCCTATAATTAGCATGACGCAACGTCATGGTGATGTGCAAAGCGAATCAGCTGATCTATTAACTCCTATTGACTTAGCACTAAAAACTGCTCAATTTTTCCATAGTTTGTGCATCTGAGACTGCATATTTTATTGAAAATATGTAAAACTTATATGCAGTAATACTTCAACTTACAAGTGCCCTAACGTACGAGAAACTTGAGGTACGAGCAAGCTTTTAAGCAAGTTTTAGCACTAAAATACGAGCCATGTTTGAGATACTAGCATATGAGACAGTTGCAAAGTATGTCGGAGGTGTTTTATGAGAACAGCATCACTCTGTATTTTTCAACTGCTCAGATTATACTTTTGTACCATGTTTTTTGTGCGCGATTTTCAGTGCAGAATTATGTGAATTAAAAGTACCGTGCGTAGACCGAAAGTTTGCCAGTAAAAGGATAGATAATGCAAAAAAAGCGAATGATAACAATTGATATTAAATGGAAAATTATTGAAAAATATGCAAAAGATGTATGCGTGATTGAGCTTGCTCAACAATATGACAGAAATACATCCACAATTATCAAACACAAGGATTATATTCAAGGCATTTAGTTTGCAAAAGGACTAACCATAGTTTCTAAACGATGCAGCGATCTTCACGACCACTGATGGAGAGACTGCTCAGGTTTTGGATAAAAGACAAACAATTGGCCGGTGACTGCGTAACTGAAACGATGCTACGTAAAATGGCCGGTGCTATCCATCAAGACTATAAAAAATAGACATTCGGACAAGTTGGCTAGCGGTCGTGCATTAACCCTTGGTGACAACACCTGTGTTCATCCTGATCGCAACACGTTGAAAGAGCGACGAAGGCAAACGTCCTTAGATAGGTTTTTCTTAAAACGGCTGGCTGGTCGTGAGAGCGAAACAAAAGAAAAATTAGCTAACCAGCGAGAAACTTAAAACTATGAACGCCGAAAAAACTTTAATTACGTTAAGTTAAAGGTTAAAGTTTGCTTTTAGGTTTGCTTTTAAGTTTGTCTTTTAAGACTTGGATAAAATCCAAACTTATTAAAGTCAACTGTTGTAATGAAGGATAACTTATCTCTCCCTCTCTGGCAAATGCTAGCGTTAGCTGCTATTGTATGTATTTAATTTTACATTTTAATTAATCACATTTCCTTGCATTATTTTTATTTGTTGCTTTTTGAAAGCATGTGGTAAGTTAGGACAATAACCAACATGTTCTTTCTGTTACAATATATTGTTTTGAGTGTTTTATTTGCATTTTCAAAGTATGAAAACCTATCAATATATATTTAATTGTTCTATATATAAATAAATTGCACCAACATGTGAGTAAATTGACATACGAGCTCAGTCTCTGAACGCATAAAGCTCGTAAGTCGAAGTATGACTGTAATGACTTTGGATGAGAAAGGCAAGAATCTTACACACTTGGTAATGAATAATACCAAAGATTTAAAAGCTTCTATATCATTGATAATACAAAGAGTGACTAAATAGAAATTAAACTAATAACAAACTAATGAGTCAAATGAGGTTTAGAAGCAGTTACGCTGGACCCCTGTATTAAACACCCATTAGACATGACTTAAAATAACTAGACGAGATAGTTTTTGTCTAAGGTTGGTTGAACTAGATTCCTGCTTTGAAGCGGCATAGTGTTGTCTGATTTTAGTATAGCGATTTACTATAGTTTTGAGTAGACTGTTGGCATGCACTGTACATGTAAAACCTTGATGGAGGTTATGTAATAAAACATATATGTTACTGTCTGTGATGTTACTTGTTTAAAAGCTCTCTGTGTGATATCACAGCTCTCCATGTGTGAACGTAGGCACTTTTCTGCAGCAATGCATATTTGGCCTATCAATCTGATCACCAATCCTCCTCTGTTTTCAACTGAGATTAGGGTTATGTCATCAATACTGCTACTTTCCACTACTTCGGCATTGGTCAAGAACTTGATACGCTCATCACACTTGAGTTAGAAAAAATCCTCATCACCGAACTCCTCATCTTCACCTTCCTCAGCTTTTGTCTCTTCTTTCTTTTTCTTTCTAGCCAGAGAATGTAGCAGGAGTTGGCCAGTTTTTTCAGCCCTGTTTACATCCAGATCAATACAGTTAACATTGGGATTTGGTGTGATATCTGCTTTTATGAACAGTGCTCGAAGTGCAGATCTAAAGCACTGCACATCCGGGTTATTGTTATAGCCACCCTTAGATCCTATTGTGGAAAACAAAATCTCAATGTGATCCTGGTTGATCTTAAAGGTTAGGAAGTAGTTGATGTAAGGGTAGTTGCTGAAAAGATATTGAGCAATGTCATGTACAGATTTGGCTGCTGACTCAAAACCAATGACGAAATGATGATGATTTTCCTATTATTTTTCACTAGCAGCTTCCAGCTTGGTGTCTTTAATCGGCATAGATAGCTTATGATATTGTTGAGAACTTCACGTTTTGAGTTGAAGTTCTGTTTTCTTATGGGCAATTCAGGATATACCTGGGGTGTTGTGGTCTCTTCTGATGACATTTCACTAAGAATTTGGTCTTATTGTTATGTTTATGACTTAAAAACTAGCATGCCAAGCGTGCTTCCACTGCTAAACTTATTGCTCCAATGAAGGCTTTGATGCTGTGCTGCACATCACTACAACGTAACGTCGTGAAAACAACAGCCAATTATAGGCCTCACTTTTGCTCCATTGTATTGATAGCTATTCGCCAATCTAGGGTTTACTATATCTATGAGTAAACCAATGCTATTTGATGCTATTTGGTGCGAGCTGAACCAAAAATATAAGTGCAGTGTTGCCGGTCACACATGTTCCCAATAGACCTTGATATCATTTTGTATATTTTACTGGTCAACAATGTCTACTAATCACTAATATGATATAGTTCTATGGTTTATCTGCGCACTGGCAATAAGCTTAGCTATGTTATTTTGATTGTCATGCAACAATTGTAACAACACGTCATTCAAGCCCCAGATCTCATCATACACAATTGTCTCAGTTTTATCAGTCAGTAGTAATTGGTTAGTTAGTTCACAGGATGGTTGTTCTCAGTTTCGTGGTTTGTTAGTAAGGTATTTTCTTGCTTGATAAGTAGTCTGGTGACTTAAGTATTTTCTTCAATATTTAGCTATTAACAGCTACAACATCTGGGCTAACTAGTGGAAATGCTTCGAACTGATACAGAATCGATCTTGTCTATTTGGGTAAATTGAGTTGAACCGATTTGTGGAAGTTAGGATAACTAACGAATTGAAAACTGAATTGTAATCATTTTTTTTAAATCCTGACTTGAACCAGCTCTTACTCAATCTATCATGCAAAATAATTGAGAATTGAATTGTTAGTTTATTGAGGAGACTTGAATTGGATCGAGCCGTTTTCAGAGCCTTGAAAAATTTTTAACGGAAGGTTTGTAGCATCAGGTCTCGTTGCCCACACAATGAGTACACATTTTGTCCCTTGTGTCATTGATAATTAAACATTGAACCTACGACGCATAATTATTTGGGAGCATTGTTTCATTTATAAAATAATAACTTTTATTTTATTAGATTGAATTCCATTAACTATTACAGTTGGATGAGATGCAGAGACCCTGCAGACTGATATACATGGAAAAGCTTCCATATACCAACAATTCTCGTAAGGTAAGTCTATGTATGTGACTTACTAATTAAGGCAAGTTTATGTCTGCGAGACCTGCTAATAAAATCAGATCTATGACTATGATCTACTAATAAAGGGAGACATATGTCTGTGATCTACTAATGAATGCAAATCTAGGCCTGTGATCTACTAGTAAGGGTAAGTTTATGCATATGATCTACTAAAGCAGTTAAGTTAAAGTTCATGAACTACTAATAAAGGTAAGTTTATGTCTGTGACCTACTAATAAAGGTAGGCCCGTCTGTGATCTACTAATAAATGTAAGTCTATGTCTGTGACCTACTAATAAAGATAAGTTTATGTTTGTGGTCTATTAATAGAAGCGGTTATATAAAAACAGAATACTATTTTAAATAGGAATTATTTATTCAAATCTAAGTTGTCTTCTCTCTATACGGTGTTTTAGAGCCTAGAGTATTATTGACAAAACCATTCTGATTCTAAATGATTATAAAGAGCTAAACTTGATCCCACTAGTCAACAAGATTTCCCTTCTATTAATATGCTCTCCATGGAGTCATTCTATTTAGAGTCACTCTCCTCTGGGTTACTATTCATAGAGTTACTATCCATAAAGTTACTCAGCATAAAATTACTCTCCATAGAGTCACTCTCTATTGAAATACTCTCCATAGAGTTGCTATCTATAAAGTTATTCTACATTAAGTTTACTCCCCATAAAGTATTTTTACATGAGGTTACTCTTCAAAAAGCTACTCTCCATAAAGTTAATTGCCATAAAGTTACTTTAGCTCATAGAGATTTGTACTTAATACTTCATTTTCTAGAATTTTTAGTGAGATTGATCCATTCTCATCTATTTACATAGATAAGCAAGATGAGGCTAAGGGAGACAGTCCACGAGATGATCGCGAAGGATTCGAAAACTGGGCTTTGTGATTGGTACAAAGAGTTCATGGTTGCCCTCGGAGAACACTAGTTTTTATCCTACTAAAAACGTCAATGTGAACAATACTTGTGTAATTAATTTATATTATGAATAATAGACATAAAAATTAGCAACTGATGGTTATAAGAGCTGCATGAAATGTTCTAAAATTTATAGAATTTATGAACTCTTTTCAACAATTTAGTTTTTAAATATTTTTATCATCAGAAAAGCTTTGTTCCATATGATGATTGCTATACACATAAAATAAATGAAACTATTAGTTATTACTTACTATTATTTTAAATGCACTCATTAAACTATCATAATTGACTTGCTGCCATAAACTTATTACCATAAACCTATTATATTAGACTTTTTACTATAGAACTGTTACCATAGACCTGATACAATAGACCCGCTACCATAGACCCGTTACCATAACCCGTTACCATCTTCCTGGTTAAAAACAATATCTGAATGATTGTGCAATTAAATCTGGAACAAGAATCATATGGGAATCGAACTCACAATTTTGGCATAGTAGACCAGCACTGTAACTTTTGAAATTGCAATTAATATAAAATTGGTGAATTATATATATTATATATATCAAAACTTTACCGGGCTAAATTAAAGAACACTTAAAAAGTTAAAGGCATTTAAATAAAAAGAGGTTTGAATTAATAAATCTTACTTAGTTATTGTGTGTGTGCATGTGTGCGTGTGTGACTGCATATGTGTGGGCGTGCGTGTGTGTGCCTGCATGTGTGTGTGCGTGTATGCGTGCGTGCATGCATGCGTGTCTGTGTGTGTGTGCATGTTTGTGTGTGTGTGCATGCATGTGTGCATGTGTTTGTGTATGTTTGTGTGCGTGTGTGCGCGTGCGTGTGCGTGCGTCATGTTTGTGTATGTTAGTTTCCATAAACAATATGTGGCTCCACATTTTTGCCTAATTTCATCCAAACTTCACATGTATAGACTACATGCCTTCTGCCTGGTTGCTAAAATTATTTGGTTCTAAAACTCCATATGATTCCTGAACCAGCCTCCCAAACATCCACCTGCAGCCTATATAGTTGAAAATGATAGAAATCTAAGGATATCCATCTTTAGGTTTATTGGTATATAAGAATCATGGATGATTTTTAAACCAGATGAAGTTAGGTATAGAGGAGAAATATTGTAAAGGATCCTCAAAGACCTTTTACTTCTCCACGTGGAACTAGCTACTTGTTTGAGTAATAAGGTAATATACTTTAGCCAATATCTTAGCTCAGTGTAAAGCATAAATCAAGAACACAACTGTCTGTTTTCATGCTTTCTTGCGCTCTCTCTCTTGCTCCTTGGTTTTGATTGCTCCAAGGAATGAGAGTTGTTTCTTTCAGAACTGTTCTGGCTGTCTTCTTTTATAGCCTTGGCTTTTTTGCACAGTTCTTCTCGGAAGGCGTTCAGTCTCTCCAGCGCCTGAGCGGTCAATTTTCTAGCCAAGTGTTTCCTCCCTCCTCTTATCATGGTGAGACCAACCCGTTTCTTTCTCTCTCTCTCTCTCTCTCTCTCTCTCTCTCTCTCTCTCTCTCTCTCTCGCTCTTTCTCTCTCCTCTCTCCCTCTCTCTGTCTTCTTGCCAGTTGACTAAAGCTAAGGCTGGACAAGCCACCAAGTGTCTAGCTGACATATTGGTCAGCCATCGTCTTTCACACTCTCCTCCTTGTAGAGGGTGTGGTGGCTCTAATATGTAGCCTTGGGGTTACAACCAGCTGGACCCATAGGCAGCGCTGCCAGGCTCCATGCTCCAGTTGTAAAAACTTGGCACAGAGCTTCTCTGTTTTTTCAGTTGTGACGTCAACCATGACCTTGACCACATCTGACCAGAGGTTACTGTGGGTCAGCAGCTGGTTGGCACTCCTCTGCTCTCTGTCTCCAAAGAGCTTCCTGGTAGGGCGCCACCCCAAGATCTTGACAAGGGAGTTGATGGGCAGAGTGGGTCAGCCCAGCACTTTTGGCGATGGAGCGCTGCACTGAACAGGGTTGATTTTTTTTTCCATGAGCCGTGTTTGTACTCCCTAGCTTGTCAGTTTGGCTGACCCTTGTAGAGTCGTCGGGCCTTGGTTAGTGAGAGAGTAAACGGCTTCATATTCAGGTCAGGGCTCCAGCTTCTGTTCTTTCCTCTGTCTGCTACCTGGTATGGTCAGGTGTTTGCCACATCTTAGAACCCAGCTACTTGTTTGAGTAATGAAATAATATGTTTTAGCAAATATATTAGAACATCCTATATACATGTATATTGGTGGTAAAGCATGCAACAAGAACACAACTGTTCAGGTGGCTTCCTTGTGCGCTCTCTCTTTTTCTGATTCATGCTTCTCTTTTTAAAGCTGTGGTGCTGCCCACTTCTTCCCGGAAGCTAGGAAGTTTCTCTGGTGCTGGTTGGCACTCTGCTGTTCGCTCTTCTATGCAGGTTGGATCTTCCTCCCCTCAGATAAACGGGAAACCTTTGTGTCTAAAATCAAAAAACATTACAGTTCATGATGAAGTAGATCACATGTCAATAAGAAATAATAAAACCTTTATACCAGCTTGTTGACATGCATGGTGATCCTAAAGTGTGAGTTTTAACGAGAAAGCATATTTAAACGATTAAAAATGTGAATATTTTGGTGGTCGTTGCCGCCAACCACTAAAAGCCAATGAAGCTAAGCCATCTCATGGCCGAGCTGAGCCTAGCTGCTTTTTTGTAAGCTGGGTAGAGCTGAGGTGAGCTGAACGGGCAAGCGTCTTCACAATAGATAGGCAAATCATTAAATGTAGATGATTTACAGTAGGTCAACAAATAGTCTGTCGTTTGAAGAATGCATATCATGGTTAGCTCTTAGGGAAATGTAATTATTTGTTGAGATGAATGACTTGGCAATAGATATAGATACAGTAAATATATAGATAAATATATAGATAAATATATAGATATATTGATACATACATGTAGATAAATAGAAAGATACAAAAATAGATATATAGATACAGTAGATAAATACATAGATAAATACATAGATAGATGAGTTGATATGTATAAGTAAATTAGATCATAGGACAAAGAATAAAGAACAGTAAACTATTAGTATTTAAAAACTGTCTTTTTGTGTTATGGTGTTCTGTAATGTGGATTGAAAAGGTGCTGGTTTTTGTATAAGGTGTAGTGGATTCTCTTGGGAAGTAATAAAGTATTAGATGGTCAGGCAAATTAGAGATGCGATTTGAGTATTTTAGACAAAAATATTTAATAACACAGTTAGCTCATCAGCATTGAGGGCATTGAGACACTGGTCATAATCGTCAATATCACGTAGGATAATCATAAAACATAATTTTTGAAATTCTTATCAGTTTTTGATACAAAGTTATACTAGCTTAGAGCAGCATATTACAGAATGGACAATATACAATTATGGTAGAAAAGTGATAGACCTTTTGGTTTTACATCCAAGTGCCATTTATCTGCCTTTGAAAAGTGCACCAAGGTGCACTTGTCAAAGGTAGACATTAACAAGTGCACCATCTGCCATTAACAAGTGCACCAAGGTACACTTGTTAATGGCACATATCATTCCAGCTAGTTTGCTCTATACGATGTGTTTATTTAAATTGTGTATCTTCTCCCCCTACTAGCAAAATTTCTGTAGCGTTTTAAGTTAAAAATATACGTTCCCAGACTGCTAGCGGTGACACTTCAAACCTCCCCTTATGTCACTCCTACTCCACCTGCACGTTTTCCCAGAAAACATCATAGTGCCAGACTACTCCAAGAGATACTTTAATCCCGAGTCTCCAAGACCCAAACAGACAAGAAAGATAGTTGACCTGTAACACAGCGAAGTTCGCAAAAATCACGAACTATCCAAATGAAGCCCTTTGCCAGAATGCAACCTTGCCGATTTCCCGAATCTGCTGGCGCATGCCAACAAACTCTTACGAGCTCCCCTCGAGCACCATGAGACTATTAACTGAAACTAACTTCAAGTCGGGTTTCTTGTGGGAGTTATTTTAGGCCTTAATAGCCCGAGAGTCTTGATAGCCTGAGAGATCGTTAAAAAGTTAGTTAAAAGAAAACAAAGTATTTCCAGATGTTACAAACATCTTCAGTGCAGACATATTTTGGCACATTCAACAGCATTCCAAGCTTAAAGGAAACAGGAAACTTTGTTCACATCATTCACTATGGGCACTGTCAACAGATAAAATCGACGAAGAAAGACGGATACGGCAAGAAAGTTTCCAGCAGCCAAACTTTCTTGATATTTTTCTGAGCATCGACGTCAGCCTGTACAATGTGCACCTTTTCGGTGACAGTAGTTTGCAGTTGCAGATAGCATGATTTATTCATTTTCATTTATAATATTTGCTGTGAGACTAGTATTTGGCTCGAGCATGCAAAAACAAAGAGGGTTTTCACAAAAAAATTAAAACAAAAAACTCAGAACATTATGCCACGAAGTATTTGCTGATGTAAACGTGGATGGGTTTGTGGTACTGTAAACATTGTTATTGCTGATGATTACCAAAGTATTGTGACATCAACGCCAAAATATAGCAATATAGTGTGAGCCGGCTTTAAGTGCTTCCTAATTTTATTGGTTAACCCTTTGCTTACAAAGCCCGTCAAAGCCCATCAAACGAGCATTGTCTAAGCGTATGAATCCCAAAAAATCTCGAAATAATTCGGTCTTCGATAGACCTTTTTAAAAATCTTTTAATTATCAAAAAAGCGTTAAAAATTAAAATTAATATTCCATCAATATTGGTAGGCTTTGTACTACTGTTTTGAGGCTATAAATAATCCTTAATATGCATGTGGAAAGACAACACGTAGCTAAAGATTTGATCTTCCTTTTTGGAAAGCTATTCATTATGAACGCACGTGATTGTTCAAGCTCAGCTAAAAAAGTTTGTTTAGAGGAAGACATCGACTGGTTTAGAAGTGAAGAAGAAGATATCAGGTCAGAAGAATGTGGGGAAGACGATGAAAGTGAAAAAGAAGATCAACAGAGTGAATCCAAATGCTAAAGTGAGAGTGAAACGGCCGGCGATGAAACAGGGAGTATTTACGGATTTCAAAAAGCAGCTGACTTCAAACCCAATAAAAATTGCATATTGATGAGAGCCTGGTAGGTGTGAAAAGTCGAATTCCTGAACAGATAAGTATTTTTGATTATTTAAAGCCTTTTATTACAACGGCTATCATGAATGTTATAGTTAACAAAACAAATAGATATGGCCTTCAAAAACATGGTGATGCCTGGGAGCCTGTCGATGACAAAGATATTTGGCGAGTTTTTGGTCTAGTTTTGCTTATGGGTACTGTCAAGAAGCCTACTCTGATATCTTACCGGTCTACCAATCCTTTGCTATCTACGCCAATGTTTGGGAAAATAATCTCACGAAACAGGTTTTTAATGGTTTTGAACAGTTTACATTTTACTGACAATTCTGAAAACCCTGCTGACAATAAACCGTTCAAGCTAGGCAATGTTTTAGCCATGATTTGTGAGCAGTTATCTTCTGTTTTGCTGCCTGATAAATTTATATTTATAGATGAAAGCTTGTTTGCTTGGAAAGGACGGCTCAGCTTCAAGCAGTATATTCCATCTAAAAGATCTAGATTTGGGATAAAGTTATTTGCTCTCTGCAATGCTGTCTCTGGCTATGTGCACATGTGGTCTGTGTACATCGGTGATGAGCGAGAGCAAGCTGAAGGAACTGACAGAGGAGTCACCCACAACATACTAATGAAATTAATGAATGGTTTGCTGATTACGATCGTTGTTCATGTATGGATAATTATTATAATTTGCCAGAGTTAGCTGCTGAGCTTATAAAAAATAACACTCATGTTTGCGAAACTCCGTGTACAAACAGAAAAGGTGTTTCGAAAGATTTAAAAATTTGTAATGAAAAAGCTATTAAAAAAGGTGAGGCAACAAGCTTTTCTAATGGTGAAAGTATGGTTGGCTGTTGGAGAGATACAAAATTTATTTCTGTAATTTCAACTATGCATGAAAACTTGGAAGTAGTAAATACAAGCAAAGTAAGTTATCAAGGGGATAAATTTTGCAAACCAACTGCTATTTTAGATTTCAGCAAATACGTAGAGGAAATTGTCAAGTCTAATTTAAACTTGCATTATTTTAACTCTGCGCGTAAAACCATGAAATGGTACAGAAACTATTTTTTTTATTCATTAGATATTTGTGGGTACAATGCAGCCATAAGTTATAGAATCCATAGCGGTTGTAAAAGAACTGACTTAGAGTTTAAACATAAATTAATTAATCAGATATTTGAATATACTAGATCTTGTCGCAAAAACACTATGCTCCGCACTTCAAGCGCTTCCACTCATCGAATAGTGCTAAATATTTGAAGAAAAAATAAAAAAGCGAAATATAGAATTTGTAAGCACTGCCCAAAGCGAAATGCTGACGGCACCCCTTAGCAAAGCGAAACTAAATTTAAATGCCTAACATGTGGAGTATCTTTGTGCCCAGGCCTGTATTCCTTGGTTGCAAGTTGGAGGGGGGCGGTGTAAGCCCCCACAACAGGTTTCTTTCACGTAGTGCCTCAACCGGGCCTCTCATGTAAAGTTTTAAACATTTTATCGGAAAGTATATATATTTTTTTATTATTTGAGATTTGTTTGTTATAGGTGATGTGACTGCCAGAACGTTTTCAAAATAAAATAGGCTAAACTTGACAGCAGTTGAAACGCTCAGAAAAAATACATCTTTTTCTTTTTAGCCTTTCAACAAAAGTCAATTTTGCCGATTTTATTTTAAGTTCATCCAAAAGGTCTCCACGCGTTCGATGGGCCATTGCCAAGCAGATTTTTGGTAAAACTTGACCTTTTGCAAACCTTTATAAAAGTCGTTAACAAGAATATTTTGCCGATGATGATAATAATGACGCCTAAGAACTACTAAAAGTTGATTTTTATCTCTATGGCTTGGAATAAAGTCATATTCTACAGCGATAAAAACCGTTTCTGTAACCGTCGGGAAAATAGCTGTTCGAGTTAATGATGTTGAAGTCGAGTTGTCTAAAGCAATTTATCATTGCTTAGGACCGGACCAAACAAATCCGTTCGAGTTAACCAAGTGTTCGAGATAAAATTTTATATTTTATCCAAGAGCGAGTTATTCGAGTTTAACGGTACATAGCCGCCGAAAATACCTAAAAAGTTGGGGCGACTCAGCCGGCCAGCTGCCCCAGGGAATACAGGCCTGTTTGTGCGAGTCATGTTTTAACCCTTACCATGCTAAATAAATTTATTTACAAATTGTATTTTACTTAGTTTCTGCAAATGCTTCATTGCTTTGTATTGCTAGCTTTTGTACATACATTTGCTGAAATGTCATCTAGTCTATTGTAGTTGTTGTGCATTGGTATGTTGTTTTTGTTGTCCACTGTTTTCTTCAGGGCGCCCATGCACCTAATCAAAGAGTTCAGTTCACATATTCTGCAATCTAGCAGAATGATTTCTCCATGATTTGCTGTTTCTGTTCATAATAAATGTTGCTTCCTGTCTTTTGCTGCTTCACCTAATGTGTGAATACAGGCTCACCACTTATTTCTTCTTGTACACAATCAGTTAATCTTTGCTGCAGCATACATGAATTTGTGCAATGATTCGATATGCAAAATTGATACGTAAATCTACAGTTTCAAAAAATACATAAAAATCTGACATCAAAAAATCATAACTGCAAATATATAGATCTCAAGTTGCAAAGTCTTCGTAAGCTGCCTAGAGAAAAAAATTTCAGTCCTTAGGAAAATATCTTAGCTTTCAGATGCATATTTATTTGCAGCTTTATGCCAATTTTCACGAGAGTTATAGCAGAGTTTGAGCGGCCATGTCGGGTAACTGTTGCACTACTTATTGACAAGACCTCATGAGCATTTCGAAGGTCTGCACCTGCAATGCACAGAAGATCCTATCTCAACTTTTGGTGCACTTACACAACCGGTTTTTTTCAAAATCTTGCAAGCATATGACACGTGCAGATGCTTATCATAAAATATTTTCATAGAGTTGTTGCTGCTAAAAATGTATTTTTTATTGATATTTTATGATAGAAAGTGATAACTTCAAAAAATCTGAACTTTGACTGAAAGATTCACAGACGATTTGCAAGGAATAAATGGCTGTTTGTTAAAAAATTTATAAGCTTCCCAATGCATATTCATTTGTAGCTCCATGCCAATTTGCATGTAAGTTATAGCGAAGTTTAGGCGTTCATGTCAGGCCTCCATTTTTAGCTGGTATTCTGAGTCATGCCCTGAGAATTTCAAGTCGCGCTCCTGAAGTGCATCGGAGCTTATAACTCCACTTTCAAAGCTCTTTGACGACCAATTTCTTTTGAAAACTGTTGTGAGCCTATGAGTCCTTGCAAGTAGTATTTATACAACATTGTCAATTACCTTTATTAATTAGAAAAATGCAATGGAAAATGGCTCATGAAATAAAAATGTTAATGCTTCAATAAATTGAGACTTTTGCTGAAAAGCAATTGCAAGTTATTTGCATAATAAAATCAGCTTGTAGAAAAATTTCTCAGCTTTCTTATGGATGTTAATTTATGTAACTAACACAATTTTGATGTAAGCTACTGCATTTTTTATACAGTCATGTCAAAGGCTCAAATCGCCCTAGTAACTGCCTCTGTATGCTCGTACTTTCTTGGCCATAAGCGAACCGTAGTCAAAGGGTTGACATCTGTATAAGTTTCTAATAAATCACCAGATAAAGTTCAGAAGCTTTGTTTATATAATCAGCATGTTTAAAACTTGTTTGTGAAACTGTTTCTTCGTAACCACAGATAGCCTTGATTTTAAAATCTCCATCAATACCATCATGACCGTCAACACTTTTTGTTCATTTAGCCTGTTGTTTTATCTCAGAGCATTTTCTCAGTAGGAGTTGCACTCCCCATTTACATTGTATCAAATATGCATTGTGTATTTGATATAATGTAAACGGGGAGCGTAAATGGGAACCGCATATCAAATATCAAATGCACTATGTGTATTTGATATTTGATATACAAAGCATACACAATGTGTATGCCTTGTATATTCCTGGAGATTTTTGAATCACTGCTTTGTTTTCTAAACAGTATGAAAAGTTTTTCTGGTGACATAATCAGTAATTCAAAGGCAAATACTGATATGTATGCACTAGTGCTGGGCACGCGTACTTCTTGGCCGACGAGTTTAGACTCCCCTTTTCGTTCGAGTATTTTGAGTATCGGGTAGCTGGCAGTGCTTGGCACGAGTACTTCTCGGCCAATGGGTTTTCAGGTGTCGAGTTTTTTGATACGGGTTCTATGTCAACAATTTTTAAACATCAGACATATCTTAAAATTTACAGTGCCATTATAATTTTATTAAATTTATCTATGGTTTTTTACTATTTTCTATTGACCGATAATCGTGCTCGCCGCATTAACAGGCGAGTTGTTAAACAGAGCTTAGAGCGCGGGGCGTAATGGACCGAGTTTTTTTTTCACACGACCCGAAGGATCCGTGTACCGAAACCTGAAATCGCAAGTCAAAACCCGAACGCGCAAGATCGAATTGCTCAAAATTTCTACTACTTGAGAGAAGATAAACCTGCGAGTTCAACGTGTTTCGTTGCTTGTTCCCAGCACTAGTATGCACTATCACAAGAGTTCAGTATTGTTCCTGCCCAGACATGTGCAGCCAGTGCTCTATAAATAGCTTAGAATGAGTCATCCGCCTATCTTTTGCTTACCTACCAGCTGGTCAGCTAGTCTTTTTCAGTGTTGAGTTGGCTAGTGTAACTGTGGTTCAGTTGCTAATAAAGCTGTCTAACTACAATGTTGCATTTGTTTATTGCTTTTAGTACAATATGTAACAACTGGTGTCAGAAGTGGAATACAGAAACTTTCCATAAAAAATATAGTCAACTAACATTAGATTATATTTAGCTGTCAATAAGTGACAATTTGGATGAGCATGTAAAAGCCATTCTAAAGGCAATGCAACAGCAGCAACAGTTTCAACAGTAGTTTATAGAACTGCTCAAAGTCAACAAACAGAGCAACAGAACACAACCAAAATCGTCATTAATACCAAAGTTTGAGCCATTTGATAGAGAGCAGAGAAATGAGATGTTTATACAGAGTGTTTAACCAACATTTCTCGGTATGTAATACGACCAAAGATGGCCAAAAATGTGCATGTTTGCTGTCATGGGTAGGACCAACAATTTATGAACTACTAAAGAATCTATTTGGTTCAGAAGACATCGCCACTAAATCATACGATGAACTAACAGGCAAACTCACAAGCCATTTCGAAGATACCTCTCATGTTCCGGCTGATCGATATACATTCTATTAATGCAAAATGAAACCAGCACAAACCTATGCAGACTTGGATGCTGAAATTTGTGGTTCAGCTCGGGATTGCCACTTTACATGCAAGAGTAGCAGCTTTAAGCAAAGTTACGTTGATGAAATGATGCGGGACATGGTAATCAAAAAAACCGTGCATCCGGATGTTCGACGACAATGTTTTCTTGAACCTGAACCTACTCTAGAAGATGTTCTTAAAGGTTGACTTGCAAAAAAATTCACATTACAGTTATTTGACATCAAAAGTTTCATCATGTCTTGCTCTGCTGTGTTGAAGGTGCAAAATATGTGGAAATGTGATTACAAGATCTTAAAAGCTCAAAACCGAACAGTTAAGCGCAGCCATCATGAAAACGCGGTAGGCTGGAATCCCTCTTCAAAACGGCTCAAATGGGATGTAGTTGAACACGATGTGCTTCTGTTTACACTTTCATGCAACCTCATTTGTTGAAATATTTTACAAATATTCTCATACCCTCCCGTTTGCCAGTCCAATCCCTTACCAACTCAGCCACACAAGATTGATAGATGCCCTAAGCAATATGCGTCGCTATATGGGAACAAATATGCAACGGCTTTCCGTTACTACACAGGGTGATGGTGTAATGCTATAGAGAGAGGTAGCTCTTATTAGTAAGCTTACTCAAATTGTTCATTGGTAATGTCCCAGCAAGGATATAACCCCCCCCCCTCCCCCCCAACAGAATTGGTCACGGCTACCATGGGGGCGGGGTTTGTTGATCGACCTCTGTTGGATGAACCCGAACATGGTACCAGAACAAAGAATTATGCTGAATAAAGCCCCTTGTAAATGTATAAATATTATGAACAATGGTGGTTATTTTACTGATCTGCTGGTTTCATTTTGTTGTCAAATAAATATAGTTGCCCAATATTGTCCCAGTTATGATGAGTCGTAACTGTGACCATATAGCCAATAGTCATAACCAATAGCCGTCGCACAACCATACCTCTACTCTAGCGTCCTATAAAAACTGATTTGCTTGTCAGCTTACAGCTTTGACACTGATGCACCCAGGTGTACCTACCCTATCATTGTAAGAAAACTTAAGCCTGGTTCCCACACACCCGCAACAACCGGCAACAGCACCGCACGGCTATCAGTGGTGACATGAGAACCTTCGCCTCGAGTACCGCCGAGTATTGCTGGCGGTCAATGCAATAGTTCAGCGCTGTTCAACTTTTGCCAAGATCTGCAGGCAAAACCTTATCAACATGCACTGTGCAGGTGAAGATCAGCATTGTCGAAACGGCATGGCGAGTGAACATTTTTTATGCGATTATTTGCGATGCAGTTTTATGCGAACAGAAGCCGTCAAGCCTAGTGTCGCACGTGTTTTGCTGCTCAAGATTACTGCCGAGGTCTCGCAGCTGATATGGAAACCAGCCTTTAGCAATACACAGACACCTGGCTTATTGCCAAGGTTTATCTAGGCACAAAAGTTAAGTTGCCTTGCGAAGTGTGGTTGTTTAGAGCTGTGGATGGAAAACATTTCCATTAAAGCAAACTCTTAGGAAGAGTTGTCTGCACATGCTGCATCATGCAGTAAAAGGGAAGCTCTTAAGATACTCTATACATTCATAGCTAACCAGTCGCTCCACGATAACCCAATAATTATGTTTACTTGCGTTGATCTCAGGCTGCGGGGCAGCTCTCAAAGATTTGAAAGACTAAATGGAGCATGTAGATGTATGCGGGTGTGAGAGGGTATGAGTGTGTAGTGTGGTACTGGTACACTCGTGAAAATGAGATACAGGATTGTTTTTGTCGGATGCTACATATATCTGACCAAATCGAGAGATAATTTACATGCTATTTCTACTTGAGATAATACAAACATCCATATGTAAAACTCTTAAATTTAATAGTTCTTAGCAATCGTGATAAGGAAGGGCTGGAAATTGGAGCTGATAACAGGACAAATTAACAGGACATTGAAAATTACAAATTACAAAAATAGGTAATAAAATTTTAAATGGCTTTAAAACATTTTAAAAAGCAAAACCGATGCTAAAGGTGATATTAAATAATAATAAAAAGTACATCCCCATTTAGCAATAAAAATACTGTAGATCAAATAGCCACCAACGATAAGAATGGCTTAGCCTTGTGGTTAGGTGTACATGTTTGCAAACTTGTGGTTGCACACTGTATGTGTTCAAATCGAGTACAAAGTGCATTTATCATTCCTAAAGTTTTATCGCTATAACTGGACAGGCGACAAACATTAAAATTTCTATATGTATAGGTTTACATATCAGTTGCTACTGCAATTTCATGCAATTATTTTAGACAGCTTAGTTCTCTTCTCTAATTAGCAGTATGTCCCATTGAGTTAAACTGAGCGATTTGATAAAGTTTTAATGTACATGCATAGCATATGTATTAGTTCAACTTTCCTTTTTGCCTTTGTGTAAGTTATTCCTTACAGCAGGGTGAACATGGTGAACTAACCTGGTGAAGTTAGTAGTTTAGGCTTTCTTACAGTGTGAATGATAGACTAGCTATGGGCATACCATATGCCTCGTTAAATAAGATGTTTGTGGTTTAGAACACTGGCTAGCTGATAAGAGCTGTAGTCTGTATATGTCTGTTCAACAGTTTGTACAAATATGGCAGAGACTTTCTTGTTTACCTCATACAAAGCGCATTTATATACAGAGTGACCTTAAATTATTTTGTGATATCAAATTCTTAACCCGGACAGTTCAAATTGTTATGTATTTTACAACTAGTTTCGTGCAGGAAGGGTATAAATTCTAGAGTTGCAAAAAGCTCTTACTGTGTTTGTATTATGCAACCTATTTTCAAGACAACCACCAAAGCATTCAAGTTTGTAATTGATAATCTCTCTCAATAGCATTCAAAGTCAGAAATCACCAAACATTTCAATACATTAGTATGGATGCTTATTATTTCTTTTTGTCATGTGACCAACCTCACGAAGTATTCAATTGTTTTCTTCAATTTTCCATACAAATGAGTAAATTTTCCCTTTTGTTTCTGTGAAATTTTCCTTTTACAACATTGAAATCACGCAAGAGAACTATAGAGCATTCTTACTTGTTCATAAATATGCAGATATTTACGCACATTTTCAGATTTCACACCGTTACCAATCTCAGCTCAAGTTGATGAAACCGAAGATATTGTTTTTCTATTACCTTTTACAACTTAAGAGTTTGTCAAAATTGAGTGTCTTTCAGAAAGATATGATCTTGAAAGCTTCATGCTAAAAATATCAGGCAAATAATTATGATCCAGTTTACTAGGAATAACTTAACAATTTATCATTTCACAAATCTTTAAAAACAATATGTTTCATAAATAGCCAAAAATAAACCAATTCAGGACATATATGTTCTGAGTTGGTTTATTTTTGGCTATTTATAGAACAAAAATGCACAATTTCAAATATTTCTTCAATATGTGCTACTTACCTTAACGCTTCTCTGGATTTTTTACTGAATTCCTAGCATTGGTGTTGATTAAGGTGGTGCAAAGCTGATTCCAAATGTTGATGACTTTAGAATCCAGGACAATTCAAAAAAGTATTTGTTGGTCTATAGACATGCATCAGCTGACAAACTTGAGTATATAAAATCATTTAAACAAGTTTTAACAACAGATCAGTGTTTATTCTGGTAATGAGGTAAAAAATATATAAATCTGTGTATATTATGTAATATACATGTAGAATTGACTAAAACTGATTAAACATTTCAGTACAGTATCTGTACTATTAAATATACTAGTATCATAGTATAGTCTAATGTAGTACAGTATAGTACAGTATAGTACAGTGTAGTACAGTATAGTACAGTGTAGTACAGTATAGTACAGTATAGTACAGTATAGCACAATATAGTACAGTATAGTACAGTACAGTATAGTACAGTAAAGTACAATATAGTACAGTGTAGTATAGTACAGTATAGTACATTATAGCACAGTATAGTACAGTATAGTATAGTATAATATAGTACAGTATAGTACAGTACAGTATAGTATAGTACAGTACAGTACAGTATAGTATAGTATAGCATAGTATAGTACAGTATAGTATAGCATAGTATAGTATAGTACAGTACAGTATAGTACATTATAGTATAGTACAGTACAGTACAGTATAGTATCATATAGTACAGTATAGTACAGTACAGTATAGTATAGTACAGTATAGTATAGCATAGTATAGTACAGTACAGTATAGTATAGTACAGTATAGTACAGTAAATTATAGTACAGTACAGTATAGCATAGTATAGTACAGTACAGTATAGTACATTATAGTACAGTATAGAATAGTATAATAGTATAGTATAGTGTAGTATAGTATAGTATAGTACAGTATAGTGCAGTGTAGTAGATTACAGTACAGTATAGTACAGTATAGTACAGTATAGTATAGTACAGTATAGTACAGTATAGCGTAGCATTTTATAGTATAGTAGTATATACTGGCAGCCTGGTGTACCATGATAGATTGTAATGAGTATAGTGCATAATTCATTAATAAATAGGCAAGGTGACCAAGTGGTGTAGTGGTTAGAGCGCTAGTTTGTAAATTGAAGTAGTACTGGCAGTTCTGAGTACTGTGAGAATTTGTTAGATGTACTGATAAACCACAGAAAGTAAAAATGCTGACAACTGTTCTAAAATGCCGGAAGGCTGACCATTGACCCGTACAGTGTCAGGCCCTAAGAGTGTCAGGCAGCTGTGATGAATGATGCAAGTTCAAATCCCATCAGCTGCAATTGTTTTTCCCAAGCTCCAACCGCAGATTCGAATAGGGGGACAGGCGAACACGACTCTCATTATTGTAAAAAGTATATACTAGATTAGATTTTACACTGAGCTCAGCTATAAAAGGAAGTAAACACGCTAAATATCATTATATAGGAGTACATATCAACACTCAGAATGACTCAGTTAGTGAGATAGTTAATTTTTAATCTAAACATCAAATACTCAAGTATTGGTTGTATAAGCATTAGCAGTTAGTTTTTTAACAAGAACTCATTGTACATGATCATAATTTTGATCATAGTTTATTGCTTTCAGGTGATAGGTGGGACAACCAATGACAACAATGGTGATGGAATGGCTTATCGCATCAAGTAAGTTCTACGTCTGTGCAGGAGGAAGTGATATGCTTCATGTCGGCAGGGTTTGTGACAGTAAGATATGTCTGTGGGGTTTGTAGCAGCAAGCTCAATGATTATGAAGTTTTAATACATTATTTTGTTTGTGGTGTATATAAGAGAGCTTTAAGTATGTTCTGTGTACAATAGAGAATTGTATATGTATTGGGTGTATGTTAGAAAACTGTTCATGTACATGTATTCAGTGTACAACAGAGATCTGTACATGTATATATGGAATATACTCTCCTTAAAATTGTTCTACATAAAGGTACTCTTCATAAAGCTGCTTTCCATAACGTTACTACCCATAAAGTAACTCTTCATAGAGTTACTATCCATAGAGTTACTTTCCATAGGCTCACTTTCCATGGTGTCACTTTTCATAGAGCTATCCTGAACAGGATCACTTTCCATTGAGTTACTCTTCAGAGAGTTACTCTCCATTGAGTTACTCTTCATAAAGTTATTATCCATAGAGTTACTCTCTATAAAGTTAATCCCCATAAAGTTACTTCTGCTGACAAAAAGTTGTAATCAAAACTTTATTTTCTAGCATCTTTAGTGAAAATGATCTACTCTCAACTATTCACATAGGTAAGGAAGACGAGGCTGAAGGAGATGGTCTCCGAGATAATTGCGAAAGACTCAGAAACTAAACTTTGCCATTGGTACAAAGAGTTTCTGGTTGCCCTTGGAGAGCATTAGTTCTTTATCTGCCCAGAAACTGTCAGTGTGAAAGTTATTCGCATAATTAATTTATGTTATCAAGAATAGTCATAGAAATTAACAGCTGATTACAAGAGCTGCATACAATGTTCCCTAATTTAGAATATTGCTTACATTTTGATCTTCACATCCTTTTTATAGTCATAAAACTTCGATTTTCTGTGTTGAACTTTTTACAAACCAGATTATAATCATATTTATGGTTCACCTTTATTGCTAGTGTAAATCATAGGCCGATAGCAATAGATCTATTAATGTAAACATTTTAGCATATATTGTATAATGGGCTAATAGCAATAGATTTATTACCATAAACATTTCAGCATATAGTATATCCCAAACCACATATTTATTGTCTGCTATCCATGTCCCAAATTTTCATTTAATAAAGATTTTGCTTAATTTCCCTTACTATAAATTTATAACTAGTCAAATGAATGATGGTACACACTGAGATTTATATATAAAGAGTACTAGCTGTGTCTCCCGGCGTTGCCCAGGTATTAAAAATCAGCTTTTATACAATAAAAAGTGATGAGAGTTGCTTGCCACTTGCTATTAGCCTGGTACATTTTCAATAAAAAATGGTGTTAAAAATCTACTTATAAACAATGAGAAATAATGAGAGTTACCTGTCACTTGCTATCAGCTTGGCACATTGCCAATGGAAAATTTCAGTAAGACTGATAATAATCAATAGGCTTCTAATGACGGTACGTCATAAAGTTGCGTCAGCATTATAACAATAGCTACGCTATTGTAATAATTGCTATAGCCGGAATGACACACAGATAAATCCACACATACTTTGAGAAATATATCTAAATATACATATAGCATATACTTATTATATTATGTATGACACGTATAATATAATGAACATTATTTGAATTGGGTATTATATATAGTAAGTATTGTATATAATATATACTAGAAATTACCCTATCATACAGCCCACGACCAAAGTGATAATGGAAAAAGAAAAGGTACTGCCGGTTGAGAAATGCAATATTAGCAGTCAAATGGCACTGCAGTGCAATAGGGGAACTGCAATGGTAGCTGCAATGGTAGCTGTAATGTACTGGCTGTTATTATGTACAACAAACAGCAATAATGAAAGGAAAAGATTATATGTTTATATCTCTTCCCTGTGATAGGAGAAATGCAATATTAGAAGTAAAATGGCAAACTGCTGTGTAATATACACAGGGTGGGGGGCTGTATATCATTGGTCATAGCAACCAATATTAAGAAGTTGTGATATTTATCTAGATTTTTGTATTTATATGCAAAAAGTTATACTGAATTTAAAAATCTAAACAGATTTTAGCTGGTTGTTATATAAATAAGTGTATATCTATAAGAAAATGTAGGCCTAATACTTAATTTTGCAGATAATAAAAATGGCTTGGCAGTACCGCGATATTGGGCACAGCCGCAGCATTATCAACAAAATCTTTAGAAAAATAATAACAGTAACATATTGCACACCATCAGTCACTATATACTTCGATCTTGTAAATTCAAATGATTATTCTTACAACTAAGCCTTATACTAATCGTATAAAATCAATTAATTATTCTTACAGTTGAATATTGTAATAATCTTATAAGAATCGTGAAAAAATATCCTCATCATTTTCTTTGCTTTCATTGTTTTGGACATCCTTTGGAATACCAATGTACTCATTATAAGTGTCCAAAATGTCAGAGTCCAGTAGAACAAGCAAAAAAATGATTACTTTTCAGTACTTCTAGGTTAATTACAGAAACCTTCAGCAATTGGATGATGCCATAGACTAGTGAAATGTGCACGTTTTTCTTGTGAAATGCGCACGACTCAATGGTTCTACTCTCTGTTGCACGGCTTTATCGGCGCTTCGTTGGCCGGTCTTAATTTGGATTAAAACATGCTTGTAAAGTTTTCATGGAAGTTTTAGGTCAAATTAATCTGTTTATTTTTGTATAAGCTGATCAGATAGGTTAGTTTTAGGATATTGTGCCAACCTTTCAAATATTTGGTAACATATTTAAATATGTTTATATCTGTTTTGTATCATTATTATACTTAAACAACTCTACACAAAAATGGTCAATTGGTTAAGGGTTAATTTTTAGATTGGATTTCGGTACAAGGGTTTGGTAACAGCCGTTGACGGAAAATCTTTTGGGAGTTGTGTGCGCATTTTCATTTATCATAAAGCTGCCAAACAATCGCTCCGCTCGTGTTTGGTCGTTGGAACTATTCATATTATGCTATATAAAATATAATATATACAAGTATATTTGGAAGTACCTTTTAGTATTTTAGGCTTTGGAGGAGTCTAATTTAAGAGATCTGTTTGCATCTGGTTTTCTATTGGGTTACCTGTTTAATGAGCATGTGCAGAGAGGGTAGGTCACACTTTAAATAAACCTCACACTGCATGTAGGTAGGTTGCATATGGTTGTTAACCTCATGCTCAAGTAACACAGATTTTAGTTTATTCACTCAATCCTAATTACCCTCTACGTATAATGTATATTCTTCATCCAATCGGACACCTTGTTATTATTGAAATATTTTGTCAGCATAGAAATATTTATTCATGAAGAAATTAAAGCATAGAAATGTAGGCTCTATTCATATTTGTACATGGGTAGGTATATCAAGGTATGTACATAGGTAGGTATATCAAGGTATGTACATAGGTAGGTATATCAAGGCATGTACATAGGTAGGTATATCAAGATAACTCAGTTTATACAGCTCCAACCAATTATGGTTATCCTAGTAATGTATATTATAATGACCAAATTATCATAATTATCTAGCCTGGGGATGGTTTTCTTGGGGGTGTGGGAGAGAGCCTGGGACACATTGCAACACTCGGGAAAGACAACTCTAAAAGTCGACTTCTGCCGTCGCTAATATCACAATCGTTATTTCCGAAGGAGTATCATGTGACGGTCTTATTTATGATCTATGCAAGTATTATGTATTATTTTTAATCTGAATTGGCAGCAAACCAACGCTGGGTGGTAATTATGAAATGTTGGTTGCATAATAAATCAATCACAGGAGTTATGTTATTTCATATGTTTAATTAATTATTTTTTGATTTAATTATAATAAAAAATTAAATCAATTAAATAAAAACTTTTCATAAAAACAATACAAACATAGCAAAGGAATAGCAATAGAACAACAAAAATGCATCGCACGCTGCTAGTAAAGAAAAGTTTATCTAATAAAAAAGTAATCTCAGTTTTATTTTACTCTCGAGTATTATGAACTATTATTATGGACTAGTATTATGAGTATTTTACTCGCTACAGTTATTATGAACAACTCGGACCTACCACTGCAAAACGGTGCCATCTGAAAGCAAATACTCTTTCGAAGCCAGTAGGAAGAACTATAAATTGGTCAAAACCTGTGATAATATGTTGTAAACCTTGAGGCTGTTCTGGTCTCAGTGTGACTATGCTTAGCTTTTGTCAGGGTTTGAAGCAATAGATGACCAAAAGTCAAAAGAAATAATAAATTGTGGGATCACCTAATACCACAACTGCTGCAAAACGTTGCAGCAAGCACTGTGGTGCATCAATAAGCAGACATGAAATATATGGCAATTGCTATGCTGCTGGAAATATCAAGCATGGGAGTTGTCCAACTATCACAGCTGATGCAATGTGAATATATGGGACATCAGTTCGATTGGGAGTTGTCCAACCATCACAGCTGATGCAATGTGAATATATGGGACATCAGTTCGATTGGGAGTTGTCTGATCATTATAATGAAAAGCTTAATGAATGAAAAACAGCATAAAATTGTTACTAAATCACGATTATTATTGATCAACACTACTTAATATGAAAGAGACTAACTGGTTACAATAATTATTAATAGATATTCAGCGAAGCAAACAACTCTACAGAGTATCAGGCAAGAATGGAGGTATATCGCCAATATTACATGAGCCAGCCAAATTTATGACTTGTTGAAGCGAAGAAGCAGCCGGCGTGCACCAGATCAGCAACCAGCCATCAGTGAAAGAATCATTTACAACACTTTATTTAATATATTTAGTTATAGCTTATAACATCATTATAGTCTAGAAAATGTTGTAGTGTAGAGCAGTAAAAAATATAGCATAATTATTCATTAACTCAGATATTGTATTTTATGAGAAAATATTGACAAAATGGTTGTAAAAAGAATGGCATAATATGATAATAGTTTCTCTTGCTTCATATAAATTAGCTAGCTAGTAGCGTCTTAGAATGAGGATTACTGTAAAATTAATTTTATAATGCTGCCATGGTTAGTTTTTGAGTTATGGCCAGTTTTGTACAATTTGTTACCGGACTTAAAATATTTTTCACTTCTCATTCGCTTGTCGTCATGGAATCCCAACCACAGTAAGGAATTTTAGCTCACCGCAAGGAATCTGAAATATAAATTAAACAAAAGCTTACGCAAAGACCGCAAGTAAAACACAACCAACCAATGACATTCGACAATGGCTCAAGGACAAGTATAAAAGAGGGGCAAAATCAAGGGAAGAGCAGGAGAAGCTGGCAGCGAGCCAGACGGCAAAGGAGAGCCGCAAAGAAGAGCCAAGATAGGAGGATTAACATAAGCCCAAGATAGCCAAGGGGCCAGCAGCAATCAGCTCGCCGAGGATAGACTCAACAAACACGATTCACCCAGAAAGAGGTGGCAAGCCAGGAAGCCATAAAGCCCTGAGAGAAAAGAGCTAACTCAGCCGCCCCTGTTTACAGTAAGAGCTACTGCTACACGCCTAACAGATACGTACTCATTTAACCTAGTAAGGCCATAAAAAATAGGGCTAAGCATATTGTTATTTTTGCTTGAGCTAGTAAGCCTTGACAGAATAATTGTTATTTTGACCTTTGGAGGAAAATAGAGTTCGCAGACACTTAGAAACAAACCACTGGCGTGTTATTGTCGATTATAAGATAATTACCTGCAGAGAATTGCCTACAAGAGATAGTAGGCCTCATAATCTCAATAAGACTTGATACTTGGGCTCATCGATACAGCAACGCCTTACTGTCAAAACTAATTGCAAGGATAACTATAGTAGTGCCCATCACCATTGATTGAGTTGCTATTTCAATTTTGCTTTATAGCAACAGTCTGATTTTTGTGGGGCAGAAGTGCCACTTTGTCTGCGGTCAAAATTTGTCTTGGGAGAAATTGAACTCAAGGTCCAGAGGCTAACCATTACACATAGAACCATAGAACCATTGTAGTATTTCACGCAAAGGAAACTCACAAAAACGATACATTTCATATTATTATTTAAATATCAAATTATTATTAGCCTACTTTTTATATTCGTTATTATAATAAATTTTAAATAAATATAATAAATTAAATTATTTAAAATTTCTCCCTTAACACTTTGATAGATGATTTTTGAATCGCTCCATTTTTTTATCAGGGAAATGAAATGAAACTGCCCACGTGAAAACGCAAGAGAATAGTAACTTATGGTTCTTATCGTTTCGTTATCAAACGTGGTATTACGTAACCACCTAGCCTATTAAAAACATAGGGCCTTTCATTAGATCAAGTCACATGACCGTGACGATAGACTTTTAAACGCTCCACATCTAATACATCGTGAGATCTGAGTCTAACGACACGCTTCCATTAGTATCAGTCTGAGCGTCATATGTAACCTATGTCTATCGTTTTGCAGAAGTTATCGTACTTTTTTTGCTATGTGTCTCAGGCTCTCTTCTCCACTCCCCCCCACTCCCCAAGAGAGCCATGCCCAGGCTAATAATCATCCTATCAACATATTTGAAGACTCAATTGCTTGGCATGAAGAGAATTCATCACATTGCCTTTTCACCAGTGTTAGCAAATACAATATTAAGCTTTCATTTTTTCTAGTTTTCTTGGATGATAGTCTTTTACTAGATCTGAAAAATGTTATCCTAATACATATTATTAAGAGTGCATTATCTAGATAATTGCAATATTCAGCCAATTGTATGCCAAGTTTCTTTGCTTGATAACTTCTATTTGTGTAGCCTGTGATTGATTAAAAGCTAGCTCAGCGATGATTTTTTCCCATATTGAGTTTTAATCTAGGAAGCACAGACTAGTATCAAATTTATGTCAACTCTGCCATCATGATGACAGAACCATTGCTATCACAAATTTCTGATTATTTGCGGCCACTATATATATATATGCTATTCAAAAGAGCAAAAAATGAGTGTATTATCAAATTGTAAAAAAAACTTGAAAACAGCCACAGAGTCTGTTGCAAAATTGTTGTTTTTAAAGTTTTGCAAATAGTTGCATCTTTATGAATAAATAAAGATGGATAAAAAGACTTTAACCATTAAAAAAAATTGTATATAACTGAATAAGGCTGAATCAAAATGTGGCATATCATACCAGGTTGTGCTGTGTTAGACAATCAGCATGCAAATTTACTTAGTTTGTTTGTAAACATGCCTTATAAGTTCAACTCTTTGGATTGAAAAATTGGGATAGAGACATGTTTTATAATTACCTGTTGTAGATTCACTTCATTGATAGGCACACTTGTTTAACTGCTACATATTTCTCATGCTACATATACTGCTACATGTTACTTTTGAGTGAATATGTATTGACTACAACATTTATAAACTTGTTGATAGTTTCATAGACTGTGGTTGCCGGCAGACCATCTTATCAGCTAGATAAGCTGATAAAAGACAGCTATTTAAGGAGGCGTATATGCATAGCTAGCATAGCATTTACGCTGTAAAGAAGTCCAAACTACTAACTTCACCAGACTAGTTTACCATCTTTAACTTACTGTAAGGAAAAATTTATACGAAGGCAGTAGGGAAAGTTAAACTAAAATTTGAGAAATACTGACAGTGAGAAGATTGAAAGAGGTTAGTATGTTGTATCAAGTTGATGAATTATATATATCAAAATTATATTAAATCCTTGAGTTCAATTCAATGAGTACACACAGCTGAATACAGAAGAGAACTTATCTGTATAACAAGATTACTTTAAACTGAAGTAGCAGCTAAAATATAATCTTTACTATAATAATAGCTGTGTCTATCTGTCTGTTTGTCCAAAGCCGACACTGATGGTTAAAAAAAGAGATCACATCATACAGGGATTACACACACAGCTCTTAGCATAGTAGACCAACACCCTAAAAACTACACCAATCAACCGTCTTCTGGTATTTCAGAATACTGGTAATCTAATTATATATATATAAATCTCAGTGGTTATCTTTATAACTTTTTTGTCCTTTTGTTAAATTTTGTGTCCAGTAATAGCAAATAAAATCTAGCGTTGAAAAATCTACATGGCACTGAGTTGGATCTCATGACCTCTAGATCTAGAGGTGACAAACTCAACTAATAAGCTACATGGAATACAATGGATTCATTGAGCAAATATTCATTACGTTGGTTAAGATACTCAAGTTTGAAGCGCTTGTTTAGGGTTACTAACTAGCACTGATGATCGTACGTAAAACGATTGTTAACCTGGCCTAAAATGCGAGTACTGTTAAAGTAAAGATTTTAATAAAAATCTAGTTTTTCAGGTAAGTTACTCAAATTCATTAGGTAATTATTCTATTACTCGCGCAAAACTGAGCATTTAGCTAGTTTTATGCAATAGTTATTAGACCTGATGATCTCTTACAGCATGCTGTTAAACCTATATCTCTCTTCCAGTATTATATATATATATATATATATATATATATATATATATATATATATATATATATATATATATATATATATCTCATGGCACACTCCATTGTCAGGGTACAATTAATAACTTAAGAGTTTAACACTGTGACATCACAAACAAGGAACTCAATTCTATCTGCTATTGCTAGCTTCTAAAATCTTATTCAAATCTAAAAGTTCAAAATTACAAAAACATCAACACATGAGTATAAGTGAGTGTGCTAATATCTATGGAGATTTTTAGTTCAGAGCTTTTGTTTATATTAAAGTATTGACTGTGCTGTCTAGTGAGAAGTACTGTTAACCAGTACTATAAACATTCATAGATATAATTATTCGATACGCTAATATGATATTTATCTCTCTTTATCCAGATGTCAGGACCTCTAACCAAGAGCTACGTGGATGCCACTGATCCTAGCCATCCAATCAGAGAAGACCTGGTTTTATATGAGCTGTTTGAGAGAGCTAGAGAAAGGGGAGTAGTTGGTGAGATGGTCAACTTGGAGACAAATAGAAGGTTCACCACCACAGAGATCTTAGGAAAGGTAAGGAGTATGTTGTTTTTAAAAAGGAAACTTTGGATCGGCTCCAAAGGATGACTGTTATAGTTTATTAATAGATGTTGTACTTACAACTGCTACCAAAACTGTTTCTCTCTGCCTTGATGGAAAGGGGGATACGCCTGCTTACCTCATGTTAGTATAAGATGCATGATTGCACAAAATCTTAGTATACTTTAGCAGAAAATATTGGCATTTTTTTATCATTTTCTATTGTTTTTGATGTTTGAGGTGATCTGACTACCAGGATGTTTCAAATTAAAATTGCTAAAACTTGATCACGATTGAAATATTCAAATCAAATGAAAGTGGGACTACACAGTCAATAGTTGCGCAGAGGCTGACAGACAGAATAGAAACACAACGTTTCAGCTTGAACACAATAGCCGACATCGACTATCGCAACAATAACAGCTAGTGATGTCATTTTGCACGAATTCTTTTCTGAAAGTTTCAACTGTCATTAAGTTTTGTCAATTTTAAGCTAGAAACATCTGGGCAGTCGGATCACGTCAAACATAAAAACAGTCGGGAATTATAGAAAATTACCAATATTTTCTGATAAAAGCTACTAATATTTGTGTAAGTTCATTATTAATCTAGAAGTAAAAATACCTCAAGCAGTGTTCACTTCTTAACTAAGTATGCAACACACTGTACACTCTTTGCTTAAGAAAACAACAAATTCCACTTTTTGATTAGGAATACCACACAAACTGTTCACTCTTTAACAAAGAACACTATACACTACTCACTGTTTTATGTAAGTATGCAACACAATATTCACTTTTTGACTAAGTATGCCTCCCACACTATTCACTAAAAGCCCCACCCAAATGCTTTGCAAACCTTTAAATAAGCAAGTGACAGGCACGTCATAGGCATCAATCTGTATAAGTTGTGTAACCTAATACAATTTCACTCAAAATCATAAAAACACTCGGTAGTGCGATTGGGTAGGTCACATGACAACAAGACAGCAATAAGACTCATACCAGCATGTTGATGCGCTTGGTTAGCTCTAACCTGGGGTGCTATTGAGAAAGATTATGTAACTAACTAATGATATATATAAATCTCAAAGTTTGTGTGTCTGATGATCTGTGATTCTGTGATTCTGTAAATCGATGTGTCCAGCTATAGCTATAAAAATTTTGGATTGCAAAGCTTGCTTTGTAATTGGGTTGAACTCACGGAGGTTACAACAGCAAGTGATATATATGATGCCGATTTGTCATACCTGTGTATTTATACCAGCCAAATGAGGTTTTGACTAAAACCTATTTCAATTGAAAGGTTCGTGTCTTTCTCTCTCTTTCTCTCTCTCTCTCTCTTTTTTCTCTATGAAGACTGAAAGCCTTTGTTAATTTGAGGATGGATCACTTAGCACAGCTAGCTCACAGCTAGCACAGCCAACATAACTGTTTGTGCTTGTTTTGGTCAAACTTAGACGCTTTGCTTATTTATGTAAGCAACATAATGGCAATGCATATATGAAAGCTGATTGTTGTGGCCACAAAGAGCTTTGACTCTGTCACCCAGTTATATAGTCAATGCTTTGTAGCAATGGAAAGCTGCCTGCAATCCAATCAGCTGTAATACTTTTGAATGTTTTGTGCGACTTTTGTGAAAATGAAATGAATTGTCTTAATAGAAACGAAACTTTTCTGCTGAAAGTAAATCCACTCAAAACATAATTTTTACTTTAGATATAGTCCTAGTTTCAACTAGCAGAAGCTCCAGGTATTAAATGCATTCAACATGCCTAAAGAGAAGAGACATTTTTTTGCAGAAAATAAATCGGCTTGCCTCCCTTTGTACCTCAGGTGTAGAACCAACGCGAATAGAATGTCAGATGCACTGGGGCCACAAAACGTGAAATTTGAAAAAGGAAGGAATCGGTATATTATTAAAGTATAAAAATTTGTCAACAATCACACAGCTATTATAAAAAAGAATTGTCTTTTTAAAAAAATTATAAAGCATCAGCATATTGATCAACAACTAGGGTAGATGAAGAAAAATTTAAACAATGTTTGATACTCTATTTGATTGAATGAACAAAGGCAGAATGTGGCATATCATCCAATGTTGTACTGTGTTAGATAAAAATGTGGCATATCATCCAATGTTGTACTGTGTTAGATAAAAATGTGGCGCATCATACAATGTTGTACTATGTTAAATAAAAATGGGGCGCATCATACAATGTTGTACTGTGTTAAATAAAAATGGGGCGCATCATACAATGTTGAACTGTGTTAGATCAAATGTGACACATCATACAATGTTGTACTGTGTTAGATCAAAATGTGGCGCATCATCCAATGTTGTACTGTGTTAGATCAAAATGTGGCATATCATCCAATGTTGTACTGTGTTAGATAGAAATGTGGCGCATCATACAATGTTGTACTATGTTAGATAAAAATGTGGCGCATCATACAATGTTGAACTGTGTTAGATCAAATGTGACACATCATACAATGTTGTACTGTGTTAGATCAAAATGTGGCACATCATACAATGCTGTACTGTGTTAGATCAAAATGTGACACATCCTACAATGTTTTGCTACGTTAGATATTAGTATTGATTAGGGCTGAGCGATAGCTCGATAGTCGACTGTGACAGTCAGTAGTTGTCTTCCCGGTATGAATATGTTGCCTATCTTTAGCCTTTCAAAATATCCGAAACTTATATATCGTTATTGAATATCAAAAAAGAATATAACCCAATAATTTTGCAGATAATGTAGTTTTTGTTGTTTTTACTGCAGATTTTTTTCTGCAGCTTTTTCTTTTCCTATCCCATCCCACAATCCTCGATTTTTTCAGGCACAATAATCCGATAGTTTTACCAGCTGCCAAGTCATGCGATAACTATCGGTGAACTCTGTCTGCTCATTGATAATTCAATAGCTATCGCTATCGATGAGACAACTCTAATGATAGTCGATCGCACCTTTCCACACTGCAAATGCCATCCCTAGGATTGATATTGCACACTGCACTCAATTTTTTTGTAAACATGCCTAATAATTAAAAACCTTTAGATTGAGAAATTACGATAAACACGTGTTATGTTATTTTTTGTGCTGATAAAGACATAACTCTAACTGAGTGCTTGTACAAACTTTTTAACAAATATGTATCAACTACAATGTTTTATATATACTATAAAACTTCTAATTGAACGCCACCTCTATTTAAACGCCACCTCTATTTGACCGCCACTATGAGAGAAGGGTTCAAAAATAGAGTGCCACTTTCTATTTGAACGCCACCTTCGTTTAGCTGCCACTTTGACTATCTTTGATCTTTATGAACCCATAATACCAAGTAGTCAGTAAAAAAGTGTCCACAAAATCGATTAATAAAGGGTCATTTACAATACATTAATAACGATCAATTCTTTTGCTGTCCAACTCCGAAGCTTTCCACTTTTTTTCATTAAAACTTTGAAAGCAACACCACAGAAACAATCAATCATGGTCTCAAGCTAATAGTAGTTCTTTCTTCAAGACGGTCTCAATACTTCGAAGTAGCCTACACATATAAAAAGTTCAATCTTTAGTTCAATCAAATACATTGTAACATAAGAGTAACTATTTCTGATTGGAGCAATTTTACTTTCACTGACAATCGTTTAGTTTGTTGCATACTTGCAGGCAGATGGCTATGCTAAGGGAATGCTGGCTCTTGGTCTTATCCCAGGTGAAGATACGTTTGCTGTAGTTGGACTTTCTACAATAGAAGCAGTTAACTTGTTTACAGCCTGCAGCGCTATTGGTGTTGCTTTCGCTGTGAGTATGAATATTTTTCAATAATGCCAGATTTATGCATTTTGCTATCTGTCACCACAAAATAACAACCGAGTGGGAGTGCAGGAAAGATTTAATATCTTTAATTACTTTTTGAGTTTAAATATGTTTTTAAAAAGATCAATATATCAATGGCTGACATTAGCAAAGTCTAATTTTGATTTATTTTAAAAAAAATTTCCAACTTAATTTTCATGCATACAAAAAGTTAATGGTTTCAGTAACAATTATTTGCAAGAGAAGAGAAATATTGTTAAATGAAGTTTAAACTAGTAATTTACGCATTACAAAACAATTTATTCCATCAAAATCTACATAGATTTACTAACTGTTCAAACGTTTAAAGCAAATGAAGATTTATCTACTCATAACTGTTCTAACAGACAAATTATAGTTATGCAATGAACTTCAACTATACGCTAAAATTTGACACGGTTTGTGGGAGAAGATAACTTTCAGTAGTAAAACAAAAGGAATTAAAGCAAATAGACCATAAAATTAGGGTGTTTGCTGATAATAAAGCAACTAAACAAGCAAAATTAATCTATATATGATTGCATATTAAAATTATTTTTGAAATTTAACGTTGGAAACAATGCATTTAATGCATGGGGCTTCAGGATTTGCATGTTGGTCAGAAACTAAAGCCATCAAAACTGTCTTCATGCTTTTGAGAAACTTGCTGTTCAACAATGTTTCATACCACAACATACAATGTATATATATATATATATATATATCTATATATATATTTATATATATATATATACATATATATATATATATATATATATAACAACACTAATATATATATATATCAGTGTTGTTCGAAATCTTTTACTGATATTATCCTTGATGCCAAAGTGTCAAACCGACTGTTTTTAGGGCTTTCATCTCTTAAAATTTAAGCAAGGTTCTTTAGCAACATTCCAATTTTCAACTATTAAAAATGACAACCTGATCACTCTCCATGATAGGTTGACCTTTTGTAAGGCGAGTCTAGCTAGAGAACAAAAAAAAGAAATCTTTCAGTTAATATACAATTGAGTAAGTCAACCATTTTAGTTAGTTCGTGCATGGCATCAAACTAAGCACTGCTGTGTCAAGAGCGATAACAAATATTGCCGATTGCGATAACGGATTCTGAAGCTTTGCATGTATATTTCGCCCTATTTTTTATATTTGTATTGTTTTTCAAAGCATTTTGTGAGCCGAAGTCTTCAAAAACTTTTTTGCTTAATTTTATATGTCTGATTTTTTTTTTAATTTTTTGTTAAATCTGGTAAACCTTTAAAACTGTTCGAGCAATTGTGTCTAATCAATTTATGCTAAACTTCTTTGTACCATATCAGACTTGGGCAATATTTTCATGTATATAGATCATGTATCAATAAGATCTGTGCTATTTAAAGTGTTAAAACCTGTCAATGTCGCATGTATGCCGGGATTTATTAATAGCAACAAACTAGCGACAACATATCGAATCAAGTTTGTGTTACAACCTGATTCGACATGTCAGTGTGGCAAAGCCTCTCTATCACAAAAGTGATGGCACCAAACTGACAAGAATTTATTGGGGAATTTTGATTTCAGTTGTTGTAATGTTTCTAGAGTACTACAGTCAGGACTGATCAATTGTTTTAACGCAGAGGCGTTAGCATTTATTAATATACTAGTACCTAAATATGACAATGCGTCAACTCGGAGACTCATCAGTGCATTAATGTGTCAACTCATCGATGTTCTAATGTGTCAATGTGTCAATGCACTAAAGTTCTAGAGCATAATTGTGTTATTGTATCGATTCATTAATTTTGTAGTGTTTCAATGCATCAATGCATCAATTTATGAGTGTGTCAATTAATCAAGGTGTCAATGCATCAATTTTTCAATGCATCGATGTGTCAATGCATCAATTCATCAGAGCACCAATACGTAAATGCATAGATGTTTAATGCATCAAGGCAGTAATGTGACAATGCCTCAATGTTTCAATGCATTAATGCAGTAATGTGTCAATGCATAAATGTGTCATTGTATCTATTCAATTATTACGATATGACAGTATACTAGTCTTCCAATATTCCAAGGTGTGACTCTCTCATTATGTAAATGCATTGATTTGCTACTAATATGGAGTCCTGTTTTAGCACCCATACATCTATACACCTATGGACATATCAATAACAAGCATTCTACTCAACATGGCACCAAGAGCAGTAGTAGTGGGAGAAGGAGTTTCTGGCAAAAACTGCACCAGCTTTTTAGGCTTTTTCAAAGAAACCGACCCCTATCCAAAGTCTGACAAGTGAGTTCGCATAGGATTGTGGCGTTCTTTCCTATTGATATCGGTATCTGGCAGCATTTACAATATTTGAGATATTGCTCCATTCTGCAATAATTTAGCAATTTCATACTACTAGCCCCTGTAGTGTACAGTATTGTCTATGATGCTATAGCGGGTTAGCCAAGTACAAACAAGGGCGCTGGCTATTACGTTGTGTCATAACATTAGGAAATTACTGCTAGTTGGTGTGTTTTTGAGTTCCTTACCAACTAGCCAGTAATGGCTGGTTAACACTGGATCCCAGTCTGTCAGCATTTGTGATCTCGGTGGTTATTTGTGAACTAGGGGCACTAAAAACTGATGACATCGCTAAGACAATGCAGATGTCAGGAAACTTTGTGGCTGTCAAACTTTCCTGATATTTCATTGTACATCCATGACAGTCAATACAATGTGCATCACTTTGGCGATGGTGATTGGTAGTCGTGGATCGCTTGATCTACATGTATATTATACTTTATGATTTTGCCTGCAGGACTAGAATTTCATCGTTTTAGCTACTGCAGTGTATAATTTGACCGTTTTGACTCGGAACTTTTCTAAGGTAAACGCAGATGAGTTTGTAATAGTGTAAACAACATTATTACATCCGAGATCACAGGTGTATTGCGGTACTAAAGCTGGCATACAGCGATACAGTCGGCCGCTTAGTGACTAGGTTGTACATGAGGTTTCCGGATTTTAATGAGCTACTCACAATTTCAGGATAGTAACAACAGACTTTGTCTTGATTGGGAAATGAATTTACCAATAACTCAGCCAGGTGTTCCATCAATAACGGAATGCATGGCGACGCATTTTTTAAGGCCATTGCCTGAGATCTTCATGAACAGTCTTTTTAGATATTTTAGCTGGTCTCATCACAAACACGTTTGGTTTATTCTAAAGGGTTTCATAAGGATTGTTTATAGGTCGTTACAGAGTAACTACTATGTTAGTCACCTATCGCTGAATATAGCATACAGACAATAACTTCTTGTTTATGAATACATATTAAACCACACAAATCTTTATTTGTTTCTCCAAATGTTAGTCCAGTAAACGCTTATACTATGTATATATGCAGACCTTTTTGAGTGAAACTATCTTTTTATTCTTTGATTTTGAACTCAAGTGCAGAATCGAAGGCTTTGAGTATGACTTCACTTCTAATAAAATCACCTGCCTTTGCATAAGATGGTATTCAAAATTTCAAGCACGTGACACAGATTAGGTCAAACAATTTGATGCCTATACAGCAATTTTTCTTTAATAATTGTAAAAGAGCTACTACTTTACTTTGGTTGCAGTATTATTAGTTATTAAGTTTTTAGTACAACTGAACCTTGATTTATGGTCCTCTTTATATAAAACGTTTTTGACGCACTTAGCTCAAAATTTGATTTTGTCATATATGTTATGTTGAAAAGGAAAAAGCTGCTTAAAGGTTGACTTGTAACAAAAGATAAATTACAATTATTTGTTTCCAAAAGATTCGCCATGACTTACTATGCTGTGTTGTAGGTGCAAAATATGTGGAAATAGAATTAGAAACTCAAAAGCGAACAATTAATCGCAGCCATCTCGAAAATGCCATAGATTGGAATTCCTTTCCGAAACAGCTCAAATGGGACGTAATTGAACACGATGGCTTCTGTTTACACTTTCATGCAACCTCATTCACCGGAATATTTTCACAAATTTAATTCACGCATTCACTAAAACCATGTCTATTGCCGTTACGCATCTATTTCAACATCATTGTAATGGTGTCACTTTGACCACTGATATTTCAAAACCTACCGTAAAAATTAGTTTATTTTTTAACCTTGACTAGAAGGAATGCATATCATCCTCTGATAAACGTAACAAGCTTGTTGATCACCAGTGATAGTCGAAAAACGCTGAAAAAACATTTTGCGTTATTTAGCAGGAGTTGTGGATCACATGATCAGATAACGACTAGACGATTAGGTCAAGCCGAAACGAAACTGTAAAGTAGCGAGCATCTATATTTGATACAGGTTTTCTGGCAGCACCCAGTGTTTTTCATAAACTAGTATTACAAAATGTTTGGTATTGAGCTTTTCAATGGCCTTTCATTTCACGTGATAACATCGTGTATCAAAACAATAACCACAATGTTTAAGAACGTCATCAAAATAAAGAGATTCCAAACTACAGCCACTTTGTGATAGCTGCAATTAATGGCTCGCTTTTGAGCTTTTTAGAGCTTGTAATCACATTTTCACATATTTTGCACCTATACAAAACAAAAAAATAAGACATGGTGAACTTTTTGACACCAAATAACTGTAAAGTGAATTTTGTTGCAAGTAAACCTTTAAATATAAAAAGTAAATGAAATGTAATAAAAAATAAGTAAATGAAGCTAATCTAAAGTTTTAAAGTTTGAGTAGAAGTCTATCTTGGACTCTATTTTCTGCCAACCTCACACATCCGCCCATGTATCTCCTCAATATGTGTCACGGTGTTGACATACAAACTAAACATCTAAACTTAACATACAATATAAATGTAACTTTATGTGTTAAACTGGACATACAAAGATAATATAACTTTGGATGTCAAAGTTTTACTGTACATAGTAGCAATTAAAACAACTAGTGCTGCAAAGTATGATTATTGTTTTAGACTTCCCTTCATAGAGAATATATTCTATGACAATTCCCACAATGACAGGGCACCTGCGCACAGATGTCTAAACCCTCTCAGTCACCTTACAGAGATAGGAAAGTCTGTATCAGATCAAAAACTTGAAGAAGCCAAAAAGTCAGTCAAACCAGAATATCGCCTCCATCATCTCTTTTCCTCAGTAAGTAATGACTTTTAGTTGGTTCACCAAAAACTTGCTTCATGTTAAGAATTTAAAACCAAGCTCCAGTCATATTTTTACCACTTTAAGTTTGGGTGACCAGGTAGTAGTAGTGATATAGAATGGTGCAAAACTGTGAAATCTGATATGCTTTACTACGCGGTAACTCTTTTGCTACTGAATATTTTTGCGTGTTCTCACAAAATTAATTTTTGCTGAAAAGCTTTTTGGTTAACATACACTCAATATTTTTGCTGTAAAAGCTAAAGTTTTGGTCACAGAGCTTCAATTTAATTTTTCGCAAAAATTCTGCACAGGAATCACCGCACTTAAATTACAGAAGTCACGGTTAATAGTTGTTTGTAGTTCAGTGAATCTGACTTCAAAAGAAAATTGTTGTCATTTTCATAGTTTGAATTGAAGGCTGAAACTTTCCTTTAGTATAGAAATATAGTTATCCTAAATATCTGCTGCCAAATTTTGAAGAATTTCATAAGTGTTAGCTTTAGATATACCTTTAGGTCACTGCTTCCACTTTTTTTCATATATATATAAAATCGAAAATTAATAAAAATAGAGCCAGGAACTTTAAGCTGTAAACTTTGAGTAATAAGAAAGACGAACTGCTTTGTTTGCTGTGGCAAAATGATAAAACAAGATCTTAAATTTGCTTTGCCAATATTTTAGGTAGAACTAATAATTTCATGATCTGTGATAAATGTTTTTAATAGGTACCAAAGCTAACCGTAATAACAGCTTACTCTCAGAATGAACCTTATAGGCAAGCCATTTGAATGTCTTTCCATAATGAAAGAGTTAAAAAGGAATTTTGATGACAAACCTCTTGACAGTAAAAACAAATAACACTTAGCAAAAATTGTCATAGCAATTAACTCTATGGATAGCAACTCTATAGAGAGTCACTTTATATAAAGTAACCCTAAGGAGAAAAACTTGGTAAAATAAAGGCTAGGTCATTTGCACTATTATAAGCTCTTCATAGTGGTCAGTCGAAATCATTTAGTCAACAAGATTCATATTAGATAACAAACCTCTCAATAGTAAAAGGAAATAATACTTAGCAAACAATGGAATGGTAAGTGAGCTTGAAATGTGCAGACTAGTCTTTATATACAATGTTGAGGTTGGTGTGCTAAAATGGTCGACCCATTCAGTGAAATAGATAGATAAAACTGTATCTCTATAAACATACAAAGTGACCTATTTACTTTGTTATTTAGCCTAAAATCATAGTATAGCTCTTTAATAAAGACTGTTGGTAACTATACATAGCATGGAAACAAATATGTTATATAAGACAGTATAAAAACAAACTTGATAAGTCAAATGTTAACTGCAAACTGAATTAGCATAGTTATAGTCAATAATAATGTTATGTTACTTTGGAGCTGGGAACAGTCATGGAGAGTCGATGATGCATAAATTCATAGTTCAATGTGGATATATAGATCAGTGAGGTATTGATCTCTATATTTTTATTGGTATCACTTAGGCTAAATGAACTTTAAGTTGAATTATCTTTGAATTTCTATATTTTGTTAATTCATTCCATCACTTTTATTACAAAGCTGCAATAGTTGGAAAAACTTTGAACTTTATATTTTGGAAAGTTTTTTGGGATATCAAACCAAACATTTGCTAAAACTTTTAACCCTAACTGGCTTGTGAGGTAATAAGAAGTAAGGATTGCATGTAATGTTAAGTTTGTATCTGGCTGTGAAATAATGAACATCAAACAGTATAAGAAAGTTCTAATGATGTTTTAATGGAATTGTTGTGTTGCAGGGAAGCACAGGGAAGCCCAAGTGTATTGCTCACAGTCACTATTCTTTAGCCAATGAACTCCTGCAACTAAGAGCTGAAAATGTTGAGGTACCAATTTTAGAAATTTACCGTGCTTAGTTACACACTGGGTAAGCTATCTTCTTTTACTAAACGAGGAGATAACTGTAACTTGATTTTGATCACCATTGAAGAGGTTTATGCAAGGAGCAGCATTGCATATTTTCAAAATAGAAAAGACAGTATTTATATTTAAAATTTCAAATAATACGTAAAGTAATATTTTCAAGCTGCATAAAAATAAAATTTGCAGAATTGTATTGTGTTGTCGCATTTTCTCTGCGCGTCTGAGTTCATTCTCTGCTATGGTTTCATAAGACAGGTTATAAAAACAGGTTTATAAATTTCTGCAATTTTGTTATGGCTGTAATATTAGCCTGCTATCTTCTATATTTACCTTGTTTCTTGATTTTAAATCCCATTGAAAGAGCTAACAGGTTAAAGTTTTAAAATTATCAGCATGGCCTGTCAACATTTCAGTTAAAATTATAAAAGGTGAAAGACAAATCTGAGAATGATAAAAACAATTAAAATCAACTCCTGACAGCATCAATTAGTTAAACTCAACTCAGGTTATGCTTTGTGATTTATGGAAAAATTACTACATTTATTAAGCACTAAACCAATCAATTTGAGTGAAAATAAATTATTTTTTACAGTAATTAGTAATTGTCTGTTTAAAACTATAGTTTATATTACAGGCTCTCTGTTGACATATTTGTTCAATTTGTCTGGAGTATTTTACATAATTACTCACTGTGTTCAAGCTTGTCTCAGATTTTAATGAAGCTCTGTGACTTGATTGAAGAACTTGGTCCATTTGTGCTATTGCTGGGATGTCACCAAAACATCAGTTTATAACCACTATTGACTAACGTGACGAAATAGGCCTATATTCCATTGTATAACACACTGAAACCTTTGTCCACCAGTAAAAGATAGACACACATCACTTAAAAATGCTTTTGTAGAAATGCTACATTTGCATGTATGTTTCATGTATCATCTAAACTAAGTTGTAATTTTAGAACTAAGTACTTTTTAGTAGTACATTTTCAACTTGTTATGAAAAGAGCATAAACGTTTTTGTGTTCGGTTAATAAGATTTAGACAAGTCACGGTAGAATTTTAACAGCTAACAAAATAAAAACTGCCAAGGAAGTTATGATACTAATCACTTATCTACCAAAATGGGCCAGTAAGATTTTGGTTAGCATTGCAGTTAGCCAATAGAAAAAGACGTTCGTATAAAACAGCTAAATGCAGAAAAAATAAATTTTTATCATGTTCTTACTATACAAATTAGTGATGAATTAACCCAAATACTCGTAATAAGATTTGGTCAATGAATGAAAAAAATTTAATTTATTTGATAAGGTATTTACCGATATCTTACAGTATATATATCAATAATACCAATATCGATGTATATATATATATATCAATATTATATATCAATAAAATCAATAGATATATAAATGTTGTTGATATATCAATATTGATAATAGTGATATATACATCTACTATATAAACGGCAATCGTTGTCTGTCTGTCTATCTATCTGTGTGCGTGTGTGCGTGTGTGCGTGTGTGCGTGCGTGCGGGTGGGCGTGCGTGTGTCCGCTTTATAGAGTACCGTACTTTTTGGACTATTAGCCGCTACTAAATATCTAGGGCACATTAATAGGAATCTCCGGTTAGTGCACCTCTATACATAACTTATTCATCATTTGCCGTTTTCCCACAAAAATGACGTAATAATTACAACTCTATGGCTTTTTTTAGCTTCATGACACACAATGCTTTTTTGTCTTTGACGTATTAGGGCTAATTTGTTTTCGGCAAAACGATATCGACAATAGACTCTCTCCATATTAGAATTTGGCGATTAAATTTTATTAACTCTATGAAACACGATGCCGTTTTTGTGAACCTCTATTTCTGGCTTTTCTTAAGGTTCATTTGCTAAATCGCTGTTAAGGTCACTACTTTTCACACGAACAATTGTATTATCTCCAGTAGGAATAGCATCTAGATTCTCTCACCTTCAATCTTCAAAGACACTACAATATTTTATTTTTACATAACATATCGTCGTACCAGTATCACCGTATTAAGAGTTTTGATGGATAGCTGTTGGTGGAACAGTAACTTTTTATACACACACTTCTATGCAAGAATTGTTATTATTAATTCAACATATTCACAAATTTTATTTTATTTTCTCAGTTTGCATTAATTGTATCATTACCGAATCATCTCATATTGTAATCGTAGCAAAACAGACTCAATTTAGCTATTACTTGCTAATTATTTCACTGTTACATCTAAACCCTTTATATTCGTTTTATTTTTAAAAATTATTTGGCCTGCACTAAACATTTTTCTCATAATATGAAGTTTAAAAGTTGTTTGACAAAGTAAGTTTGAAAACTTTTACAGTTGTTTTAGGTAGAATGGCAATTGTTGTTATATGTTAAATACAAATCAATTTTCTGTTCAGTTTTTTTTATTATCCGGGCAACGCTGGGTTGTACAGTTAGATGTATTAACTTACACATCTTTTCTTCTAAACCTAACTAATTAGTAATTCGTAATTAATTTCACATTTTACAACAAACATTTGGAAGATTACTGTAAGATTGATTGTGTAAGATTACAAGTATCAGTTATTTCTCCACTCTCTTATATTTACATACATTTACATACTTTGAGAAATATATGTAGATATATAAATTTAAATTTTCTTATTACATTTATAAACTTCTTATGACTTTTGAAGTTTATAATATAAGTTTTTTAAAGTTTGTTTCATCGTTTATATTATTTCAACTTGCATTCTTTTAAACATAATTTGAGTATCGTGTTTGAAGTTTAAACTTTATTCATTTTCCTATCACTTTTATTATTACTTGATTAGTTTTCAATTTTTATTATTAATATTATTCGCTTATTCAACCATTTTTGGCAGACATTGTTTTAATAAAATTTCAACTACAAAATACTATGATATTCTGTCATATTTTTTAGTATCGTCGTATTCAAAAAATTTATGGGTAGTTTCTGGAGGGACAGTAACCTTTTTATACCTACACACTTTTATGCAAGAATTGCGACTATTAATTCAACATATTTATGAATTCTATTTTGTTTTCTCAGTTTGTATTGATTGTATAATCACCGTATCATATTTGTTGTAATTGTTGCAAAACCGACTTAATTTAGCTATTACTTGCTAATTATTTGAAATTTACATCTAATCCCTTTTACATCTGTTTTTTTTTAAATTTATTAGACTGGCAGAAAACCTTTTTCTCATGATATGAAGTTTAAAAGTTACAGTTGTTTGAAAAAGTTTGAAAACCTTTACAGTTGTTTTATTTTCTCTCTTAATTTATTTCAACTACACAAAACACTTTTTTCATGATATGTAGTTTGAAAGTTAGAATGGCAAATGTTGTTATACGTTAAATAAAAATCAATTTTCTGTGCTAAGACTTTTTTACTACCCGGGCAACGCTGGATAGCACAGCTAGGCTTGGGGCCGTGGCGTCACTCGGGGATGCGCGGGAGACCTTTTTCGCCCCGAGTACAGCAAGAATCTCCAGGCACGGCTTTCCGGATGAATGAGTTGGCGAGTGCAAGGCGATGAATTGCAAAGCGATTGAGTGCCAGGCGATTGATTGCGAGTGCGAGGTAATTGGTTGCGAGACGATTGGTTGCAAGTGCAAGGTGATTGATTGCAAGGTGAGTGCGAGGTGATTGATTGCAAGGCGAGTGCGAGGCAATTGATTGCGAGGCGGGTGCGAGGCGATTGATTGCGAGGCGATTGATTGTGAGGCGATTGATTGCAAAGAGAGTGCAAAATGACTGATTGCGAGGCGGGTGCGGGCCGGTTGATTGCAAGGCGATTGATTGCGAGTGCGAAGCGATTGATTGCGAGGCGAGAGAAAGAGCCCGATTGTCAACTGCTTGGCAGGTAAAGATTGGTCAGCCGAGACGGGGGCTCAGCAGCAGAAGTGCGCGATCGTCAACTGTAAATATAGGCGGGTATGAACGGATGCATGAATCTAGACACATGAATCTAGATAATTTACTAGATTTTACACGCATCTAGCTGTAAAACACATTGCAGATTTCCATTGTTCTCCCCAACATTGACATGTATATGTGCATGCATACTCTGATCAGGACAACAATTTCAGTAGACTGCATATTTGGAGTTGTTTACAGTATGAAAGACAACTCTCAATAAACCTTATGCTGCACGTGAATCTGTTCCTGTAGGCGGGTAATGCAGCTAGTATATATATATATATCCATATGTTGGCGGATGCCGGGCCCCGAATTTATTCATGATGTTTTATATACTCGCATATAATTACACTTATATATATTTTGCATATTGTGTCTGTCTTTACTATGTGTCTTACTAGCATATAATTACTCTTATATATTTTGCATATTGTGTCTGTCTTTATTACATGTCTTATCGCTAATACATGTACTTTGTTAGTTTGGCCGCAAATAAGCCAACGTGTTAACGACTCTATTAATCGTTATACTTATACAGCTTCCTACCCGGTTCCATTATATGGGCCACTGAAAAGATATGTGTATATAGGGAATCCTCTCGATAAGTGGGCAGAGTAATTGCATCTTCACAACTAATGGAATTGCTTTCGGAATAAAACGAACACAAAACCACACTCATTTTTCTTCCATTTATGCAACATTTATCACAATCTAGATTGTGCCTGAGTATAGGTTGGCAGAATCTTTTCAAAATATTATACATTATACTATTGACATATATAGTATAACTAGCTGTGCTCCTTGCCATTGCCCAGGTATTAAAAATCAGCTTATAAACAATGAGAAGTAATGAGAAGTGCCTGCATCGCACAGTGCGATGCCTGCACAGCATCGCACTGTCAAACTGTAGGGTGCAAGATCAAATCTTCTTCGGTCCGCAGTTTTTATTCCAAGATTTTAATAACTATAGCCGGAGGGACACAAATACACACATATTCACATACTTTGAGAAATATATACATTTTTATAGATATGTAATATGGAAAGTACTTAGCTGATGGTTAATCATGACATATGTTAAATTATATATATACACTGTATATGCCTGTGTGTCTATGTTGTCAGTATATGAGGATTTAATAACAGTTTAAATGTTTAATTTAAATAAAAATTTAAAATTAATAATTTAATAAATATAATTTTGTTGAAACTTCTTATGATATGAATGAACTATAAACAGCTTGACAACATCTGTGAACAAATAATACAAACTGCTAATTTGTAAAAACCTTTTTCAGTTGGCATATTAATTTTTAAAAATTAAGCAGGTGATTCAAAAAATACTTTTGTTGACTGTGAAAAAAAATTATTTTTTTTACCTTGTCATACTTCCTTAGCAGTTTATCATAGTAGTTCATTGTTGGAGAGAAGGGGCAGATATTTTAGAGTGAAAGTCTCCTTATTTTAGCTGAAAGAGAACTCTGAAACCATCTCTGTTATTTATTCTATAAGCTATAGACCTACATGCTTTTTATTGTTGACAAATGTTCTTCTGATTTGTTGCTTACTAAAATGTTTATGGCAGCCAGATATATCTCACATCATTGATAGTGTTTAAAACTTGAAATTCATTGCAGCCGATGCTGACGATGAACCCAAATAATGATGAAATGATAAGTTACTCTTGTGCAGCATGGGTGCTCGCAGGTAAAGTTTCCAAGTGCGTTTTTATACCAGACATTAAGGGGGATGTTCTTCTCAGCGAGAGTAGCAAGGTCATCACTCAAGGTGTTATTGATGAAGGGTGAGTCATCTAGAAATATAGTTTTCAAGTGGTGATATACTTCTTAAACCATAACTGCCACGTACAACTTTAATCGTATGTTCTAGGTAAATCAGACACGCTGATTCCGATTTTGTACTCAAAATAAAGATTAATCCATTAACTTTCAAAGTCATGAAGGATTTTTAAAGTGCTTCAATATCCGTCTCAAAACAACACAATCGGCCCATAAGCTCCGCTCATAAATATGTGATGTAGCCTAGCTTTTTAGGAGCAGAAGTTAGAAATGTTTAGTCCGATTTAGAATAATAGAGATGGGTGTCTTAAAACCCATTATTATCTAAATTCAGCCTTCGAAATAATCTCTGTCTTTTATGAAAAGTAGATAAACTATTTAAGATTAGTCGTAGCTTGTTAAAGGATATCTAATAGGCTGAACGCCAAGAAAAATGAGCTCCAAAAGTGCAATTTTGTCACAAGCTTTTAAGCTTGTGCAACAAGTTTTTAAGCTTGTTGTGCCGATTGTGTTGCTTTCGAAACAGATATTGAAACGCTTGAAAAAATCCTTTATGACTTTGAAAGTTAGGCATTTCAAAAAGCAGTCATTGACTGAGGTCTTTAGTTTTTTTAAGTACCAATTAGTATTATCAAATGTAAACTTATTGCAATTATCAAGTACATAAATATATACTTGAAAAAATAACTGATCAGGAGACAGGTAACAATCCTTGCTGCTGGACTTGAGAAAAGCTGCGGCAATATCAAATATTAAAGTGTTTGGCTGTGAAGCGATGAGCAATGCCTATGCTTCATTTTTTGTTAAACTACTCTTTGTGTGGTAGAGAAACAATCAGTTTAACATCGCTAAGCAATGATTAAGGTTTCATTGAAAGTTTGGTATGATGGAAAAAATATAAATTTTATAAATCTGCATGACAATATATTTAAAAAAAAAGTTTTTTATTTGTTTTTAGGTATTCTAATGAACCAATAATAGGCCTATAGTTTAAATTTTAACTAGCATTTGTTAAAGTAATTTTTCATCAATCAGAGACAGAAAAAAGTCATTAAATTTTACTTATGTCAAATCATCTTTGTTAATCTAAACTGTTCAGGTACTGTAAAACCTCTATTTAACCTCTGCGCCACTATTATTTAAGCACCACCTTTAATACATGTAAAATGCAGTTATAGGAGAAGGTTTGAAAAATATAGTGCTACTTTTTAATTGAACACTACCTCTATTTAACAGCCACTTTGACATTCTTTGACCTTTATGAACCCATAATAGATTTTGATAAGAAAAGTGTCCTCGAAATAGTACTAATAATGACTCGATTAAATATACAACAATTGATTCTTCTGTTGTTGCCATGGCTCTAGTAACAGTGTACCTGAAAAGACTGATCATCAAAGTCACCTGAACTACACCCTGATTTGAAGTCACTAAGATCTAAATCCTATCCATTGTCTTCAGATTAGTCAATAATGTGTAGATTATAGTCTGTCTTGAAAAATTTAAAAGTTTTGATGAACGATGAGAATACTCTTCAGTAACACTGTATTATGTAATAGCAGTCATTGCTGTGGCATTCCTAAGTCGGTTTTCTGACTCCAAAGATTTATGGTTTTTTTTCTATAAAACTTTAAAAAGGTCACATTGAAATAATTAATAACTGCATTCGGGTGATATTTTTATCACTGAAAGTCGTTCCTTGTCTAACTTGGTCTGATATATCATTGCTTATGAAAAACGGTTCAGCAAGAATGCTGAGGTCAACGGCATTAATGTCACTTCACTCAAGGAAGAACCCAAAATATAGGTAACATTAGCATCGCTTCACTTAAAAAAGAGTTAATTTATCTTCTCAAAATTCTGATGAGCTATTCGAAAATACAGCGCAACCCTCTATTTGAACATCACTCTAATAAAATGTCACTATAGGGGAAGGGTTGCAAAATAGAGCACTATGGTGTTCAAGCAGTTGTTTCACAGTATGTTGAGTTATTTTTGTTATTCTAAACTCTTCAGGCATAGCAACTTGCCAACTAACATAGCTTCATGTTAGGAAGTAGATTGACAAGTAAGAAAGTTGACAGGAGCAATGTGGTGCAAGTTGAGGATGAAGATTCCGAAGCTACATAATGATAAAAAACAACATTCTTTTTTATTCTGTTGCAGGGTTCAGTACTTGATGATTCTAGGCTCAGTCAATACCATGATCAGAAACTGCATTCTAAATGACAAAGTTGACTTTCCACCAATAAAGCTTTTCTTAAATGTGGCACAGATTGTCTCCAGAGGCTTCAAAGAAAACTTGAAGGAATACTTTCACGGAATGGCCTTTGTAAGAAGAGAAATATGTTTCTTCCCACACTAGGCCTATATTCTCCTCATTGCCTACGCTTTTTCATTTGCTTCATACACTATCATTGCAGTTGAGCCAAACTTTGAAAAACTGTTAAAAATGAGGATTTTTGTAAAATGTCAACACTAAAGTACCATGATGTGTTTTTTGAGCAAGTCATCAAGAGTTATCGGTTCTTCATTAAAATGGTTTTCTTTCTGTGACTGGTAGTGCAGAAATTACTTTTACACATCATTCATGCAGAAGAGATGGTTTATCTTAGTGTCACTTTTAAACTCGCATCATATATAATCTCCTCCATCATATTGTAAAGGTTTTGTGCGACCTTCACTTTTCCTCCACTAGTACAGGACTTGGTGCATGAGTTTATACATATATTTCTGCATAGTTCATAAGTTGTACCAGAATGATCAAGTAACAGGCAATGAACAGGCCCAGAACAGCTCTGCTCTTCTACATAAATGTTTGAGCTTATATATAGCTAGCAAGCTTCGCCTCCGTTCTACTTGGCTGGACTCGGCACGGCTTGGCCCAGCTCGGCTTGGTCTTGACTCGGCACGGCTCTGGCTTGGCTTGGTCTTGACTAGGCATGGCTCTGGCTTGGCTTGGCTTTGACTAAACGTAAGGGGACGCCATCCACCACAATATTGTTTAAAGAGTTTACACATATGCAGAAGAGTATCAATGATAAGAAGTCACCTTGATAGATGTTACGCCTGATTATTACATCCACCAGCTTTTTTCCATTGGCCTCTAGTTTTGTCTTCCAGTGGGTCATGGACATTTTTTGATGAGCTCTGTTATAAATGTGTCACCTGTCATAGATGTGTTGAAACAACTATTTCAACACATCTATGACAGGTGTGTTGAAATAGTTATTTCAACACTAGTTATTTATAATAATCAGCACTTTCCAGAGCCTAGAGTTCTGTTAGCAGTAGGCCTGACTACTTATCCGTTATATGACATTTTTTATTCATTAACTATTATTTAGTTATTTATTATTTTTATTTAGTTTATTTATACTTTTATTGCTATTTAGCTGTATAGTTATTTATTTATTATTTGATTTGTTTATATATTTGCTAAAATATTCACTTATGTATATCTTTATTAGTATATTCATTTATTTACATATTTATCAATATAATTAATAAGGTTTAGTTATACATTTACATGTATGTGAATATTACTTTAGTTACATATTTAATAGTGTAATTATTAATTAATGTGTTTATTTAATAATATATTTATCTATTTGGGTATTTAGTAATGTATTCAATTATTTATATGTGAATTATTATATTCATTTAGTTATATGTTTATTTATATATATATTTATATACAGAAACGGAAGTTTAAAACTTATGGTTAAAACAGTTTTATTACTAATAGTTTCATGCTCTGAAGGAGCAATCATCAGCAATATATATATATACATATATATAAAACTATGTGTACTAAAAAACTACAAGTTTTGTTAAAACATTTTATTACTTAAAGTAATAAAATGTTTTAACAAAACTTGTAGTTTTTAAGTACACATAGTTTTATATCAGCCCTGTTTTTACTCAAAACATTGAGCACTCTTTTTACTAATGTGTATAAATATAACTTAATAACTTATATATATACATATATATAAAACTATGTGTTCTAAAAAACTACAAGTTTTGTTAAAACATTTTATTACTTAAAGTAATAAAATGTTTTAACAAAACTTGTAGTTTTTAAGTACACATAGTTTTATATCAGCCCTGTTTTTACTCAAAACATTGAGCACTCTTTTTACTAATGTGTATAAATATAACTTAATAACTTATATATATACACATATATATATATACACACATATATATATATATATATGTATATATATATATATATATATATATATATATATATATATATATATATATATATATATATATATATATATATATATATATATATATATATATATATATATATTGGTTTTTATTTATTAATTTGGATAATGAGTCACCTTGATAAATGCCCCACCTGAATTTTACATTCACCAGATTTTTTCCATTGGCTTCTAGTTCTGTCTCCCAGTAGATCATCGACATCAAAAGCGTAGAGTGCTGTTAGCAGTAGGCTTGATTACTTGTTCATTATATGTGTACATTTTTTTACTCATTTATTATTTTTTAGCTATTTATTATTTTATTTGTTTTTATATTTATTAATATATTCACCTATTTATATATCTTTATTAGTATATTTATTTACATATTTATCAATAAATTTATTAATGTTTAGTTACATATTTATTAAAATATTGTTTTAGTTACATATTTAATAATATATTCATTTATTTATTAACATATTTATTTGATAATATATTTATCCATTTGGGTATTTAGTAATGTATTCATTTATTTATACGTTTATTAATGTATTCATTTATTTATATTTTTATTGATATATATTTATCTATCCATTTACTTTTTCTTATTAATTTGGTAATTATATATACTTGTTTATATATATATATATATATTTATATATATATATAAAAAAATTGTTTCCTCACCCCGGATACCCCGTATGGGTGGTAAATTCTGCTCTAACTCGGGTCTCCTACCAGAGACCTGGGAGTTTGAGCACTCGCCTCAAGGTCTTAGCTGTTCCCAATAGCGCACTTTTCTGCAACTCACCTTAGTTGATTGTTGTTGGTATTTGGGCAAGCCACATTTTATGCGCCGGTGTTATTGCGCCCAGTGCCCCAATGACTACTGGGATTACAGTTGTTCTTACATTCCAGCATTTTTCAATTTCTTCTCCAAGAGGGAGATATTTCTCTACCTTTTCTTTTTCTTTGCTGGCTATATTGTAGTCATTGGGCACTGCTATATCTATTATAGTAGCCCTCTTGTTCTTCTTGTCTACCACCACTATATCTGGTTGGTTTGCTAGGACATGCTTGTCAGTTTGGATGTAGAAGTCCCAGAGGATCTTAGCGCGGTCATTTTCATTGACCTTACCAGGAGCTTCCCACCAGTGTTGTGGTTTATTAAGGCCATACTCATCACATAGACTTCTATACACAACACCTGTGACATGATTATGCCGCTCAGTGTATGCATTCCCTGCTAGCTGCTTGCATCCACTGATGATGTGTTGGATGGTCTCAGGTGCATCTTTGCACAGTCTGCATCTAGGATCGTCTCTAGTGTGATAGATTTTCGTTTGGAGTTATATATATATATATATATATATATATATATATTTATACATATATTTATGTCTATTTGTATAATATGATGTCAGTACATTAATTTCGAAAATTGAATGCTTAATAAAAGCTTATTATAATATGGTTTAAATTTTTTACAACTTGAATGAACTACAAACAGCTTGAAAAAACTTTTGAAGAAATAATAAGAACCGTTAATTTGAAAAAAACTGCAAAGTTGAGATATTAATTTTCAAAAACTGAGTGGATTAGTTAAAAACATTTTAGGATGTATTTATTAGGGACAGCGTACGTCCCCTCATTATTACCTTGATTCATATTTCTCTAGACTGCTTATGGAATGACAGACACATTCATTATTGCTACGACATCACTATATGACACGAAGGAAAGTGAAGAAGCCCGTATGCAAGCCAGACTTGTGGTAAAGCCCAACACACAGGTTTGTAACATTCAATACTGACTGTGAAGTTCAATGCTGATAGGCATTAACTATTTAGCAGAAGAAAGCAACTCCTGATTTCATGTCAAGTTTGGGTTTTAGTTTACAATATCTTTTGTAATCTACATGAATTTTTTATTAGCCACTTTAAGTAATGCTCAATAAAATATTCCTATTGTCATAATAAAAAGTGAATTGTTGTGTTGAATAACCACTTTTTCTCTGTGTTAAGCTCGAAGCCTTGCTGAGATACTAGCTCCTTTTAATGTTTACTTTGTTATATATCAAACCTTTAAAATCATGAAAGTTTGTCTCATGACCAAACGAGCGGAGCGAAGTTTGAGAGTTTTTATGATAAAGCATGTGCACACAACATACAAAAATTATTCATCAACAACATCGCAAACCCTTGTTTTGAAATCTCATCGACAAATTTAACCATCGTTTTGTAGAGTCGTTAAAGTATAATAACGATACAAAACACATATACATGTAAGCCTATTTAAATATGTTACCAAGTCTTTGTAAATTGTCGACAGTCTCATAAAACTTACCCATCTGATTGGATTATACACAAATAGACTGATTAATTTGGCCGAAAATCGTCACAAAACGCTTGAAAAGCTTGGTTTAATAAAAATTAAGACCGGAAATTGAAACGCCGAGGAACAGAGAATAGAACGATAAAGTCTTGCGCAATTCACAAAAAAAACGTGCACTTTTCACCAGTCTATAGCATTGTTTCCAAGGTTTCGGCAATTAACATAGGATTACAGAAATCGTTTCATTCTTGTCGTTTTCAATTTTTTCATTTTCAATTTCATTTGCTGACACATTTGAGTACTTCCGTATTCTAACTGATGTCCAATGAAGTATAAGTAAAGGAAATGACGATGATATTTTTTAACAGTTCTTATGAGATTATTACAATAATTGATTATAATTTTGGATGACTACAGAACAATGACTACGTAGTACAGATTTTCAAAAAATCTAATGCAGTGTATGTAGCCTAAAGGGAAAGACAATGATATTTTTTTCTAACGGTTCTAATGAGATTATGACAATAATTAATTATAGGTTTAGATGACTGCAGAACAATGGCTACGTAGTACAGATTTTCTAAAAATCTATATCAGTGCATTTTACTTCTAATATTGGCCGATATTGCATTTCTCTTTTTGCAGGAGGAGAGATAGAAACATATAATCTTTTCCTTTCATTATTGCTATTTGTTGTATATAATGTAATAACACCCGCACCCAGTACATTACAGCTACCATTGCAGTTATCCTATTTGACTGCTAATATTGCATTTCTCAACCATCAGTACCCTTTCTTTTTTCCAATATCACTTTGGTCGTGGGCTGTATGACAGTGAAAGTTCTAGTGTATTAGTAGCAAAATAAACAGTAGCAAAAACTACAAACCAAAAGCTTTGCAACTTTTTAATACAAAACTCCACTTAAATGATTTGTTGTTTTGCATTCAAGGCTGTCTTGAATGCAAAACACCAAAATTCATTTGTCATTTGTACAGTTATTACTGCTATTTGGCGTTCCCTGTACAAACATGCAGCTGCATTACGACATCAGACTAAGTTCTGTTTTGCTTTTTTAGTTAAGGATTGTTGACACTAATGGTGAGGTGGTAGACATCGGTAAAGATGGCATGGTGCAAGTGAAAACTTACAGTCGCTTAAAAGAATACAGGAAACAAGAGCAATTGACAAAAGATCTATTCACGGAAGATGGATTTGTTAAAACAGGGTAAGGAATGCATTGTTATAAATTGTCTGCACCTTGATTTTTAGCTGTTTTAGCAAAAATAGGAATTTGCGTGACTCCTACAATCTTTCTCTTTATAAAACTGGAATTATTTGTGTAATCATCTTATCTACTACAAGAATCCATCTGGCTGCCTGAGACCAAAATTGGAAGATAACATAAAGGATTGCTTTGCATGGGACCTGAACTCAAGACATTCAGCTCTGTAGTCAGTTGCTCTAAGGTCTGAATTCATTTGAGCTTCATCACAAACTATAATATATCTATTTATATTAGTAAACTACACGCTGTCATTGTGTGCGCGTGCGCGCTTGCTCATCGAAGCTGCAAACAACTATGCTCTGTGTCTTCTGTCAGGTTGCTAATATTATGTAGTTTCAAACTTCCATCTATTTTTGGAGAACTAGCTTCTTAAATCTTGAGCCTTCATCTGACTAGCAACTCAAGAATGTACTTTCGCATGCATAAAGGACAATTGCCCTTTATGAATCTGATACCGGATTGTTGTTGTAAAAGCAGTGTGGCACTCTGTGTTGAAAATTTACAAACATGCTGTGGGCCATATGATTAAAAATTGAATAAATTCTGGACTTAATGCCAGTTTATGATACGAGGTGGAAACATTACATTAGTTCAATTACATCTGTACATTTACTGTGCGAATTACATCAGTTCAATTACATGCAAGTGCACCGAATTGTTTTGCGATTTTATAATAATCATTATTCTTATAAAACCACTATTGTGAAGGCAAACTATCTGTATGCAGCGATATGGGAATGATGTATGAAGATGGCACATTCATCATCAAAGGTAGAACAGCAGATGCTATTAGATACAAAGTCCAGGGAGATGTTATATATCCTGGGCCAATAGAAGAGGCCATGTCACAACACCCTGCTATCGACGACATATCGGTCAGTTTATGTCACCAAACAATGGTCAAAATGCGTGTGTGTGCATGTGTGTGTGTGCGCGTGTGCGTGTGCGTGTGTGTGCGTGTGCGTGTGTGCGAGCGTGTGCGCGTGCGTGTGTGCGTGTGTGCATCTGTTAGTCATTGTGATCGCTATGCGTTTCCACATTTTTTACCCGATTTCATCCAAACTTTCCACGCATATGCTCTATGCCTTCTACCAAGTCACTAGAAATACTTGGTTTCAAAACTCTGTCTGATTCCTAAGATTTGGCCCCTTAAACACCGTCCTGTGGGCAACCTGATTAAAAATTAAACAATCCCAAGCATTGCCAGGCATACTGCTAGCTAACACTGAAGTAGATGAATAAGATTTACCTAAATAACCAGCAACCACAGTTTACCTAAGGTAATTTTTTTTTAAGTTTGCTATTATAATTGAAATATTTCCATTCATTATTTTTAGCTAACATGAAGAAATCAACTCTTGTTCAAACAAGGCTTTGAAAAGGCTGTCATAGCTGTCAGTGTGGCTAAAGCTCTGACGCTAAAGATGCTAGAATGATGCAATAATGAGATGAACAATTTGCTATCTCACAAAACTACGCTAACTTTTTTCCTTAACTGAAAACTTTTTTTACAACTGACAAGAAAATAATTTTGATACTACTTTCCTTCAGCATTACAACTATCATAAACCATCATATGAAAACGTTTAGACTAATAAACAATTTGTTAAGACTTAAACATTTTTAGACGATTTAGACAGCATTTAGCAGAACCTGCCTATGAAATACAAAACAACGATCATATCTACGTTCTTAGCAACTTAATACAGCATTGTCAATCACGCCGGCTGTTTGAAGGTGTAAAACTCCTGTACTTGCTTAAAGCTACATGGGACAAAAGCAAACAAATATTTTTATTCACAACTGATAATTTGTCCAAATAAATGTTCATAACATGTTAAGTTAACTAGTTACATAGACAGCTTCATGAATAACTCTATGTAAAAGAGTCACTTTGGTAACCCATACAAATCCTTGTTCGCTCGGAATAACACAGACTGGGCTATTTCTGGACATTGAAAAGTCTGGTCTTTCAAAATTGATTACTGCACTGCAAAATAATAGCATCGATTCTTCCAGAATGACTTATGGTGCAACTGGTGCAAAACTCAGGCGCATGCATTGTGTGCTTTGACTGTCAGGTGAGTCGCCTATTAGTCAAAGCTAGCATTCTTTGAACAAACATGGCGGCATCGTGTAACTGCTCAGACCATGATGTTTTCTGGATGATTGAAATTCAGTTAAAGTTAAGGTCAAAGAAGCGGGGATTGTCTGCCTGCAGAAGTTAACTTGTACTCTCTAGACATCACCCAGTGAGGGCATTCCACAGAGCTCATTGTAAAGATAAACATGCTCATCGTTCATCAACCTCTCTGCTATTATTAGCTACAAATTCTAAACTGCTTTAACACTGAAGCCTGAGACTGAGAAAATTCAGGGAGTTGTTTTCCCACCTGATCCTATGCTCTAGTATACTCAGCTGCATAGTTTCCCTTTGTTTTGACCACTCCGGTTCAGATAGGAATGTGAATTTTTAGCCATGTTTACCAGTTTTAGAAATGTGATGTTTTTAGTATAAGTTCTAAGTTTGAACATCTATTAAACTACTAACTCTTGAGGTATTGCCAAAATATTGAGTGTATTTTTGTATCAATATTTTGGCAAGTCACATAGTTTAGATGAAACTTAGCTTCATAAAATATAATCAAGATGGCATAAAAAACTAATCACTCTATTCCACTCTTGAGACTACTAGTTGTGACAGAAAGATTTACATCTGGTCATAATGTTCACAATTCTATTTTCAGGTGATAGCTGGGTCAACCAATGACTACTATGGTGATGAACTGATTTACTGTATCAAGTAAGTTCTATGTCAATGTTTGCAGCAATTTTTGACAGCGTAATTTACTTCTATGGTGTGAGGAAAGCTATGAAATTGAGAACTTAATACTCCGTAAGGCAGAATTGTTACAGCAAGTTTAAAATTATGTCTATAAAGTACAAAACAGTAACTTCTTATGTTTTTTGGCTTGGCTGCAAGTTCCATGTCAACGGAGCTTGCATCAATAAAGTGTCTGTGTCTATAGATTTTTTTGACACTAGTTAGAAAATAAGTTTAGTAACTAGGGGACTTTTGATAGGTCAAAAATAGAGTCTATCATGTAGTAATAAGGGCACAAAAACATCTTGTTTTGAAAAAAATATTTACCTTATACATGGGACAGTTTTCAAAAATTCAGAAGATAAAACTTAATCTGTTGAAATGGCTTTAGTAATTGAATAAATAACATTTCCTTAAAGACAGTAATATTACTTATTAACTTATATTATTAGTAATAGTAATAATTATGATAATATGACCAGTAAATTTGATAGTTTTTATTTCCTAAAAAAATCCAATAATACAAGTTACTCATGAAGTCATTGTTTACATAAATATAATTTAAAAACATTTTTTGAAGCTTTTATTCAATGGTTAAATATGGGAAAAATTTAAGTTGCACCAATATTTTTATAATTTTGAAAACTGAAAATGTTTTTGAAAATAACTGTAGTAATTCAATATTTTTACACAAGTTTTACATGCAAAATCATTGTAGTTTTGTAATTCAAAATATGTATAATTAATTTGAAATAGTTTCAGACTGATGAAATCATTTCAATTTCTCAAAAATAAACATCTTGACTCATCAATCAAAGTATATTTGGCAGTCATTTGCTGAGGTAAAATAATGGTGAACTATATATGAAGAAAATGGCATAGCGGTGAGATTTGGCTGTATTCCTCTATTAGTATTGTATTAATATTAGTTTAGTATTTGTATTTTATTGCCACATTTATATATTATATATAGTACTTTATTGGCAATAATTTCATTTCACAAATAGAAATGTTTTTTCAAATTAGGCCATACAACAATAGTAAAACAACAAAAAAAGAGTAAAAAGCAAAAATTAGCCATTGCAATTGAATAAATAGTCTGACAAATAGTGTTTAAAATGCCTTTCTCTGCTAAGAGAACGGATATTTGGTGGAAAATTGTTAAAGCAGCTGGCAATGACATTTCACGTTGTAAGAGACTTAGCTGTTTTAGGCTAAAAGCGGAAGCGATGAGACCAACAGAGGAAGCATTACTAGCATATAACACAACACATCAGGTAAGAAATTAGGTTAAAATTTTATTTTATTTTAAATTTACAGACAAGCTCGCGTTAAATTTAAAACTTATTTCACTCAGTATTTTTACTAATTTATTGTAAGTAAAGTGGAATATCTGCTTTATTTACAATTGCACACATACGCTCTGTGCTTTTTGCTAGGCCACTAAAATATTTGGGTTCCGAACTCCATGATTCTATAGAAGACCAGCCTTGTAAACATCCACCTGCTGACTATCTGATTAAGAATGAGAGATATTCTGGGCATCACTGAGACTACTGCTGGTAGCAATTAAATTAAGGGCAAATAATTTTATTCCTTTTACATCAGAGAGTAGTTGAGGTAATACTTGATCAGTTACACGTCTGAAGATTGATAGGAAACCTGCCATGTCATACGATGGAGCTAAAGGTAGCAATGAACTGAGCACTATTTGTTGTATCCCACAACATGTTTAATACAAATATGTGTAATTTTTTGGTTAATATAGTTGGATGAAACTCAGAGACCCTGCAGACTGATTTTTATGGAAGAACTTTACTATACCGACAATTCTCGAAAGGTAAATAAATACTTTACGTTAGAACTTTAGATTTCATATTATAGCTTTAGACTTCATGTTATAGATTTATATTTTATATTATAGCTTTACACTTCATATTCTAGTTTTAAACCTCATGTTATAGCTTTAGACTTCATATTATAGCTTTAAACTTCATATTATAGCTTTAGACTTCATGTTATAGCATTAGATTTCATATTATAGCTTTGCACTTCATTTTATGGCTTTAGACTTCATATTATAGCTTTAGACTTCATGATATAGCTTTAAACCTCATGTTATAGCTTTAAACTTCATATTATAGCTTTAGACTTCGTTTTATAGCTTTAGACCTTTTGTTATAGCTTTAGACTTCATATTATAGCTTTAGACCTCATGTTATAGCTTTAGACTTCATGTTATAGCTTTAGAGTTCATATTATAACTTTGGGCTGCATGCTATACTTTTAGACTTTTGTAGGGTTTGCATATTAAAAGGACAGTTGTTCATACTAGGATTGACACAATATACTGGCTGACATAAAAACAATTAGGGTTTAAGGACATTTGCACGGCTTTGCTTAAATTTATGTAAAACAATAAATGTGGACAAGAGGCTCTTTATAGTGGGGTCATTTAGCATCTACATTTTGATTTTAAATCTATTTATAGTTTAGGAATATTAAATTGATTTAAAAAGATTAAAAAAGAGAGTAGCCGTGTGTATACTTATTTATTTTATTCATAGTAAAAACAACAGTCAGCCTGCTCAATTCTTTACTTAACAAGTTAAGTAAGCCAAGTAGTCTTTTTTAAATATTGCCAGACCACAAAAACAGGAAACTACTCATTTCCAACATTTGCTTGATCTACTGAAACTATCATAAAAACTTATGTGAAAATGATAGTGGAAAAATTTCTATAAAAATATATTACATTCTATTAAATTTCTTACACACTCTAAAACAGTAATCAATCAATTAAATTTAGCAATGAAATGTATTTTGTGAAACTATGAACATGCTCAATATAAAAGCAAGCTTGGTATGCAGAAACAAATTAATAAAACAGTGGTTAGCATAGAGTCACATAAACTGAAGTATAGACTTAACAATGTGTAAGTTTGGCAGTAGATTGATAGAAGTTTACAACGCAGCTCCATTTAACTTGAAATACACTGTAAATATGATTTAGTATAGCCTTACAACTAGAATATGCTCATATCTCTTTCTGCATGAAAAGACAACTCTAACATATTCACTTAGGTAAGCAAGAAGAAGCTAAAAGAGGCAGTACATCAGATGATTGCGAAGGACTTGACAGTTGGGCTCTGTGATTGGTACAGAAATTTTGTAGCAGAGCTGACATCGCAGTAAATGTGCAGAGCTTATTTATGTTGTTTTACAGTTAATTGCTCTTCTATTATTCACAACAATCTTTGTGGATTTTTGGGTAAACCCTTTCAGGAAATATTTTTGGTTTATTTAAAATTCTCTTGGAATATCCTGTTTCCTATGAAAACTATTTTGTGAAATATTTTGATACTACTTGTAAAACCTCTCAAAGGTTAGACCAAAAAATTCATGTCAATGAATTATAATACTCTATTATATTAACTAATTTAATAACTTTTTGTTGATTCCTACTTTTGATTTTATTATTACGAATAGTTCAATAATAATCTATATACTTTGAAAGACGAGCGTGATGAAGTTTTACTAGAAATGAATCTATTCACTATAACATAGCTATAGATAAGCACCAGTCATATGCAATTAGTGTCTCCAAGACATCTGGAGTAGTGTTTGCTATAACAATACTTTGCATATCTAAAGCCATGCGCAAGAAGTTAATAAGCCACAAAACACAATCATACCATCTTATAACTTTTTTCAACATGTCAGACCACAGTGACTGCTGCCACAACGTTATGTCATCAGCTACAAGTAGAAAGATTTATCTGAGAGCGGTAAGATTACTGACTTTACTAGTAATCACAATTTTTTTCTACTTTTTCAGTTAGGTTATAATTTTTTAGTAGGATTTTTATCATTTATGGCTAGACTTCAGTTTTATTTCACAAGATTTTAACGCCATTTTCGATTTAAAAAATACTTGTTTGCTCCTTAATATTATGCCAAAGTTAAAGGTAATAAATTATTACTAAATATATTATTTCTTTTTAGCAACGATATACTTTTTCTCAATAGAACTTTCAGTTCCAAAGGATTTTAATCAAAATTTATTTCAATGCTTTCAACAGACTATTAACAATATACATATGTGGATGACTAAATTGTGTTCTATATTATTTCAATTAGTACGGTAAGAGTCCAGTGCGACATTAAAAAAAGTCATGTGGAACAAGTATGTGTACAATTGCTTTTAGATGTAGAAAAGTGGTTGCGTGGGAAGATGGTGGCTCATTAGCCTGGAATGCAACTACATGGGTTCGAGAAATCAGCGGTGTAATTACTTTTTCGTAAAGCTGTTAGCCTAGCTTCGGACAGACTTGACTCTTATTATAGTAAATATTTTTCAGGTTATGACCTTTTTTCCAAGTTTGAACATATTGAGCTCTAATAGTCAGAATTTATGATAGAATAAAGACTAGTTATTAAAAAGGCTAGTATTAGAAAAGTGCTGTGCTGTCAGTGCTTAAGAGGATAAAAACTATTTGGTGTAACCTTGTGAGAATTTAATGTTTATATTATTAAATATGTTTATCCTTGCTTTTAAATAGAAAATAAATGTCTCACTAGTCAGGTGGCGTAGTTAGAAAATGACTAAACATCCCTGAAGTCAATTCTATATTTCACTGTTTGAAACCAGCCAATCACCGCAAAAATGGCTAGGAAGTAGTCAAGAAAAGGGGCTAGGTGGTTCCACTAGGTTAATAATATTAACTCTTCACTATATTGATGATACGAAGGTATGTAGTAAATATGGAGAGGTTTAAGGCACGAGTCGCAACTGAAAGATGAGAAATACATTCACATGAAGTTGGATAAAACCAGTTATCCTTCCGTCGCGGAAAGGAATGAGAAGTATTAGTGCTACACATATCCAAATCCATGTTGCAGCATTATCAAAATACTTATGGTGCTGAAAGAAAATTATAGCAATAAAATTTTTCATTTTGGGCCAATAAAGAAACTTTTTGGTGCAAATTTACTCATAAGACAGAGCATCAAAGGTCTATGGCAACTTAGCATTCCCTCAGACTATCAGAACTTTACAAATATGAAATATTATGCGTTTATCTTCATGCACACTCAGTTATATATGATTATAATCTGTACCACTTGTAGACAATGTAATCCTATGGTGAACACTCTAGTAAACTCCAACGCCAGCGACAAGATAAATACACAAAAAAACAGGCTGGCTCTACATCTATTATCATCAAATCGTTTGACTCAGTCAAAAATTTTAAGCTCAGACTTTCCTCTACTTGAAATTGTCGGATGTGATGCATCAGTTAGTTCATTCGCCGATGGCGGAGCATCTGCAGGTTGAAATTAGTTATTGCAAAACTCTACTTTCCCACTAACTCTGCAGTGCCACAATCAGATGTAGGAGAAATAGCTGACATTTCCCCACAATAGTTCCGGATGAATTAGTTGCGTGTACCCTACTAGTTTATCAGTTGTGCAAAGCAACGCGTAAAGGTTTTGCTCTGCTCAAAAAATTCTTTGGACGCTAATATTGACTATTTTGGCAAGCAGAAAAAAATTTGAGGTCAGAAGGCATAGTGGAAGGTATTGAACAGCCAGAAAACCTTTGTTCTGTCAAAAGCAGCCGTTGAACGCAACTGGGCGAGCATACTATCCTAGGACACTTATATTTCGCTAGTATTTAGTTTCGTGAGTAGCATACAGAGTAAAATTTTGCTACAACTTGATTTCGCAGCTCTGATGAGTGCGAAAATATAGTGATGTGAAAATAAATGCAGTGGAACAAACATAATTAGATTTCTCAGGTTCAGTTCACCGATAAGAAAAAAATATCAATTTGGGACTAGTTTGTAATTGTGAACCGCAGGTAAAATTGTGTGGACAAGGTCGATAATGCAATTCGATCGCTTGCTGCCATTTGTTTCTTGGACTATCAATGAACAAATCTATTTAATTCCGCATATTTGCTCATTCGTTATGATAGTTTAGTTTTGTACATGAAATTTTCGCGAGAGGATGACACCGCGAAAATGCAAAAGTTAGATGAGGCGAATGCATAAGTGTCCTAGGGTATGCAAATACTGTAAGAGACGCTGCCCGGTCTTTCACGGCACACTAGCTAGTTCCCTTTTGCAGGCTCAGATATAATAATGCGTGAGAGTAGAGTGCTTTAGTGTATATTTGTATATAACTAGTACAGTCACAGCCAAGGGCTACTCTGCCATCTCAGAAACATAGCCAGCCTTTTATATGGTTGTCCTAAGACAACATAAAGTGTTACATAAGATAGCATGGTCAAACTCTTAATGGCAATTACATAAGTTATGGCAAAGAATATTTAATACACAAGGAAAATAAACGGCTAAATATAGGAATATGCGCGTAACAACTACTGCTACCAAAGATTACTGAAACACAGTATAAGTTTTTTCTAAAATGTAGCCGGCAGTGTCTATTTCACTACAGCTACAACAAATATTTTTGCTTCAAAAATGTTAATATTTGTTTCTGTATGTATTATAAGTATGGTTTGTTAGTCACTCGTTCGTAAATAAGCATTTGTAGCATTTGTTAGACTTTGGTTATATAACTTATAAATCTGCAGATTTGCAGCATAATATTTGATGGCATCTTTGCGGCCATTCTAACGTGGCTTACAATGGATCACGCCCATAACTCCTTTTTTGTTGCACATAAAAAACTTGCTTTGGCTGCAAACTATAGCAAATATATAAATGAGTGCAATGAGCTTTCATACAACATCGGTAAGTATAGTTATAAAACAAAAATATGCTTTCAAATTTAGAACGAATTGAATTAAAATAAATTGAAAGCTCCATTAGATTGCAAAGTATGGCACAGGCCATAATATCATTGCAGGTTTATTGCAAGCAATAGATATCAACTGGAAAAAATATCTCTTGGCTTTCCAATGCACATTTATTTAGGGATATTTTACAAGTTAGAGATAAATTAGCAGATTTATTTCATCCAAAATGGTTAATGTCACTCCACCTGAAGGAGAGTGCACAATATAGACAACACTCGCTTTGACGGTAAAAGGATTAAATTCATCTTCTCAAAATTCTGACGAGCTGTTAGAAAAATACAATGTCAGCCTCTAGTTGAACACCACCTTTATTTGACTGTCATAATAAGAGAATGGTTGAAAAATAGAGTGTCATGATTGCGTTCAAATAGCAGTTTTATGGTATGTGTCTTTTCAAACAGAACATAGTCCTTTGGTCATTTTGCGTTGCAAATTATTGGATTTATCAAAAAGATGCTGCGACTCAGCAACCTACCAAAGTATGATAATCAAAGAATTTCAAATTAAAATTACTAGTGCCCTGGTAGTCGGACGGTGCATGAAAGATCGTCAGGTATAATTAGCATCGGCACAACTATTTGCAAATGTTGGTGTGTGGTTGGGTGGTGCAGTTGTTAGAGCGTCAGGCTAGCATGCTGGAAGTTGTGAGTTCAAAACCCAAGTGGTACCACTTTTTCCAACACCCAACCAACTGTGGCTTCAACTAGACAGAAATGGCTCTTGTTACGTGTTAATATTTTATTGGCATCTTGTTGTGTAGTAGAAGTACTCTGAAAGTCTAGTATGCTCTGAGAGATTGTCAAGTGTGTTGATAAAGCGTAGTAAGCAACTATCTGCATAATTACTTGGCAATGCTTCAAAACAGTTGATTGATGCAGGTGTTATGGTGTCAGTCTACCAAGCTGAGCGTGTGAGTTCTAATCTAGCACAATACAATCTTTTTTTCTGAGTTTCACTGGAAGGACACAGCTTTTATTATAGTATATAGATAGCTAGCATTTAAAGACAAGACAATTCAAACAATAGCTCATACAAAGCTTCCAAAGTTGTCACCTCACAAAACCGTTGCTAGATGCACACTTCTATTGTTACTGAAACGTCTAATTCAAACAGCATCTGTATCAGTGGGTTAGTAGAGTAAATAGAGAGAGTAGAGTGAGTAGGCTTATTGCTGTGGTAGTTCCCTCTGCAGAAGGCTTACTAATATCGATTTTAACAGCGAGTTAATTTATTCAGATGAGATTCTTCAAACTTACATCCTAGTAGGTTATTTGCTATTTTGTGACATTTTTAACTTTAGAGCCTAGCGATGTTGATTGACCAATAGCACAAAGGTCAAACTTCTAGCATTATTTTTCGAGTTGGCCTCTAGATTTAGACCGGGTTACTTTATTTTGACAACAAATTTTGGTCTAATTTAGAAGGCAAAACTAGAAACATTGCTAAATTTGGTAATTAAGGTAGCGGTGCTCATGAGACCAAAGTCTTGTCACTAGACCAACCAGCGGAAAATGAAGGTCTTAGGCGGGCTTATAGTCATGCATAAATAGGGATGAAAAATTAGGTTGCTTATGAAATTTACTGGCTATGTTATTGCTGATTGAATTTGTACAGACCACACTTAACATTGTTATATTTGTACCTCACTACTTTATAAAGATCAAGAGGGTCATAGGTTCATACAGTCATACGGTCATACGGTCATACGGTCATAAGGTCATACGGTCATACGGTCATACGGTCATACGGTCATACGGTCATACAGTCATAGGGTGATCGGGACAGAGTGTCAAAGGGTCCTACGATCATACAATCATAAGGTCATACCGTCATACCGTCATACGGTCATACCGTCGTAGAGTCATATGGTCATAGGGTCAAAAGGTCATTGGGTCATAGGGCCAGAAGGTCAGCGATGTCAAGATGGAGGCCATTTTAGTCTCAGATATTTTTGGTACTTTAAATTGGAGAGTCGCACTTTCCTTATATTGCCCCTACATTACGTTTATCTAAGAAATTTTTACTGGTATATTTATAGCTATATTTTGAGACAGCAATTACTATTTAAACTAGTTTCTTTGTAGAAACATCACTGTTGTTAAACACATCAGACCTGTCCGCATGTGAGCTAGGGCAAAAGTGAGTGATGTGCAGCGGTAGTACTAGTACGTTATAATTGCTCTGCTTAACATGTCGTGAATAGTGCAGCCTGTAAGTCAGACTAGCTGCACTTGAGCAACTGTGGAAAATCTTATTGAACAAAAATGAAGCATGTACCATCTGCCGAGTTTTGTGACATAACCAGATATGCTGAAGACAACCACTTGCAGGCTTGTCTATGTGGCCTCACTCCTAGTAAATTCCAAGATACTGCCGATCCAATAGCTAACACAGCAACTGGCTGTTAGACGCTTTTGCTACTGAAGAACTTGCCAAAAAATGAACTTGACATTACAGTGCAGAAGAGAACAGTGAAAAATTACTTTATTAATCTTGTTCAAAAATGCCATCCTGACAAAAACAGTTTGGTTAATCAAATGCATTGCAATGACATTCTGCAAGCTCCACACAGAGTTAACTACTAGATCTTGCAAGACCTATGCCTTCACGCAAATGAACAAAATCATTTTGTACATGATAGTAAAATTTATGTGAAAATCAATAATTACACAGTGTCTTGTCAACACATTGATAGCTTTGCAATATATGGTCATCCGGATCATGTGAAAAACTGAGCAAACAAACTAAACAATGCGTAGGGCTCCAAAGCACATTGACTTGCTAACAAAACAAGCGTACACTTTAGAAGTATACATGAACCCATGTATATATATATATATATATATATATATATATATATATATATATATATCACAGTAAATGACAATGGCACAATCTATGTACAAGGATTAATGACCCTCGAATACAGTGTCAAACCTTTTCAGAGAATAATGGTTGAGATACTGAAAGGTATCTCAAAAAACCTATGAAAACACCAAACGATACTCAAATCCACTCAAGAAATCACTTGCTCTACTCACTACGGCCAGCAGATTGTCCCTAAGCGTATCAGCTGAACAACACTCTCCAGTCACCTAAGACGAGAAATCCCCAAATATAATGGCTAAGATTAGTATGAATGAACAAGTTTTAATGCAAAGCAAAGATGGTAGTAAAATTGCAGCAAGTTTGCTGTCAGAGTGTCCAGCCAATGAGGAGCACATATTATACACAAAAGAGACAAAGGAAGTAAACCGAAAACGAACACAGGTAAAAGTTGAAAATTTGATGGAACTAAAAGATCAGGCTAAGATAGCAGAACTAAGATCTGAACTATCAGCCACTCTTTCTTGTATCAAGCAGCTTGAAAATATTGTTGAAAAGCTTGAAAAAGAAAATTAGCAGCTGATGTCTTTATTAGGTCCAAAAATAAGAAAACTAAACATAAAAATTTTAAAGGAAAGCGTTAATGCTTGGAAAGGCCCTGGGGCTGCAAAACCTAGCGAAAGTACTTCTAGCAACTCAGCCAACTCACAAAACAAGATGAATAACCACAAAAAACAACCAAATGAAATTATTTTTTTATGTGAAGAAATGTGTAGTAGAAGAAAAAATTGCAGACATCTAGTTATGTTGGGGATGATAAGTGAAAAGCGCAATAGAATGACATTGTAAACCAGTCATTGTTGATAGAACAGTGAGGTATGGTATAAAAGATCATAGAGTAGTCATAAAACGGGGTGCAAACAATATTTGCTAAATCATAATATACAAATGGAGCAATGGTATGTTTGGAGGGTGTAAGGCCTGCAAAACTAGAAAACGGTCTGGAAAAGATAATGTATTTAGCATTGCAATCGGCATTCTGCTGGACATTGACGACAACTAGTAAGCCAAACTTGTACAAGAAAAACATGGGGGTAGTCTCGCAATTTGCAGGACAAGAGGCGAGAATAAAACCAAACTATGCAGTGTCAAAATAAAATTTAGCTGCAAAAAGGCTCTTTACTTAATCACCATGTTCATTAATAAAAACAAGATCATAACGGATGACTAAGATAAAGCTCAACTACTATACAAAGATATCATCAAAAGCAAACATCTTAAGGAGAGAAACTTTGATTCAGAACAAAACATTTTGTAGATCATGAAACTTCTCAATCACAATGTGATTCACAAGTCACAAATAACACACTTTCCTTATGCATTACAGTAAATAAAACAATAAATACCATAAGTAAAATGAGCATAACACAAAAAAGTACACATGCGGGTAGACTACATTCACTAGTGATAAAACATTGGGGAATTCAATTCTCCATATTGCTACACATTTTATGCAAAAAGAGTTTGCAAACCCAAAGATAGCTATGGTAAAATGGTAACAACGTTATTTTTCTAAGAAAACCAGGTAAAAATCATATACAAAAACTCATTCATTTAGACCTATAACAATCAGCCCATATAACATTCATAAAACCATCAGCCCATATGTAGGTGAAGTTATAGAACCGATTATTAAAAGTCATCTGAGAGACTATGTTGACAAAAGTAATACACTTCCAATACACCGCATGGCTTTCACAAGAGCAACAGTACTTCAGCGTACTTGACCAAAATAATAACTACATGTATTATCAAACACTAGAATAAAAGAAACAAAGCATATAAGGCATTTTCATCGACCTACAAAAGGAGTTTGAAAGTGTATGGCATAACAGCTTGATATACAGACTACAGGAGCGTGGTAATGAGGGGCCTATACACAAACCTATTCTAAGATTTTTAACAGAAAGCATAATTTTTATCACTGTCGATAAGCACACATCTGATCAAATGTCATGTCATACTGAACTCTCCCAAGATATGGTTCTATCTCTCCTCTTGTTTATCATATTTACCAGGGATATGCTAGACAGCATAAGTGGTCTACCAATGCAATTTGCAGATGGTAGCAGTGTCATAACATGGGCACAGAATGTGCCCATGTTTTGCCACTTTGTCTCTTCTAGAGAGAAAGTGTCAAGCAAATTGCTATAAAATTACACGATGGATAAAGAAATGGAGGATTAAGCAGAACTGCTCTAAAACTGATTTGCTCAACTTTCGTGGAGTACAAAACAGGGTGAATATAAATGGTGAAATAGTGTCTTGTACTAGTGAAGCAAAGGTTATTGGTCTCCCTACAGATAAGTCTCTCACATTCAATGCTCAGAAATCACAGGCACTGAACATTATCTCTTGGAAATGGAACCTAATCAAGCCATTGCTTACAGCTGAACTCAGCACACACTCTACTAGGAAAATATTTCTATCAGCGATATTACCCAGTGTATGAACTCAACAATTTATATGGAACAGACATCATTCTCTGAAGATGTAGCATTGCGCTAAGCAAATTCTAGGCAGTTCATTTTATTCACCAGAAGAGTAATTACAACCACATTCAATATACTGTAGTTCCTCAGAAAATAACTTGCTCCTTACAAAGGTTATCAGTCATGAAGCAAATGATTATCTATTGTCCGCCATAAAAAAACACGAAAAGCACCCATACAAAATTCATTTAAAACTGATCTTAAGGACAGCCTGCTCTAAAATAGAGCAAGTGCTTTCTTGAGTGGATTTGAATAACGTTTGGTGTTTTTATAGTTAGAGCATTACCTTTCAGTATCTAAACCTTTTTTTTTCTGAAGAGGTTTGGTAGTTTGATTTAGTTTTATATTTTCTTTTCTTATTGATGCTATTCCCTACTTTCTGTTTTCTTATTCAGTAGTTTAGATACACCTAAACAAGTTTCTCGACTTACCAAAATGCTATAGACTTTTTTAACAACTAAATACCAAAGTTCAACAGTAGTTTTATAGATTGTGATGTCCGGCAGACCAATTTATCAGCTAGCTAAGCTGATAGAAGACAACTATCTAAGGAGGCGTATATACACATATCTAGCATATCATTCCCGCTGTAAGGGAGTCTAAACTACTTACTTCACCAAATTAGCTCACCATATTTACCTTTTACTGTATGGAATAACCTACATGAAGGCAGTAAGGAAATTTAAACTAAATTTTGAGAAATTGATACACATAGCTAGGATCACCTTCATGTTGTACAAAATTTTCGGTTACGTACTTGCTTCACCATATTAGTTCATGATTTTTAACTTTTTCTTTAAGAAAAAACTTACATGAATTTGAAAAGAAAATCACAGTAAAGTTTTAAAGAGGCTGACAGAGAGAAGATTGGGAGAAGTTAGTATGTTGTAGCAAGTTGATAAATTATATACAAGTACATCAAACTCTATTAAGTTTAAGATTTATACATAAGCAAAACTTTATCAACTTGATGAATTATATATATCAAACTTTATCAATTTGATGAATTATATATATCAAACTTTATCAACTTGATGAATTATATATATATATATATCAAAACTTTATCTAGTTAATGAATTATATAGATCAAAAATGTATCAAAGTGCCGAATTGTATATATCAAGGCTTTAGGGTTAATCTACGAAGCAAAGCTGGAAATATCGTTTGGTTAATATGTGCTAGATTTGGTAATGCAATTGGCGGTGCTCACGAGACCAAAGCCTTGTAGTTAGACAAACCAGCAGAAAATGGGAGCCTTAGGTGCAAACACACTAGGCGATTTGACTAGGTCATGAGGAGCGCAGAGATATCGCTGGAGTGTGTCTAAACACACTTGAGCGATTTACCAGAAAACGATAACGGGGAAACGCTCACAAACTACCAGTAAAATTCTGTATCATCAGTTCCTTCGGAGTTGTTAATAAATTTAGGTCAATATGGCCCCTTCTAGACAACGACGTAAACAATTTCCGCTTTTGTTATTAGCCCTATCTTACTTTCATGGATTGTTCACTCCAAGAAGTAATGAGAAAAAACGATTCTTGTATTTTTAACAGTAGTATTTTCACAATGTTTATATATTGTTAACTTTATAGTAGGTTTTTATTTTTAGTAAAATAAATATTTACCAATCTCAGATGGTCAACCTGCGCAGTGATTGACTCCAAATGATGGTTTTCAACTGGGTGTCTTTTTAACTTTTGTGTGTTGTGCTGTACAGGACTGAGAGTGCTTTTATTAAATTTATGAACAATTCAGTATTCATTTTGATGATGTTTCAATTGTGACAAAATAGCAAAATGTTGATGCTGTACATTGGTGAACACTGTTACGAAAAGATTATCAGTAATAGAATTGCATTCTGGGAAAAACCAACCAATCGAAAAGCATCTCACTCGTGATAGAAATGTGATAGAGCATTTCTAGCGTCATCGCTCTGCATGAGCTCGCTGAGCGAGCTCTAGCACAGATTAGCGCAACGCTGCGAGATATTGCACTAAACATCGCCTAGTGTGTTTGCACCTTTAGGAGGGCTTAGTCATGCATGAATCAAGGTCAAAAATAAGGTTGCTTATGAAATTAATCTGCTACTAATATTGCTGTTTGATTTCTTTGAGTACAGACCTCACTTGACGTTGCTATATGTTTACCTCATCACTCCACACAGTTAGTTAGAACTAGTTATGGTAAGGTTTATAGGTGCTCCTTCAGTGTGAGATCTACTTCCTGTTAGCATGAGATCTACTGCTGTAATCCCTCATTGACATCACACCTTTTTATACATTTGTTTTATATGTATAATATACATATTATTCATGTCATATGTAATATATATATTATACATGTGATATATTACATATGTTACATTATGCAATACATTATATATACTAGTTGAATGCACGGCTTTGCACTGGTTTTAAAAAGGTTTTCCACAGAAAATTTAGTATTAGTTGCTAACTTTAGTTGCCATTGGCTAACTTGCTTTACTCAGTGAATTAGAGTAACTTAAGCTAGTCTAAATATGCACTTTAATAAGAACCTTTCAAATGCTGTCGAAAGCTAGCTTGCTTATAAATGTTAATGCGTTATAATTGTTGCGTTATGCTTCAAGCTTTAAACTTAAATTATAAATTTAAGTTTAAATTTAATTTAATAGTAATGTTCATTACTATAACTTTATCGCTATAACTGTAAAAATGAATGATGACAGAACTGATATTTATTTATATAGAATATATACATATAAAATATACTTATTATATATATTATGTTATGTATAATACATAAAATATAATGAATATTATATAAATTGTATGTTACATATAATATTATGTATAATATTTACCAAACATATTATTTTATATAAAATAAAATATATTATATATATATTTGGAAGTACCCTCAGCCGATGTTAAGTATTTCAGGATGACAAGGAATTTAATTTAAGAGATCTGTTTTCATCTGTTATAGAACGGGTTGTTTTCTTAATCCAGAGAGGCTATATTTAGGTCTATTAGAAAGGAGTTTGTTTCATTGATAAACACACTTGTCTAACTGCTACATATTTCTTTAAACTTTTGAGTGAATATGTATTGACTATAACATTTATAAACTGGTCGGTAGTTTCATAGACTGTGGTTGCCGGCAGACCACCTTATCAGCTAGCTAAGCTGATAGAAGACAGTTATCTAAGGAGGCGTATATGCATAGCTAGCATAGCATTCACACTGTAAGAAAGTTTAAACTACTTTGCCAGACTAGTTCACCATATTCTACTAGCTGTGAGGAACAACCTGCGCAAAGTAAAAAAAGAAAGTTGATCTTAACTTTGAGAGAGACTGAGAGTGAGAAGATTGAGAAAGGTTGGTGTGTTGTATCAAGTTTATGAATTATATAATTATATCAAAACTATATTAAATCACAGAATTCAACTCATTAGAGCACACACTGTTAAATATGGAAGAGAAATATTTTTTATAAAAGGGTTACTTCAAGCTGCAGTAGCAGCTGAAATATAATCTTTACTATAATAAGAGCTGTGGTTATCTGTCTGTTGGTCCAAAGTCACAGTTGAACGTTGGGAGAAAAGGATTGCATCATACAAGATACAAACTCATGACATTCAGCACAATAGACTAGTCTAACAACTGCACTGAATGACCACATTCTGGCACTTATGAATAATTGTCTATGTGGTCATTAGACCGCATGATCTCTCACTGCACACTAGAATATCAGAATATCAGTAGCAGCTTATTTTGTGTATTTGTATATTTAATAGCAATTTTTTTGCATTGCAGTTTACGCAATGTAACCCCGCCATTCAACATTAATTTGTTTCAGAGCTGCCGTCATAAAGCGAAAATGTCGTATAGAGAGATATAGAAACCCATAGTAATTATCTAGTGCAAACACCCCCTCATAAAAAGCACCAAAATTTTATATCCATACTGTACATATTAAAGATTAATAACAAAACATGGTATTAACTTTAGTAATTATAGTTACCTACCTGTATTTAGTGGTTACGACCTGCTTATGAATATTGTTATAATTCTAGCTTCTTCATTTGACTTCGTTATTAATCTTAAGACACATGGCAATGTATGAAACACAAAAAATGTCGAGCTTAGAGAGCGCGCGCATCATATCTCTTTCAGGCATTGTGGGAGGGATTTTAGTGAATAGCATATCGGCATCTTTGTTATTCTTACATATTCAGCACATCGGTCGCTAAATTGGATTTTCTGGAGGCGCTGTGGTTGATATAAAATGACAGAAAAAAATATCGTAATGAGGGAAGAACAAAAACCGCCTTGTTCTACATCGATGTGAATAAACTGTAAAACAAAAACTCTAACCTGGGTGCACAATATAGTTACTAGACCTGATAATCTATCATGACATACTCCACTGTCATGGTATTAGTAATAGCTTATGTAAGGGTTGGAAATTGTGACATCACAAACATGTGACTCAATTCTATAATATATTGCCAGCTTCCAGAAGATTTTAGTTTTACCTAGCAGAGCAACATCACATGAGTGTAAGTGAATGTGCTAATAGTTAGGGAAGCTGTAGTTCAGAACACTTGCTTTTACTAACGGATTTGCTGTGCTGTTTAGTGATAAGTACTGTTAAACCTACATTTCTCTTTTTATGTTTTTATAAATTAATTGAACCCGCGTGACATTTTTATTGGAATTTTAAACAAAAACTTGTGCAGAATTTTTTTGCAAATTTTATTAGAAACTATTGGTATTTTTTTACCATTTGTGTTTGTTTTTGATGTTTGATATGATCAGATTGCCAAGATGTTTTAAGATTAAAATTAGTAAAGCTTGATCACAACTTAAACACTCAGATCAAGCAAAAGTGCAATCATAGCATTTAATATGCAATGGTAAAGAAACTGACCGAATAAAGACGAGTAACGCTGTAACTTGAATGCATTAGCCTATAGCAACGGTAGCAACGGTAGCAACTAATGACATCACTTCCCACATATTTGTCTTCTGAGCGGTTTAGTCACGATCAAATTTTATCAATTCTAATCTTGAAACATCCTGGCAATCATATCACTGTGCAAGTTTCTATTTAACCTGCTAATCGTAGTAACCAGCTCAAATTGGAACATTTTATCACAAAGTCAGCTAACACCAGTTATCACACATGGTATGCCAGCAGGTTAAATAGGGCTCTGTGTTTTATATTATATGATAAAGAAAGCTAGTACCTTTTAGTAGGAAAGAGACACAATATATGGTAAAACAATGACAGACATGTTGTAGGTAAAACTTTCCCTAATAAATACATCTATGATAAGTTGTCTTCTTTCTAAAAGGAAACATTAAACAAATGCTTTATAGTGTTTATTGCTACATGTATTTCTGTGTGGACCTATGGAATTGTGATGAATGCTTAAAAATGGTTACGACAAAAATAGGGTGCTGGTTGCAAATGAACCTGCGAAGGTTTCTGTAGTTATGATCCTAGTTTGGTTTCTTGAACTTGATCAATCAGAATTATGCAATTGGAGAGCAGTGTCTTTGTAGTCGCCTAACTTTTCTATCCTGAAGCAAAGCTTAGAACACATACCAACAGCATGACTGTCAGGACCAACTAGGGTTATAAACTTTCATAAAAATATGTATTGGATATATTACTGTGATATTTATCTCTCTTTATCCAGATGTTAAGGCCTCTAGCCAAAAGTTAAGGTTAGGATTGCATAGTACTTGATGTTTTTAAAGAAAGTTGAAATTGTAAAATTGATTTTCCTTGCGCAGATGTCAGAACCTCTAACCAAGAGCTATGTGGATGCCACTGATCCTAGCCATCCGATCCAAGAAGACCTGGTCTTAAATGAGCTCTTTGAGAGAGCTAGAAAAAGGGGAGTAGTTGGTGAGGTGGTCAACTTGGAAACAAATAGAAGGTTCACCACCACAGAGATACTAGAGAAGGTAAGGAGTGTGTAGTGTTTGTTGTTTTTAAAGAAAGGATATTTTGGATCAACTCCAAGGGGTGCTATAGTGTATGAATATAAATAGATGTTGTACTTACAACTGCTACCAGAACTGTTTCTCTTTGTCTATATGGGATGAGAAATGCACTTGCTCACACCATACTAGTGTTTTTCTAAAAATATCCCATACATTTTTGACTGACCTCAAGCAAGCGTTGAACAACATCCATTATAAGACTTAAGTGATAAATGGTAATAGGACATTCAAACCAAGTGTTGAAATTATTGATGATTCGCAAGTTTACCAAAATACCACACACAATGCTCACTATTTTACTAAGTTTACAAAACACTTTACACTTTTTGATTAAGAATACCACACACGCACGCACACACGCACGCACACATGCACGCACACACACACTGTTCACTTGGCCACTGCTCACACACACAACTGTTCCCACACACCCACAAACGCACATGCACATGCACATGCAAACGCAAACACACTCGCACCAGTACACGCACTGATTCATTTAGTCCCTTGTTTGTTCGTTCGATCATTCATTCAATCATTCATGGATTCATTCATTTATTGATTTAGTCAGTCACTAATTTATTGATTGATTGATTTATTTACTTTTTTATTAATCCATTCCAAAATTTAAGATCAGAATCACTCACAAATATTTGTCAGCAAAGTTTAGTTCTAGCAAAAGCATTGTAACCTAAAAGAACTATAATGGATTGGAGCAATATTACATTCACTGACAACCTTTAAATTTATTGCATACTTGCAGGCAGATGGCTATGCTAAGGGAATGTTGGCCCTGGGCCTTATTCCAGGTGAAGATACTTTTGCTGTAGTTGGATGTTCTACGATAGAAGCAGTTAACGTGTTCGCAGCCTGCAGTGCTATTGGTGTGGCTTTTGCTGTAAGTAAAGTTTCTTGTCACTTACCTCTTTTTGGAATTTTGCTTTAGCAAAAACGGTTGCATTTTTGCAAAAACCATTTTACTTCAGCAAAAAACAATTTTAATTCATCAAAAAATCTACCTTGGCAAAAACCATTTTAATTTTGTCAAAGCCAAGTTACTTTAGCAAAAACCTTTTGATATCCGCTATGTATGAGTAGGTAGAACATTATTGTCCTATTATTCTCTAAGATTTTCTATAAGCTTGCCTAGTTGCAGGAAATAAGTTAAACTTTTCAGTACTAGACTAACTCTCGTTTTAATTCAGCAAAAAATATTTTTACTTTAGCAAAAACTATTTTACTTTGACAAAAACAATTTTATTTTATCAAAAACCACTTTATTTTGGCAAAAATCATTATAATCTTGCACAAACCTTTTGCTTCAGCAAAAAATACTTTTGATGGCAAAAAAGCATTCTACATTAGCAAAACCCTTTTTTCAGCAAAAACTACTTTACTTTAGCAAAAAAAAAACATTTTAATTTAGCAAAAACTAATTTCTTCTTCAAAAACACTCTACTTTAGCGAAAACCATTTTAATTTTACAAAAAAACTATTTTACCTTGTCAAGAACCATTTAACTTTGGCAAAAACCATTTGATAATGCGCAAGGTATTCGCGAATAGAATATGTAGAGTACGTATGAGTGGGTAGTTCATTATTATCTTATTATTTCCTGAGGTTTTAAAACAGGATCATTAAGTGTGTCAGGTTGTCAAAAGCAGGCTGAAGTTTCCAGTAATAGACTAACTCTTTTTTTAAGCTACAAAGTTAAAAATGTGGTTGATGTAAGATTAGCTTTTAATCGGTAAATGTTCTACCAATTTTATATTTTTTCAAGCGAATTGCATGAAGTTAAAGTAAGGTTGCACAAGTTTTATTTTTTAAACTGTCATAGCCCAAGTGCTTACCCACTTGCCCTCTTAGCATGTTTACATGAGAACGATTATATACAACAAATATTTTACCAACCAGTTTATCACTAGCTTGTCTGTCGACATGTTAATCAATGTTGTAATCTTTATAACAATACAAATATATGAGGGTGCCATTAAATATGTCACCTGAATATACCAGAAGTTTCATTCACAGTGTCCCATACACATGACAAATGTCACATACGCAGGACAAGTGTCGCTATACATGACAAGTGTCACTTACACATGAAAAGTGTCGCTACACTTGACAAGTGTCACTTCACTGACATATGTCACTACACATGGCAAGTGTGACTACACATAGCAAGTGTCGCTGCACATGACAAGCGCCACTGCAAAAGACCAGTGTCACTACTCATGACATAGGTGACTCACTGCATCAATTAGGATGCCAATCAAATGCCATGTGCATGTCACCAGCATGGCAAGCAATATTTCAATCAGCTTGTCGAGTGTCAATCAGTACATCATTTAGCATGCTCATATCATTGTACTAAGAGGCTGTCCTGTTGTTGAACTGCACAGGTACCTATCTTGTTTCAGCACCCGTACATCTATGCACCTAAAGATGTATCAATTACAAACACTCTATCTTTAATGGAGCCAAAAGCAGTAATGGTTGGTGAGGGGGCTTCTGGAACCACTTTTAACAGCTTTCTAAAATTCTTTAGCGAGTCTGGAGACAGTCCAAGGTCTGACAAGTGAGTTTTTTAGTCTTTTGCCATGGAAAGCCTTTATAACGGCTCACCTTAATATCTATACAAAAACATCAATCACAGGTTACAGGGTTAACAGATCTACCCACAATTCCGCCACAATAAATTTAAGAATTTTTTTATTTTTTCATTTTCGGTGGCAATGGATAAAAGAAAAAATTGCAAATTGCCTTAAAACCGTAAATAGTGACCTAAACATGTGACTGCTTGTAAAATTTTTCTCAAGATTGAACCTCAAATATTTTTATAACTATATTTTAATATTAGAGAATGAGGTCGGTAGTCTGGTCCAATTTAAAAAATGATAGCATTTTTCTTGGTAGCTGGCAAACGGCAGCCTGTTTCACTAAACTAAAAGAAGTATTAAACATGGCTTTTGTCTGTCAAATTCATTGACTATTGTGCAGAGCTTTCTGCTGATTCTAAAAAACTTTGCATCAAAACTTTATTCCTAAAAACTAGCTTTTACAGCAAAAATATTGAGTTTGCTTAAGCAAAATGTTTTGGCGTGCATTAATTCCAGCAAAGCGAGCAAAAAATTCTGTAGTAGAAGAATGAAGAGTTTAACTATTCTTGTAGATACAAAATATTGAAATAAAAATCTCTGTTCTTTGCACATTTTGTTTTATGCTAGCTACTGGTAGCAAACTTGTTCGAATCTTTGCTAAAATAAGATACATTATGTTCGTCCATCTGAAGAGACGATTGGAGGTTAGAAAAAAATATTGCATCATACAGGATTTGTATATTATATATTATATTATATATATTATATTATATATACTATATACAATTCCCACAATGACAAAGCACCTGCACACAGGTGTCTAATTCTTCTCAGCCAGATTAGTGAAATAAGAAATGAAGGAACAACATACAGTGAACCCTCAGGAGATGATTACCCTGATATATGATTTGTTTCGCCTTACGAGGTGGAACATAATGGTTTATCAAATAATTGTCTCTCACTGTACTCTCGACTGTCAGGGTACCATAGAGAGATAAATACACTAATACTAGGTTTTGTCAATTCCTAATAGAAGAATATGTTTTACAATCTATATACTGTTGTAATCCGCTAATATAATACACTAATACTTAAGATCAGATGGTAGTTTTCTTAACACTGCATCTTTTGCATCTTTCTTACCAGACATGTTACTCTATTTTTAGGCTTCCCTTCATAGAGCATATATTCTATGACAATTCCCACAATGACAGGGCACCTGCACACAGGTGTCTAAACCCTCTCAGTCAGCTTACAGAGATAGGAAAGTCTGTATCAGATAAACAACTTGAGGGAGCGAAAAGGTCGGTCAAACCCGAATACAGATTTCACCATTACTTCTCTTCTGTAAGTGTTTGTTTTAAAATCCCCAAGTATATGCCCGACATAAAGTTTTATGTTAAACATTTGTACAGCTATTAGGCATTAAAAAGTGTTTTGTTTAATTTTTTAGTGTCCCAACAGCGTACAATTGAACAGAATCGGGTGTTATTCTAGCTCAAACTTGAACAGTTTAGCTATGGACTAATATTTAATGGCATCTATCTGCAACTAGATTGTTATTTATTACTGATTATTTGTAAAGTTTTAACTCGTCATAAAATTAAGCAAATATAACTTTAAACTTTTAACAAATTTATAGCATTATAATAAATTTCCACAATTTGCTTTGTAAAATTGGTTGTTTTTTATGATGTTTGTCAATGGCAACTTGTTTTATTTGATCTGTTAGCCAGCTTATTTGCTAGACTCTTTACATACCTCATTGTAGTTTTCTAAAATAATAGCTGAACATATGTTACAATATGAAACATTTTTCAAATTATATGAACTACTCGTTAATAAAATATTTCAAGTGGTTAATAGTTTCTCAACAAATAAGTTCCAATAATGTAAATATCACAATTGGAATAACTAGTTTAAACTTCAGTTGAGTGAGTTTCATGCAGAACCTTAGTTAGAGAGAACTAAGCATTTTTGTGTTGATGTACATCCATCTATCAAAGAACTTCTATCGTCATTTTCACCGGCAAACATCCTACAGTTGATAAGAGCAATCTCACAAACCCTTGTTTTATGTGAAGCAAAAAAGGCACAAAAAATAAAAATACACATATAGCAATACAGCCATACCTTGAAATAATTATGAGCTTAATGCACAAAGATATTCCGAAGTATATTATTTATAAACAAAAGGTTTTGTAAAAAAATTTTATTTTTAACAATGAAATTTTTATGTTGGAATATTTGCCGGTTTCAGTTTTCCACCATTCAAAGCATAAGAGTTTAATTTGCACCAACTTATTGCAATTATGTATTATTATATTTGTGCTATAGGGAAGTACAGGAAAGCCTAAGTGCGTTGCACATAGCCACTATTCCCTAGCCAATGAACTGATGCAGCTAAGATCAGACAACTTAAAGGTAAGAAAGTGGTATATTAGAATGATTCCTATTTCTCCAATTTCATGTGTGAAATAGCCAAAAAACATTACTTGTAAATTTTAAAAATCCTTAGAGATATCTCCTTGGTTCCTTAGTTCAGTTTTTATTAACAAAATGCCAATTTCTGTAACAGGTCATACACAGTTTTTACAAAGAATGCTTGATGAAAACATATAATTTCATAGTCATATTACAAAATTAACCAGCAAATAAAAATGTGTAATTTTAATGATACCCATGTGAAAAAATACTTTGACACCAAAACAATGATTGACCCATACTATACGTTTTTCTACCCTCACCTAATTTATGGAATAGAGTTTCTGAGCCATACTGGCTCAACAGAGTTGGAACAAAAATTTTTACAGACAAAAGCAGTAAAGATTATTTTTAAAATTAAACCAAAATCATCAGTAATTAATAGCTTTTCTTCATTGAAAATAATTCCTGTAAAAATGCATTTTGAATTCCGACTTGTGCTGCATTTGGTCAATGTTTTGAAGATGTTGATTTTAAAAATATGTTAATTGATTACAGCTACTGTACCAGATTAAAGGCAAGCAATGCTCTTAAAATGCAATACTTTAAAATTAATAAAGGTCTAAAATCTAAGTTGTGCACTATTCAATAAATACTTATTTCACCTTTATGACTTGGCTTTGTGTGGGTGGCCATTGTGATTTGATAACTGTGTCTGTTCTTCTGCAAATTCTAGTGGGGCTGACGCTAGTTTCGAGCTATCGGACAGTCCTTTTTGCTTTGTTTGCGTTTTCTTATTTTCTGTGTTTCACTTATAAATTACACGCAATAAAATATGCACACACATGCAATGGTATGTACTTGCGAGTTGTCCTCTCATGATAGTAACTGCTCCATTGCATCAGCCTCACTTTATGCATTTAACATTGGTTAGACAATTGTCGATTGTTTTCTGATATGACTCTTGACTTCCATTACTTTGTAGACCAAATATTTACATTGACAAATGTTAAACGCAATAATTTACACTTGGTTGCAGGTATTTGAGCACAAAGTTTTAAACGTTTTTTAAAGTTTTAAACGCAATGAACATTTCATATAGTTTAGACAAACTTGTAGAAATTAATATATTTTTAGCACTAGTTTTTGCAACGCCAAAAAGAAAAATTATGGTAATGAATTCAAATTCACATCGGAAAGAGTGAGGCTTTTATCAAACAGCTGAATTAAAGCATTAGCTCTGTCATACACGCTGATCGACAGCCAAACTGATAAATTTACGGTCACATCTCACACACAAAGCTGTGGCTATTAGAGCATCTAAACTTGGTCGCCGGTAATCAAGGAGTCAGAACTTTTAAATGTCAATCTGAGAGCTTATGGTTTTGGCTATTTAGTATGTGCTAGTATATAATATATAATATACTATATAATATTTCCAGATATTTGTTGTCAAGATATGTTTTAACGAAGTATTTTTTGCATCTCGACTCTCCCAAAGCACATAACAAAAGGCTTTAATTTGCAAGTAATATCTGTGCAACTATTCATGCTGATACCAGTTTTTCTGTCCCAAAAGAAGACTTGAATAATAAAATCACCAGAGTAAGGTGAACCCTATAAAATTTATATGCTATGCAATACGTTGATAACAATGTTCAAAAACCAATGCTATACATGCATAATAAATTCATTTAAATAAGGTAACCTTGATTGCAATAGTTTTAAATAAGCTGTTTTATTAAAACTGTATAACTATCATAAAATTGTTCCGACTAAGTAACAGTGATCACATCTTATCTTCAAATAAAAAGAAGTGTTTCGTAAATCAAATGATATTTAATATATAAATAATTCTAACTTATAGAGTACTTAAAAAAACGTTTTCAAGTACTAAAAATGTTTTTTCAAGTACTAATGTACTAAGTAATGTTTTGTCTTTCGTTTAAAAAATTCAACTTTTGATATAATGGCTGTATTTAACGGTACAGCCTTAATATCAAACTTTCTGTAGCAAAAGGCAGTCTTCTTTTCTGTCAGCACACAAATAAATTTATTTGAGTCACTGCGGCTTCATATGTAGATATGATATTTGTATTTTGTACTGTTTTACATTTCTTACAACTGTTTCTCTAGAGGTAGAAGCGGTGCAGTTATATCCTACTGAAACAAGTAAACATTTGTGATTGAATTCCCTGTTTAACATCACCATTAACCATAGTTGAGACCTCTACCTCAGATTGTTCATTATAGGTGGAGTGTTTTAATCTCTTAATTGGCATTTTGATTTTCAAAATATCTTCTCCAAAGAGAGATTTTCTTTAAAATAACATGTCAATGATACAATAACTAAATATTGTTATAGCATATCATTGAAGTTATAAGAGAGCGTGTTAACTCATCTTCTTGCCACACTGTATAGAATGCTCAAGACATCGTTACACCTTTTTTGTGAAGTGAGACAGCTGACATACATACAGCTGTACTAGAATGTAGTTTCCTCTCAAGTTTAGTTTGTAGGCTGTACCTCTCCGAGGCATTTGTTTATACAGCAGTGTTAAAAATTAACTTACACAAATTTTTTGTAGATTTCATTGAACGTATTCGTATTTTTGTACCATTTGCAATTATTTTTGATGTTTAAGGTGATTTTATTGCCGAGGTATTTCTAAAGGAGAGTCGATAAAACTTGATCGCGGTTAAATCACCCAGAGGAAAAATAGTAATGAATGAAATGACATCAATAGTTACTAGTGTTGCAATAGTTACTAGTGTTGCAATAGCTAATATCAGTTATTGCATTCAAGTTGCAATGTTACACGTCTCCGTTCTGTCTGTCTTTTTGCAATTATAGTCATAATAATCTCACTTCCGCTTGATTTGAGCGTTTTATTCACGATTAAGTTTTATTAATTTCAATCTTGAAACATGATGGCAACCAAATCCCCTCAAACATAAAAAACAATCACAAAGGATAAAAAAGTACCGCTACTTTTTGATAAAATCTACAAAAATTTTGTGTAAGTTAACCTTTTAAATCGAGTCCCAATTATTTCTTTAATTTTTTAAAACCAATAATTAAAAGTGTTTTTGAATTTCAATGTCAATTTTTAAAGAAGTTTTGAAGTTTTTTTTTTCTTTTTCTTCTGCAGTCAGTAATTTTGACAATGACTGTTTTATGGTTCAGGCATATTGCTAAACTTCTATGTAGCAATGTCTCTTACCATCTGTTTGTGTCTAGTTCTCTAAAATTTATTTTAATCTTAACTACTTCTTGTATCCCATCCTTAGTCTGCCCTGATTCCTTTTCCTTGGTCAAGCTGTGAATATAATAGCTGCCTTGGCTAGGTGTCTTGTTTTGCTAGTGCGCCTTACATACAACAAACGCAGTGTTGAAGACGCTTTTATACCTTTATACAGATCACGAATAGCATTTTCTGGCCTTTTGCATCAATGATGGTTTGCTTTATGTAGTTTAATAAGCAGTGTAGAGGCTGTAGCATATTCTTAAAGAGACCAAGTAACATTCTTTAGTTCAATGGCACCAATTTATTTATATAATAACAGTATTAATTTAATAAAAATCAATTACAGACATGTATAGGATATTGAAGACATTCTAGTAGAGAGACTGGATAACACTTCTACTTCATTTACCTCGGTTTGATAGCTCTATGTAGCGCTTACCTGCCGGAGTTAGAGGTCTGAAGTATCTTAACCACATTTTAAGCAAAAGTTGATTTTGTAGCCGATGCTGGCAATGAATCCAAATATTGATGAGTTGCAAAGTTACTCATGTGTGGCCTTGACTCTTGCTGGCAAGGTCTCCAAGTGCGTTTTCATTCCAGACATCGATTTGAGCATGTCTCCGGATGAGGTTGCTATGATCTATATTCAGGGCGTGGTTAAGGAAGGGTGAGTCAGTGTTTTGCAGCTCTAGTAAATGTGTGTCTATGCATCTTGTTTTCCATTATTACTGATATTAATAATTTAAGAGAATTAGTAGGTGTTTGTTTATTAGCTAAAAAACCTAGTTTCAGGCCATTTAGATTTGTGTCACCATTTCATAGAGTTATATTTCTTGTACTTGTATTTTATATTGTTGACCTTTGCTGTCAATGTCAGTCGTGGCAGCAAAAATCTTTCTACCATTTTGCCAATGTATAGATTTTCATCCAATAAAATTTGTGTCACCGTTCCATAGAGTTGCATTTCTTGCACCAATATATACCTTTGAGCATTGTTTGGTAACATAAACTTATTGATATGTCATCAATAGCAGGGCGTTGTGACATGGCCTCCTCTATAGGTCAGGATATATAGCGTCCTCTGGAACTTTGACTCTAATAGCATCTACTGTTCTACCTTACAAGTTACTGTTTCTTTCACTTGTTAATTAGATACATTATTTTATTGGCAATAATTTCATTTCAAACAGAAATGTGTTACAAATTATGCCATGAAAAAATTAAAAAAATGAAAGAGCAACAGCTAACTACTAAAACAAAAATAAGTAGTTTGACATACAGTGTGTAAAATACCTTTCTTCGTTAAGGAAGCGGGTATTGGGTGGAAGATTGTTTAAGCAGCTAGCAATGATTTTTTTTAAACCATTATTTGATATTGTGTGCAGTTTAAACCATTTTAATTACTGGAAACCAGCTTAATTCACTTTGTAGTTTAAATCTAATAGAGATAATTTTGTTGCAGAGTGGAGTACCTTGCAGTTACAGGCGCTGTAAGTAACATTATCAAATCCTACGTAAGTAAAAGTAAAATCGACTTCCCTGCGATGAAACTTTTCATTAACGGAGCACAGATTGTGTCTCGAGGGTATAAAGAGAATTTGAAGAGGCTCTTGTCTGGAAAGGCTTGGGTAAGTACACAATAGCAACATAGTAGTGACATTTACCTATGATCTACATTGATGTTATATAAGTATTTACATTTAAGATATGAGGGAAAGATTATTGTATTTATAAAAGCTTTATAAATCATGTTATATTGCAATAGTACTTAGGAAAGGGTGTCAACGTAGCCTAGTGGTGGCACCTATTTCTGTCATCCGTGAGGTTGGTGGTTCGAGCCCCGCTTAATATTAATCTGACAAAAGGCTCTCAGCAAACTTTCCATCCTAAATTGCTGGGTCTTTCGAATCTAAGTCATAACTTGGAGGCCTCGTGTACCACATGACAATGTGGGCACATTAAAGATCCACCTTTTGTGCTTCACACATGGAGCAAATGAAATGGCTACCTGACTCTGTCAGATTGGACGTGTTGCACTCGCATCCTTTCAGGTTAATCTGACAGTTCCGAAAGTGGTACATATGAAGAATTGGGTCACCTCTTCTCTACCGTATACCGCTCGACCCAAACATGCATTGCAAATATTTCATTGTCGAAAGCGACAGACAGCAATCTACTTATAGAGAAGTAGTGTGTATAATTCATTTTTAACTGCTGTGAGCTAAGTACACATATAATGGTACAAATTCTCTATCAAATATAAACTGTAGGGTCAGAATTAGGAGCATGTAGAATCAGCTCTTGTTGACAGGCTCTTCGCTTTTGCTTATGCAAACAATATTTGAGTATTTAATGTTTAAATCAAAAAACTATCTTACCAATTGAGTCATTCTGAGTGCAGAAATGTACTCCTTTATAATGGTATATAACCATGTAGGGAGTATTTTTTCATTTTTAGCTGAGTGAAATGTACAATATAATAGTACTACAAATACTCCATCAAATATAAAATCAATTTTTGTAAATTCTAGTTTACATAATATAGGCCTATACACATATTTTAACTTTTGTTACCTCATTACCTGAACAAACAGTTATTTTTGGCAATTGTCAATTTTGCAAAACTTACAGAAGAATTTCGTAACAATATGTAAAATATTACTGATCTGAAAGATTAAAAATATAAAAAAAATTTCAAAATAAAATAACAGTTGCCTTTATTGAAGAAAAAGGAAAATTTCGGAGATACATTACAATTCGAAGACTCAATACTATTGTCATGGGTCGTTAGCATAGCAAATTTTACTCTTAAATCTTAGCTGACAAATTGTTATTTTTAGAAGTACATTCTAGAGTTCGGTCTATTTAATGAACAAATTTTGAGAGAGAGATAAAAAATTGTAATATTTTTATCATCTTTGTATTTCTGATTGGAGCATTTTCCAATGACACAGAGCAAAGTGATAAGGTAAACAGAGTGGAGAGATGATACATGCGTATACCTATTTCTTAAACTGACCTCAACAAAGGTGTTATAGTACCAAGTGCTGGAAATATTTTAATGCTCCTTATTGTGATCTTGGCAGATCATAAGAGACAGCTTCTGGGAAGCCCTCATAATTAAAAATGCTGATGGATTGAAAACTCGAACTGAATTTAGTTTGTGATCACGCCTGGCTTTTAGTCCTCTCTGGCTGGCCATTCTCCGTATTACAATACCAATACACAAGTAGTTATCTACAATACAGGCCATTACAAAAGGAACCATAATCTTTTGACGGATTTCCATATGTCATGGAACGATCACCTTCATGATACGATGACACTACCATCGTATCATGAAGGTGTGCGAGTGAAAAAGTGACTAAAAATAATGCTCTATCATTTACTATATCGATACACAGGTAATTATCTACAATACAGGTCATTAAAAAAGGAGCTATTATGCTTTGATGTAATGGCGGCTTTTCATATGTCGATCTACCATGATTGCATAGTAATGGTGTGTGAGTGAAAAGGGAAAAACTGACTAACAATAATGCTCCATTATTTAATCCATATTTAGCTTAGTGATAATAGCAATTATAATCATTGTAATTAATTTTATATTCATAATTTTAATAAATATTAATTAATCCCAAAGCAAAAATATAGTCGGCTCAAACATCAACAGACAAAGTTAATTTTTTCGATATATTACTTCTTATAGCAAAACAGCCAGATGTTGGAGCAAAAGTTCATGTAAGAAGACATTGTATTTTGCTTAATTTGTTTGAGAATTTAAAAATAAATTATAAACTCGTTTTATTTCACTATGAATTTAGTATGTTAAACTATCTCAAACCCTGAATCTAGACTCAAAGGTTATAAAAGTTAATTCAATGATAGAATAATAATTATTGGTAAAGGAGGTTTTCATTGTGAATCAATCTTAAAGACACCCAGAAGGAAGTGTAAGCATGACAATGAGTAAGTTTGGTGGTAAAGTAAGTGATACTTACAGTAACTTACTTAATTATAGCTTAGCGATAATAATGATAACAATGATGAGAAAATTGAATTATTGAGCAAAAATGTGGTGGAGTGAAACCTCGAGATATGAAGTTGGTATAGTTGCTACATATGTCAAAACTGTCAGATGTCAAAGCAAGTGTTTTGGTGAAAATACATTGTATTTTACTTAGTTTGTTTGAAAAGCGGAAAAGAATTATAAGCAAATTTTATTTGAAAATAAATCTAGTTTATCAAACTACCCGTAAAATTACAAAATTGCCAGTGAAAAGAGCTTCTTATTGTTGGTCTATTTTGAAAATACCTAAGTGGATATGTAGATATAAACGCTGCAAAATTAAAATCACAAAACTTTCAATGTTACAACGCTCATAATATAAGAATAATATAATATAAGAAAAATACGTGCTGTATGACATCACTAGTTGCTGTCGCTGCTATAGTTAATATCAGCTGTTAGGCTCAAGTTGAAGTGTTACGCGTCTCTATTCTGTCTGTCTTGCATTTATAAGCATCATAATTGCAGGTCATAACCTTTATTTATGAGTATGAACACCATTACTTTTCTCACCATTACGTTTCATTGAAACGCTGAAAAGAAAAATACTTGCAAAATGATATAACTAGTTGTTATCGCTGCTATAGTTAATATCAGCTGTTAGGTTCAAGTTGAAGTGTTACGCGTCTCTATTCTGTCTGTCTTGCATTTATAAGCATCATAGTTGCAGGTCATAACTTTTATGTATGAGTATGGATTATTTTGTTAGTCTCTTTACATCTATAGACATCCTTATCTCATTTTCGTTTGATCTGAGTGTTTTAACCATCATTAAGTTTTGTCGCTTTCAATCTTAGAATACCCTAGAAGTCAGATCATATCAAGCATGGAAAGCCACCGCAAATGATGAAAAAATACTGATACTTTCTGATAAAATAAACTAAAACTGTGTGCAAATTCATCTGTAACGTTGTAGCTGTGTCTTTTAGATCTATAAATTGGGGTTTATATTTCAAAATTTACTGTTACGGTGATGATGATAATTTATAGACATTGTATGGAATGAGTGAAGCTGGTACAATTGGAACATCATCTGTTGGTGATACAGAAGAAGATGAAGAAGCCCGAATGCAGGCCAGGCTTATTGTAAAGTCTAACACGCAGGTTTGCAACTATTAACACTCTAACATTTTGCAGTAATTAACTCAACACTGTTAGTCTGAGAATATGATCAGATTGCATTTGAATCATAATTCTATAGTAACTATTGCATTTATGTCTTGCTAAGGAAACTTGACTTGGTGTATATTTAAATATATATATATATATATATATTTATAGTTTAAAATCAGAAATATCAAACCAGAGTGTAGTTCTAATGTTTGTGAAAATCAAATTCTTAAGAACACCATTGCTAAAACTATGGCCACCACTACAGCAACAAGGAAATAATTAATTGTAACCGAGAGATGTAACCGAGTCATTATGAGTACTGTTCAATGGACCTTTTTTGACTGATCACTTTTTAGTATAGCTTCATGAAGATTAAAAAATGTCGAAGTGGCGGGCAAATAGAATTCAAATAACAGGTGACACTGTATTTTTCAGACCTTTTTATAGTGGTGTTGAAACAAAGGTGACACTAACATAGAAGCTTTACAGTATACTATATATATATAAAAAATATATGTATATATATATAATATTTTATATATATAATTTACTATCTATATAAATTACTATTTATAGATAAACATATGTATAAATATATGTGTAAATATATAAAATATATAAATATATGCAGGTAAATATAAGTAGATGTATAAGTATATATATATTATACTAGCTGTACTACTCGGTGTTGCCCGGGTAATAAAGAAGTCTTCGGACAGAAAATTGATTTGTATTTAACATATAACAACATTTACCATTCTAGCTTTCAAACTACATACCATAAAAAAGTGTTTCGTGTAGCTGAAACGAATTAAAGAAAAAATAAATAAAAAATACGTGTTACTGAAAAAGGTTACTGTTCCACTAAAAGATAACTCTCAAAACTTTGAATACGATGATACTGGTACTTTTTGATACTGGTACAAATGTAAAAATGAAATATTGTACTGTTTATGTCTGCCCGAACAGCAAGAAAGTTTTGAGGCTCTTCCTATAAAAATAAACCGTTGTCTGCGCGAAAAGAATCAGTCTTGACCGCAATATGGCAATTGAACCTTACAAAAAAAACGAAAATAGAAGTTCAAGAAAGCATAGAAAAGTCATGTTTTATAGAGTTAGGCCAAAAATATTTTATTACATTGAAATAATACATCATTTAGCGTTTGCATACGGCATTTGATAACACCTTTGATCAATACACCTTGTATAGATGAGTGGTAGCACGTGGATGTAAAACTTGCAGTTGAAATATATATATATATATATATATATATATCTATGTACATGTATATATATATATGTATATACATATATCTATGTATATACATAAATCTATGTAGATACATATATACATAGATATATATATAAAATAAGTTATATATATAAAATAAGTTATATATATATAATATGTTACTAATATATCTAGTGGAAATCTTCTGACTAAAAAGTGCTCAATGCCATAAAGGCAGTGCATATAGAATAATTTAAAATAATTTAAAAAAAGATAAAAATTTTGACTATTATATTTACACTACTAATAGTTTCGTGTTAAAAACACTCATCAGGTGACATTCATTTATGCGCAGAAGCTTATATATACGTAGGAACATACAAGCTAGGCAGTGATCTTATAATGAGGCATGCAAGCACTGTAAATTCCCAAATTGATGGCAGTAGTAAAAGTGCAAAGGCTAAGCAATAAAATTGTAAACAATAAATGGGATGAGAAAAGCTAATCTATTAACTGTTTATTAGCAAAAATTTACTTGAGTGTCTACACCCAGATACCATTTCAGATTTCTTATTCAGTGTCGCCATATGTGGCTTGTACATAATGTAGAATTTTTCCCACAGACATAGTTCGCACTTCTTGGCACGATTATTGTAAGCTGCTGATCTGTGGATAATATTCCATTTGATGGTATGCATGATGTTTTTCTCTTTGAGGGACTATACATGTTCGCTTAGCCTGGTTGCTGATCTTTTGCTGGTATTGATGAAGGAAAACTTGTGGTTGGCGTACCTCTTCTTAAACGTATTTTCAGTTAATCCGATGTAGGTCTCTTTATTGTTATTTGTGCTTACTGTAGCTTGATATATAATTTGCTCAGTAAGGCATTGACCATTTAATGGACACTCGGTAGGTTGTCTGCAATTACAGCCTGGGTTTATATTGTTCCAGGTCTTAGTTGGTGGTATTTTCTTATTATTGCAGTTGTTAATGATACCTTTAACGCTTTTCATGCAACTATAACTAATCATCACAGTGTTTCTGTTAAAGATTTTGTGTAAGTTGCTCATTGGAGGAAAGTATGTTGCTATTAGTTTGAGAAATTGTCTCCCTATATTGGTTTTGACTTCTTTATTAAACGGAGGGTTATACCAAGCGATGTTTCGTTTTCTTGTCTTGTGCTTATTGTTGTTGTTATTCTTTCTATATATCAGTTGGTGGCTATATCCACTTTTGTTTTTTGCTTCTTGGTATGGTTTAATGTGCTTGTTGAATGAAGCTTCATCAGATGACAGTTCTGATAGTCTATCGTTGATGTTCTCAGGGATAGCTTTTAGGATGCACGGTGGGTGGTTAGATTGTTGGTGCACGTACACGGGTATGTTGCCGGGTTTTGAATATGGGTGGTACTTTCCTGTACGGAGGTCTAGTGTGATGTCCAAGTAGTTAACTACTTTCATATTGGCTTCAATGGTCACATTAAGTTTATGCTCTTTAAATATACGGCATATCTCTTTCTTGGTATTGTCAATTTGTCGTGCTGTTCCGTTAAATACTGCCAAGCCATCGTCTCTGTAAAGGTCGATGTTGTTGCCATATTTGTTAGCCAGCAGGTTTAGTAAGTAACTGCCAACTAATTCACAAGTTTCAGCCCCATCGTAAGAGCCCATTGTCACGTCGAAGGTGTTGTTATGTGATTTGTTCTTCCAGGATTGTTGATTATGGAATAATAGTGATTTTTTAGTGTTAATGATTATACTGCGTTGTTCTTCAGTTATGTTGGTGTACGCTTCAGCAAAGTCCAATGCCTTGTTGAGCAGGTCTTCGGTTATTGATGGATAAAAACTTACCACATCAAAAGTGATAAAATGGTGCGAGTTCTTGTTCGTCACACCATTAAACCATTCTATGACTGCTCTGGTGTTTTTCCATTGGTTGATGTTGGTTGCTGCGACGATTTTATTGTTGATCTTCTCGAGTATGGTTTTACTTATTCTTCCTGTTTCAGTCTTAGCTGGATTGATTAAGCGGCAAGTAGGTCTGTTTTCAAAGTTTTGTTTGTGATCTTTCAATGTTATAAACGCGTTCTTCTGGGCTATGACGTCTATTCTGTCGTCTAGTTGGAGTGATTGTGCAATGTACTTCTCGCTTTTGATGATGTTGTTTACAGCCTCTTGGTTGGATTTTTCATAGTCATTGGTAATGGTGTTTTGGAGTAGGGTTTGGTATTGTTGTGTATCTATTCTATAAAAATTAGAAGTTTTGTCTGCTTTAACCAAAAGTTTGCCATCAACTTGTAAGTTATTCATATCAGTTCTTAATCTATCCATGAAGCCGAAGCTTACCTTGCTAAATTCCACATTGCTGATTAGCTTGAACAAGTTGTCTTCAAAATTCTTTAACTCGGGAACAGATGGTGGGTTTTTCTACGAGTTAAATCCATATGTTTCTTTGACAGTTGTCGAAGATGATGGGCGCAGAAAGAAGTGTGCTCTCCATCTCATTCTTCGCACAAACTTTTCTGTCTGTTCTATAAGTTTCTTTTTGTACATATTTTGAGGTGGTATCGGTATATTCTTTGTAGAATAATCAAAGTTTATCTTCTCCATGTCAGGTAGACTTGAGAGTGCTCTACTATAGTAGGAGCTGATATACTAATATATCTAGTGGAAATCTTCTGACTAAAAAGTGCTCAATGCCATAAAGGCAGTGCATATAGAATAATTTAAAATAATTTAAAAGAAGATAAAAATTTTGACTATTATATTTACACTACTAATAGTTTTGTGTTAAAAACAAAAACACAAATAACAATAAAGAGACCTACATCGGATTAACTGAAAATACGTTTAAGAAGAGGTACGCCAACCACAAGTCTTCCTTCATCAATACCAGCAAAAGATCAGCAACCAGGCTAAGCGAACATGTATGGTCCCTCAAAGAGAAAAAACATCATGCATACCATCAAATGGAATATTATCCACAGATCAGCAGCTTACAATAATCGTGCCAAGAAGTGCGAACTATGTCTGTGGGAAAAATTCTACATTATGTACAAGCCACATATGGCGACACTGAATAAGAAATCTGAAATGGTATCTGGGTGTAGACACTCAAGTAAATTTTTGCTAATAAACAGTTAATAGATTAGCTTTTTTCATCCCATTTATTGTTTACAATTTTATTGCTTAGCCTTTGCACTTTTACTACTGCCATCAATTTGGGAATTTACAGTGCTTGCATGCCTCATTATAAGATCACTGCCTAGCTTGTATGTTCCTACGTATATATAAGCTTCTGCGCATAAATGAATGTCACCTGATGAGTGTTTTTAACACGAAACTATTAGTAGTGTAAATATAATAGTCAAAATTTTTATCTTCTTTTAAATTATTCTATAAAATAAGTTATATATATATAATATGTTACCTATACATTGTAATTATAATATACCGTTTAACCTCTATTTCAACGCCACCTTTATGTAAGTGAATTTTATTTGGACACTACTATAGGATGGTTGAAAAATACAGTGCCACTTTTTAATTGAACCCCACTTCTACTTGAAATTATTTGATTTTTATGAACTCATAATAGAAAGTGATCAGTAGAAAAGTGGTACAAAATGGTACTAATATTGACTCAATTACATCGATAATGATTAATTATTTTGTTGTTGCTGTAGTGGTTGCTATAATTTTAGCGACGGAGTACCTGAGAAGATCAATTGTCACAATAATCAGAACTATGTACACTCTACATTCAGAGTTACTAAGATCTAAATCATGACCATTTTTTTAGATTTGCTTATAATATGGTTTACAATCTGACCTGAAGACTACAAAGTATTTTGACGTGTGATGGGAATACTTTTCAGGAACATCCTACAACATAATAGCAGCTATTTTTATGGTTTAATCTAACTTCAAAACGTTGAAAATCTTAAAAGCATTAAAAGCTTCTTTGAAACTTTAAAATGTTATGTCCATTTTCTAACTCTAAAGCTTTACATTTTTAACTATGAATCATCATTGAAGTTATTAATAACATTCTTGCAAATATTTTATATTCAAAACAGTCCCTTGTGTAACTCAGTCTGATACTTGAACGTATATGAAGACTGGTTTAGAAAAAATTCTGAGATCAACAGTTTTAATTTCGTGCTGCCTAAAGGGGAGGGCAAAATGTAGCAATATTAGCCTCACTGCAGTTACAAAACGGCTAAATTTATCCTGTAGAAAATCAATAAGTTAGTCAAAAAATGCTCAGAAGTTTCAAAGTAGAAACTCTTTAGACCGTTCTCATTGGTCGATGGTGACTACCCACTGGCCATTAAAATGTGATTGGTGAATCACTCTCACACTCACTAGTAATATTTTGAATTATATCTGTCCCAATTATCACTTGATGAGAGCAGATCTATATCTTCTTTGAACAAATCTGCAATGATTGTCTAACAACTAAGTGATCTTCCTATTTTATATTACAGTATATACATGTATATCATAAACGTAATGAAATATTAACAAATGAAAATATGGATTTATGACAGCTGAGAATTGTGGACTCTAATGATGAGGTGGTAGATATCGGTAAAGATGGCATGGTAGAAGTGAAAACTTTCAGCAGATTCCTAGAATACAGGAAACAAGAACAACTGGCAAAAGATATGTTCACTGCTGATGGATTTCTTAAAACAGGGTAGGAATTCTCTGAGCAATTTTTATGGTGCATATTGATACCGTAAATATTAGCCTTTATAGAAACACTTACAACCTGAGCAGGGCATAATTACATTACTGAACCTTAATATAAGTTTCAGCAAAGGTATGAACAGGTTGCCTCAGATCTCTCCTTGACCAGGCTTGACTGAGAAGCTAACAACCAATGCTAGCATTGCGTGAGGTCATGTGATTTCAGCCTATTGATTTTCACCCGTTATTTTCATGACAGACATTATGTTTCAATGATGCAGTTTATGTTATGTGCAAGTTTTAGTCAACCACAAGATGTAAATGCCAAAAACCCGCAAGTCAAGCGAATTCTGTTATTTGCCATTTTTGATTGAATGTTTCACGCTTCTGAATGAGGGAAACAGAACTTGCCAATGATGGACAAGAAAATGCCACCCAAGCTATTCCATTTTGAACGTTTTACACACTTGTGTCGCTCTTTTTTCAAAAGCGAGCTAGTTATCGAGATAGGAGTGTGCTGCTATGACCTCAGGCATAGAATTCATTATCATTATTAACAGAGCACTTCCGGTAATCCACAACATGTGAATATTCATTGAAACACTTTTTAACTCAATGCGACGAATGGTAACACATCAGATGGTAACTCAGCAGGCACACGATTCCCAATTCTCATAATTTGCTAAATGAAATATAGTGAGAGTCTCATCATAGCTGTATGTCAGCTGCTCATTAATTGTTTTCATTTTGGTATAACTGTATAACTGATGTACTGAGTTTAGATTTACAAGAAAATATTGAGCAGTGCAATGAATCGCAGTTGGAGTCATTTAAGGAGATTACAGAGCTATGAAGAAACAGCACTAGCTTGAACTTCTATAGAATTGTTGTTGTCAGTGCACACTATCTTTGTTTAAAGCCTTGAAAATATGTCCGAGTAAAACATATTTTCACTCTAACTTCAGTTTTTCAGTTTTAGAACACACAAATTAAACTTCTATTTTTCAAGTTTCATGTCTGCTAATTACTACTGTTGTTAATTATTGCTTGAATGTACTGAGTTTTGATTTACAAGGAAAGATTGAAGCAGTAGAAACAGTTGCAGTTGAACTTAATTAGGGAGATTTCATAACTATAAAAAATAGCAATCAGTTAAACTTTTACAGAATCACTGCTGTCAGTGCGCACTATCTTTGTTTAATGCTTGGAGATTATGTCAGGGTTTCCTAGAATCCCTATTGTTTATGCACACAGTCTGTAATTAACATATAATAGTATTTGCACAAAACTATTATCTGCGTGTAGAGATGTGGGAGTGATGTTCGAGGATGGCACATTCATCATCAAAGGTAGATCAGCAGATGCTATTAGATTCAAAGTTCTGGGAGATGTTATATATCCTGGACCAATAGAACAGGCCATGTCACAACACCCTGCTATTGATAACATATCAGTAAGTATATGTTACCAAACAATGCTTAAAAGTATATCTGAATGCAAGAAATATAGGTAACTCTACGAAAATGTGACACAACTTTACTTGCTAATAAATTGGAAAATCAGTGAAAATTCGCCGTATCCACTGATCATAATTAGGCATTTTAAAAGTAGAGCACTCTCAGTGGTAATCAGAATGGCGAGGAGATTAGATGCTTAATATAAACTTCTGTCTGGACTGTCAGCTCAGAATTGGTGAAACAGCAAACTACTTGAACCCACCTAGCTTTGCCTACATAGCCAATAGTTAAGTTATGGGGCTAGAAACATTCTACAATCAGCTATAAAAGGAATTTTAACTAAAACCCAGCTAGGATAAAAAGGAATTACAACTACCTCACTCTATGGGAGTCTTCAAAGATTTGCTGAACAAATGTTCAAAACTCACTGTTACCTTCTGGATATTGAAATTTTTTATCTTTAGTAGTATCCGGTAGTCTAGTGTGTTGTGAGAAATCGTCAAGTATGCTGTGAGAGATCGTCCGGTGTGAGGATGCAGCAGAGAGAATAACAATCTGGACGGTTAATTGAAAACACCTGAAGGCGGTTGAATAGCGCAGGTAGTAGAGTGTACATCTACCAAGTCGAGTGTTGTGAGCAGCACATCTAACCATGACTTAGAACAGAAGGTCGGAGAGACACAATCCTTTATTATAGTAAATATCCTGTCTAGCAAACATTTGAATGATGAAGTTGCTTTCATCTTTCTAGAGCCGCTCAAATTGAAGTATTTCGCTTCTGTTGGGTTTTAATATTTGATGAAAACAAATCAAATTGTAATAGGCTTGTTAATATTTGAAACATTGCAGTAGCCATATAATATTGCTCGCAATGATAGAAGTTTCAATCTATTTATATAAATCTCTCTGTTTGTCATTTTTCATCAGTATGTCTAGTTAGAGCGATAAAGTTTTAGAAACAAAAAATTCGCTTCTCATTGGATTTGAACTCGAAACCTCCAGTTCTGCAGACAGGATAACTCTACCCATTATGCTACGCCCCCAACTGACTATACTAAAGAATAAATTTGCACATACTTATTACACCGGTTAAAATATGCACGCTTGAAATGCTTGCAAAATTACTATTGGTTACTACTAGCACGCTTGAAGGTCCTGGTTGCGTGAGAGATCATGACCCGTGACATAACGATTATAAGCGCAATCCGGTTTCAGATGGACTGACATAGCTCTTATTATAATAAAGACTTACACTAGCCTAAATTACTAACTTATGTTACTCAAATTTGTTGGGTAATTATTTTATTATATGCACAACCCTATATACCCCTACAACCCTAGTACACCTATATTATTTAGCATTCGGTGACTCACTATCCGTCATTCAAGATTTTAGTAAGATGATTTGTTTTCATATTAATATTTAGTAATCAGAGTTATAAAAAAGCATTGGATAAAAGGAATTTACACTTTAATAATGAGGTTATTTAAAAGAGCTCTGCAGTTTTATCTGAGTCTTGTTAGCTCCACAGTATGGTTATAACGATAGTAATTCTCGTTTGTCATTCAATTTCGATACTGGTCATACCAAGCGATTCTAATTTATTTATTCTTTTTAAACAAAATTATCTGCCTGCCGCATGTAAATATTTTTGTTAGACTTCCTTTAAAGTATCTTGAAGTCTCTGTACAAGCAAAAATTATTAGGTTGTGTCAGTCAGCATACCATAAAACCTTTGTTTGATTGCCACCTGTATTTGAACTCTACCTGCAATAGAGTGCCATTATAAAACAAGGGTTGAAAAATACAGAGCCACCCGTTAATTGATTGCTAACTCTATTTGGCCACCACTTAAAATTTATTTGATCTTCACAAACCCATTATAGAAAGTGATCCGCAGAAAAGTGTTCACAAAATGGTACTGATAATGGTTATTAATGTTCTAGTGATCCACGACCAAACACGAGGGGAGCGATTGTTAGGGAGATTTATGATAAATGCATATGTGCACACAACTCATGAAAATTATTCATCAATACCGTCACAAATCCTTGTACCGAAATCTCATCAACAAATTTAACAATTTTTTAATGGAGTTGTTTAAGTATAATAACGATACAAAACATATATAAACCTATTTAAATATGTTACCAAGTCTTTGAAAAGTGTAGACAATATCCTGAAGCTTACCCATCTAATCAGATTATACATAAATCGATAGATTAAGTCAGCCAATAATCGCCAAAAACACTTGAAAAGCTTGTTTTAATCATAATTAAGACAGGCCTATGATATGCAAACAAAGCCGTGCGACAGATAGTAGAACTATTTAGCAGTGCGCATTTCACGAGAAAAACGTGCTCATTTCACCGGTCTATGGCATTGTTTAATTGCTAAGGTTTCTAATATTTTTTGTGTTTAATATCTCGCGAAAATAATTAATTATAAGAATAATTATTCAATTTTATAAAATTATTGTTAGATTTAATTATAAGAATAATTATTCGAATTTATTCGAAGGTTTTTGCAATAAACGGAGACCTTTTGACCGTAGACCGATTTATAGGTACAAAATTGTGGTACATAGTCTATCAGCCTATGTTTTTTCCCAATTACCGAAGGTTTCATTAAATTATTTAAAGCGTTAGCCAAAATTCTTTACATCTTATGTACAAGCTAGGGCTGAACTACAACGCCCCTTTATGATGAAAGCATTTTTTTATTTTGCTTCAGTTTGCAGAAAACTTCCAGACGTGTGAACGCTCATACTTGCTTTCTACTAAATCGCTATTAAAACCATTTTACATTCAACACAACCAACTTTCAAACTGTGTATATTACACAGCAGCTTGCCATTTTACTTCTAATATTGCATTTCAGAAATATAATAAACATATTTCCTTATTGCTGTTGTTACATTACATACATTACAGTAGGTTAGGCCGGCAGCTTTAATTAATATTCATTTTATTGTTGTCAAACATAGGTTTGAGATAGTAATAAATTAGGTGTGAATTTTTACAACTTTTTGTTTTGCATAATTGACTTGTTGAATTTAATTTCAAAACAACTTGACGACTACCATGGACATACAACTTCCCAGAACACCACGCCATGGCCGACACATTGGCCGTCCACGTGTCTCTCAATTATTACAGCTCAATAGGAGGATAAATAGAAAGTCCTCACAGCAACCACCAACTTCAAACGCTAATGTTCAACAACACACTACTCAAATTAATAACAACAACTCATCTGATTCAAAGAATTCTTTAGTAGATGTTGTAGGCGATGTAAATGACATGGACTTGGCAGCCCCTTTGTTTCCAGATGATGATCATGATTTTATGGACATCATTGACCATGAAAATATTGCACAAAACAATATTGCTCCTTCCAATGCTGCCCCCCTTCATCACATTCCATATTTTCAATCTTTAGATTGTCCTGATTTTCAAGAACTGCGTAACAACTTTCTCGGCAGACTAGACAACAACATGTCACAGCTCACGTGTACTGGATGTAATGAGAAACATTTCATTACATACAATGCTCAAATACAACTATGTCATACGTGCCAACAAGTTCTCCTGTCAAATTCCTAGATTACTAGAATTTCCTTTTTGAAGTCGTGCTCCCTCAAATTTACTTTTATATCATCTCGAACAACTCTCATTTACACTATACTCTGTCAATTCTTGCTGACAACTATTTTTTCAACAACCAGCACTACCCTTTCTTTTTCCATTATCACTTATTCCATTATCAGGTCGTGGTCTTGTCACAGGGGAATTTCTAGTTATAAAAATACTTACAATAATTATGATAATGCTAATAATATTTATTAGTAACAATTAATTTTTTCATCTCTGTAGTCATAGCCAAGGTATTTGTGATGGCGTACCAGGGAAGATCAATCGTCACAATCATCAAAGCTACACTCTGATTCAAAGTCACTGAGATCTAAATTCAAAAAGCTTATGCTCAGATGCATCCATAATATAGTGTAGTCTGACCTGAAGATTTTAAAGCAGTTTGATGAGCGATGAGAATACTCTACAATAACACCCAACGTTGTACTAACAGTCATAGTTATTGTCTATCAAAGTCCAGTTTTTTAACTCCAAAGCTTCACTTTTTTTTTTAGAAGTTTAAAAGTGGGTTTAACAAAAATTTGTGCAACTGAGGGCATGTTGGCCAATGTATCTCCTCCTAAAAAAGAGTGCAAAATATAGGCAACATAAGCACCGCTGCACCCATAAACGAATAAAAACATTCTCTCACCATTCTGATGAGTTAAACAAAAATTATGGCTCCACTCTCTAATTGAATGCCACCTCTAATAAAATGCCACCATATGGAAAGGGTTTTACAGAGCTTTGTGGTGTCCAAATAAAGGTTTTACGGTAAATTATACATTATAGCTTTCAACAAGGGCACAGACGAACACTGCTCTTATTATAGTAAAAACTATGGAGTAGATTATATTGTATATTTGGCTCAGCTAAAAATGGAATACTGTTATAAACCATACCCTATACTGTTATAAACCATTATGAGGGAGTACATATCTAAACTCAAAAGAACCCAGTTGGTAAGGTAGTTGATTTTTAACCAAAACATTCAATACACAAGTACTGATTGTATAAGCAATAACAGTTAGTTTGTTAAAAAGAACTGATTCTGCATGCTCGTAATTATAATCGTAGTTTATTGCTTTCAGGTTATAGCTGGGACAACCAATGACTACTATGGGGATGAACTGACTTATTGTATCAAGTAAGTTCTATGTCTATAAAGTAAGTGAGTGTATGCTTTGTATGCTGAGCTTGGAGCACTGGCTTATACATCTATACTTACAAAAGTCTGTGCTATTATCTATACGAAAAGATTGTGGTATTATGCTTAGTATGTGTAAATTTATCTTAGATAATAGCTAAATTGTCAAACATAGTGTACTTGATATATCGTAGTGTTTGTTTTTTGTCTTTTTGTACACCATATGTCCGGTTAAAGCAATTAAAATTTAGCAATGAAAAATCTACTTGGCAATGGGATTGAACTCACAACATTTAAATCAAAAGTCTACTGACAAGCACGGGTATCCACAAGCCTAAGCCATTCCTATTATAGTCCAGTCATTTTTACCATTTCCTGTACATCCTTTCCACAATTGCACACATTGAATTATTAACTAATGCGGGGTGCCCTTGAGTTATGATGCCCCTATTATAAGATTTTTTTTGCCTCACAGTATGGAGCACAATGATTTTTCATTTTAGCCATAAAAAAACCAAATTTTATTAGCTTTTGTCTGCCATACCATATCAACAACAAAAATAATTTTTGATATTAAAATATGGCGGTCGGTGTACTGATTACAATAAAAGAACAAAAATTCTGATATATGCTATTTGCTGAAATCCCGATTACAACCCCAGAAAGAGATCAGCATCAGCAGTTCAGCATCATTTGTTATTATTATAGCAAAGACTAAACCGAAAACAAAAAAGAGATAAAATTTTAGCCTATCACAAATTTGAAGTTTAGTAAAATAAATGCTATAGCTTAGCTTTAAAAAGTATGTGTTTAGTAAGCTAAGTTCATCTAAGTTAAATTCAGCTTCTATGTGATACGTCTATCCCGCGAATAAGAGCTAACCACGGTACATTCTGCACACAGTACATAGTGATGTTAAATTTCGTTTTGCAGATCATAATCACTAAATACACTAAAATACTGTAAATAACTATAGTGACTTAGGTTAACATATATTATTTTGTCTCTGATTTATAATATGTACATTACGTATATAAAATTTTGATAATTTTATTAGGGGATGTTTACATTGGATAATTACTATGGGTTTCTATGCCACTCTATGCAACATTTCGTCTTACGATGCCAACAATAAACCAATTAAAATCATATAATTGTATACCAAATGATTTTTCATGATAATTGTAGTAAAACAGACTATATTTAGCCATTTCTTGCTAACTATTTCATATTTACATTCAAACACCTTTACAGTTGTTTTATTTTTTCTCTCAATTTATTTCAACTACAAAAAACACTTCTCTCGTGTTATGAAATTGGAAAGCTAGAACGGTAACAGCTGTTGTTATATGTTAACTAAAAATAAATTTTTTTTGAAAAAACAATTTATTACTCAGCAATGTTGAGCATTCATCTAGTCTGTTTATAATTCTCAATGTTTGTCTGTAATATGTTTGTCCGGGTGTTCAGTTATAGCATGAAGTTTTAGGAATGAAAAAATGTAGAAGGTTGTATGTAGAAGGTTGCAATTCTTTTTATGTAGAAGGTTCTACATAAAAAATTGCATGACAGAAAGTTGAGTAAAGTTGAGAGTACTTATATTTACTGTAGGTTGAAAGCTGGTGTAGAAAAGCCATCGGAAGAAGATTTGCTGGAGTACGGGGAAGCTCATGAGGTTTTTAGAAACGCAGTCAATGGTTTCTCGTTTTTATAGCTCACATTATTTTAGAGAAAAAACCAAATACATAGTGCTAATTTTTAAAGCCTATCTTAAACAACCGCTGGTAGAATATAAAAATGAGTACTCGACAGCCAATTTGGAGTTTTTCAAACATATTTAAGCTGAACCGAGCAAAGTTACTCAAGTCTAAACCAAGGTCATTAAGTTGAGGTCATTGTAGCTGTTTCCTGTTCTTACATTTTCTTTCGTGTTCAAAATTGCCATCAAATCGATAGCTCATATTTGTTGATAATGATATTGAAAAATATTCCCAAAAAAAACATTGGTTTTCACAGCATTTTAAGTTACAAAGTTGAATATTTTAGGACTTGTAGACATACAAAACTATTACAGCTTTGTATGTCTGCAAGTCAACAAATCTATCAGTCAATAATAACATGTAGTCTAACCAAATGAGAGACCTGGTTTCAATTTTGATTTAATTTTATCTTGCCATTATAGTACCAGCAAATCATGTCCGAATAAAAGCAAGCTAGACTGTGGAAAAAAATAAAATGAAATAATATAATATAATGATTAGGTAAATTAAATGGGACATAACAGAAGCCCTTATGTTGCAAGTTTTTTTTTGTTACTTTGGCTGCTTCACATAATTGAAGCTTGTGACTGCAAAACTTCACATTTGGTGCCATGTAGCTGCAGTGTAAAATCACTGTCTTGACCAGAAATCATGCACCAACGTATTACCACCTCCAAAGGCAAATGTTTCGCACCAATTCACTCATCAATGTGTTCTCAACATAATTGCAATAACACAAACATGTTGATGCTTGATCAGATTGCTTCTCTAAACTCATTGACTGATTTTGTAGTCAACATATGTATCTTTTGGCATTTTTGACAGATAACAGAAAAATTTACCATATTTCTTTTTGTGAGAACTAAAAATGAAAAAATTTTAATGAGGCGAAAAACGTGACCTATAAGTTTCGAAATGTAGGAAAACAGAACAAATCAGGAAAAGTTCACTAATACCATTACAGTAGAATCTCTCATTCTCTAAAAATAGGAAAAGCACCTGCTGCAAGTGCTAGAAGCACCTGTTAGCATCAAGTTTCTTTGCCAAACAATATCTATAAGTACACTTAGAAAAGCACCTGCAGCAGGTAGAGCTGGTCACTTGAGTTAACACACTTGCTTGAGGAAGGCTCAACTCACAAATTAATTAAATTTAATCAATTCTCTGGTATCTTTTATTTACAGACTTGTAGACTTGAATTGACTTGGCACATCCTACCAGCAAAACTGGATTGAATCAGCTGTTTACTGTCATCATAGAAAAATTGACTTGATTCTTTTTTTTTCAAAAAGCATAGTGACTCTAAAAAAACAAAGCAATTTTAAAGCCTTAAAATTGCTTTAGCGGAAGGTTCGTTGGCATCAGATCTCTTTACTACACTAAATGAGTGCACATTTTGTCCCGTGTGTCATTGAAAATTAAATATTGAACATACATCGCAGCTGGGATTAATAGGAACATTGTTTCATTTGAAAAATAATAATTTAGACTTTGCTGGATTGAATTCCATTAACTATTACAGTTGGATGAGATGCAGAGACCCTGCAGATTGATATACATGGAAAAACTCCCATATACAGACAATTCTCGTAAGGTATGTCTATGTATGTGACCTACTAATTAAGGCAAGTCTATGACTGTGATCTACTAATGAATGCAAATCTAGGCCTGTGATCTACTAGTAATGGTAAGCTAATGGATGTGATCCACTAATGGAGCTAAATTAAAGTCCGTGAACTGCTAATAAAGGTAGGTCTGTCTATGATCTATTAGTAAAAGTAGGTCAATGTCTGTGATCTAATAGTAAAAGTAAGTTTATACCTATGATTTTCCAATAAAAGTAGGTCTGTCTGTGACCTATTATAAAAGATAACTTTGTCTGTTATTTATTAATACAACCAGTTATAAAGAGAGGAAAATATTATTTTAAATAGAAATTATTTATTCAAAACCAAGTTGTCTTCTCTCTATATGGTGTTTTAGAGCCTAGGGTGTTATTGACAAAACCATTCTGATTCTAAATGATTATAAAGAAAGAGCTAAACTTGATCAAACTAATCATCACGATTTCCTTTCCATGATTATGCTCTCCATAAAGTTATTCTACATAGAGTCACTGTTCATTGAGTTATTATCCATAGAGTTACTACCCCCAAAAATTTACTCAGCATAAAGTTACTCTCCATAGAGTTACTCTCTACTGTGTTAGTCTCCATAAAGTTATTATCCATAAAGTTATTTTACATAAATTTTACTCCCCATAAAGTTGTACTACATAGAGTTACTTTTCATAAAACTACTTTCCATAAAGTTACTCTCCATAGAGTTACTTTAGCTCACAGAGCATTTTAGTTAAAACTTCATTTTAGCATTATTTGTGAAAATGATCTACTCTCATTTGTTCACATAGGTAAGCAAGATGAGGCTAAGAGAGATGGTCCATGAGATGATCACAAAGGACTCGGAAACTGGACTCTGTGATTGGTACAAAAAGTTCCTGGTTGAAATCGGAGAGTAATAGTTCTTTATTTCAACAGAAAATGTCGATTTGAACCATGCTTGCCTTATTATTTTATACTATGAATAATGGACATAAACATTGGCAGCTGATGGTTATAAGACCTGCATAAAATGTTCTAAAATTTATAGAATTTCTGAATACTTTTCAACAATTTAGTTTTTAAATATTTTTATCATCAGAAAACTGTTCTATATGATGATTGCTATACACATAAAATACATGAAACTATTAGTTATTACTTACTATTATTCTAAATGCAATCATTAAACTACCATAATTGACTTGTTACCATAAATATCATAGGCTTATTATATTAGACTTGTTGCCATAGACCTGTTACCATTGACTTGTTGCCATAGACCTGTTGCAATAAATTTGTTATCATAAACCTGTTACCATTGACCCATTACCATAGGCCAGTTACCGTAAACCTGTTACCATGGACTCGTTACCATAGACCCGTTACCAGAGACCTGTTACCATTGACCTGTTACCATAGACCCATTACCATAGACCCATTACCGTAAACCTGTTACCATAGACTCATTACCATAGACCCGTTACCATAGATCCATTACCATAGACCCGTTACCAGAGACCCGTTACCATAGACCCGTTACCATAGACCCGTCACCATAAACCCCTTACCATAGACCCCTTTCCATAGACCTGTTACGATAGACCCGTTACCATAGATCCACTACCATAAACCTGTTACCATAGACTAGGTATACAAATTACTTTGAGTATCTCCCTAGCTAAAAATAATATCTGAATGAATGTGCGACTAACATTGGAACAGGAATCATACGGGGATCGAACTCACAATTTTGACATAGTATACCAGCCGTTAGCCTGTCTTGACAAGCTGTTGTTTTTGCGTAGTTGTCTCCCCGTCGAGCGGCGAGCAACAACAGCTTGTCACAAGACGTACTGCACTTGATGCATCAGCTGCACTTATAAGGAGTTATTCTCTTCCGTCTATGCGGCTTGGTTGCGATGTTATGTCGGTCGCTCCATTGGTAATCATAACGAATTTTGCGCAAAAATTTATGCAGAAAAATAAGATTATAACGTTTAACCAGCGACCAGTCTCTGCGGTAAACTTTAGTAGAACTTGAGAACTTAGGCAACAACAGCGACTAAACATGTCGTTATTTGTGCGCTCAGTCAGTTTTATTTCTATTTTTGTATCAGTCAGTTTTATTTGTTCTAATGGAATTAATTTTAAGTTTATTTTATTCCTAAGTTCTACTAAAGTTTATCACAAAAACTGGTCTTTGGTTAAACGTTGTAATCTTGTTTTTTTTTCTACATAAATTTTTGCGTGAAATCCATTATGATTACCAATGGAGCAACCGACATAACATTGCGGCCAAGCCGCGTAGACGGAAGAGAACAACTCCCTATAAGTGCAGCTGATGCATCAGGTGCAGTACGTCTTGTGACAAGCTGTTGTTGCTCGTCGCTCGACGGGGGGACAACTACGCAAAAACAACAGCTTGTCAAGACAGGCTAACCAGCCGTTTGACTCTTGAAGTTGCAACTGATATAAAATTGCTGAATAATATATTACATATATATATCAAAATTTTACCTGACTAACTTAAGCAGCATTTAAAAAGTTAAAGGCGTCTAAATAAGACGAGATTTTATCCTACAAAATCCACTTAGTTATTGTGTGTGTGCGTGCGCGTGTGTGTGCAAGTCTCCATAAATGATGTGCGTTTCCATATTTTTGCCAGATTTTATCCAGACTTCACATGCATAGGCTGCATGCACACTGCCAGGTTACTAGAATAATTTTGTTCTAAAACTCCATATGATTTCTGAACCAGCCTCCCAAACATCCACCTTCAGCCTATCTGGTTAAAAATGATAGAAATCTAAGGGCATCCATCTTTAGATTTATCGGTATATAGGATTTAAGGATGATTTTTAGATTAGATGAAGTTAGGTATGGAAGAGAAATAATGTCAAGGATCCTCACAGACCTCTCACTTCTTCATGCGGAACCGGCCATTTGTTTGAGTAATAAATTAATATACTTTAGCAAATATATTAGCTCAATGTAAAGCATACACTAAATATGCAACTGTCTGTTTTCAGGATTTCTTGTGCTTTCTAGCCCTTTGGTTTTGGCTGCTCCAAAGAACGGGAGCTATTCCTTTAAGAACAGTTACTGTTCTGGCTGTTTTCTTTTATAGTCTTGGCTTTGCCCAATTTTTTTCGAAAGATGTCATGACTTTTTAGCGCTCGACAGGTCAATCTTCCAGCCGAGTTTTTTCTTCTCTCATCTTGGTGAGACTGACCCGTCTCTCTTTTTTCTCTTCCCCTCTGTGTTCTTGACAGCTGACAAGGACTGAAGCTGGCCATGCCATCACAAGTCTGGCCAAAGTATTGGACAGCTGGCGTCTTTCAGACTCTCTCCATTAAATGACGTGTGGGCTCTAATATGTAGCCTTAAGAGTGCAACCAGATGGGTCCAGAGGCAGTGCTGCCAGGCTCCATGTTCCAGTTGTAGCATCTCTTGACGCTCAGCTTCTCTGTCTTTTTAGATGTGACTTCAGCTGTGACCTTGGCCGCATCTGCTCAGAACTTACTGTCGGGCAGCTGCTGGCTGGCTTTTCTCTGCTGTCTGTTTCCAAGGATCTTGCTGGCAGGGCGGCACCCCAAGATCTTGACAAGGGAGTCGATGGGCAGAGTAGGTCGGCTCTGCATTTTGTTTGATGAAGCGTTGCTCTGAACTTGGTCCTTCCTCCCTTCAGACAAATCGGAAACCTTTGTGTCTAAAATTGAAAAGCATTAGATTACATGATGAAGTAGATCACATGTCAACAAGAAATAATAGGACCTTTATATCAATCAGCCTTTTGACATGCTTGGTGATCCTATAGTGTGAATTTTAATGAGAAAGCATATCTAACCAATTGAAAACGCGAATATTTTAGTGGTCGTTGCCACCAACCACCAAAAGCCGGTGGAGCCGAGCCATCTCACACCTCAGATGAGCCAAGCTGTCTTTTTGTCAGCTGGGTTGAGCTGAGGCCAACTGGGTCAGCGAGCGCCTTCACAATATATAGGCAAATCGTTAAACATAGATGATATACAGTAGGTCCTCAAATAGTCTGTTATTTGAAGAATGCATATCATGGTTATCTCTTAGAGAAACGTGGTTATTTGCTGGGTTAAATAACTTGGCAATACATATAGATACAGTAAATATATAGATAAATATATAGACAAATTAGATAGATATATAGATAGGTACAAAGATAGATATATAGGCATGTAGAAAAATACAAATATAGATATATAGATACAGTAGATAGATACATAGATACAAAGATACATATATAGATACAGATACAATAGATAGATACTTACATACAAATATAGATATATAGATACAGTAGATAGATAAATAGATACAAAGATAGATATATAGATACAGTAGATAGATACATATATACAAAGATAGATGTATAGATACAGTAGATAGATACATAGATACAAAGATAGATGTATAGATACAGTAGATAGATACATAGCTACAAATATAAATATATAGATACAGTAGATAGATAAATAGATACACAGATAGTTATATAGATACAGTAGATAGATACATATATACAAAGATACATGTATAGGTACAGTAGATAGGTATATAGATACAAAGATAGATGTATAGATACAGTAGATAGATACATAGATACAACAATGATAGATATATAGATACAGTAGATAGATACATAGATACAACAATGATAGATATATAAATACAGTAGATAGATACATAGATACAAAGAGCGATATATAGATACAGGAGATAGATACATAGATACAAAGATAGATACATAGATGCAGTAGATAGATACATAGATACAACAATGATAGATATATAAATACAGTAGATAGATACATAGATACAAAGAGCGATATATAGATACAGTAGATAGATACATAGATACAAAGATAGATACATAGATGCAGTAGATAGATACATAGATACAAAGATAGATATATAGATACAGTAGATAGATACATAGATACAAAGATAAATATATAGATAAAGTAGATAGATACATAAATATAACAATGATAGATATATAGATACATTAGATAGATACATAGATACAAAGAAAGATATATAGATACAGTAGATAGATACATAGATACAACAATGATAGATATATAAATACAGTAGATAGATACATAGATACAAAGAGCGATATATAGATACAGGAGATAGATACATAGATACAAAGATAGATACATAGATGCAGTAGATAGATACATAGATACAACAATGATAGATATATAAATACAGTAGATAGATACATAGATACAAAGATAGATACATAGATGCAGTAGATAGATACATAGATACAAAGATAGATATATAGATACAGTAGATAGATACAAAGATAAATATATAGATAAAGTAGATAGATACATAAATATAACAATGATAGATATATAGATACATTAGATAGATACATAGATACAAAGAAAGACATATAGATACAGTAGATAGATACATAGATACAAAACTAGATATATAGATACAAAGATATGCATATACATGTAGATACATATAAAGATACAAAGATAGATATATAGATACATACTGTACATAGATACATAAATAGATGAGTAGATATGTATAAGTACATGTAAGTTAGATAATAAGGCAAAGAATAAAGAATAGTAAAGTAAAACTATTAGTATTAAAAAAGCTCTTATTGCGTTACGGTGTTCTGTAATGCTGATTGGCAAAGTGCTGGTTTTTTATTAGTTGTAGTAGATTCTTTTGAGAAGTAAGAAGGTAATAGATGGTCAGGCAAATTAAAAATGCGATTTGAGTATTATAGACAGTAAAATATCTAATATCTCAGTTAGTTCACCAGCATTAAGGGTATTTAGACACCGATCATCATTGTCAATATCAGGTAAGATAATCCTAAAACAATATTTGACACTCTTATCAGTTTTTGATACAGAAGGTATACCAGCTTAGAGCAGCATATGACAGAATGGACAATATGCAATTCTGGTAAAAGAGTGATAGACATTTTGGTTTTACACCCAGGTGCAGCTTGTCTGCCTTTGACCAGTGCACCAAGGTGCACTTGTTAAAGATATACAACAAGTTAAAAGCCACTCGTACAAGTAGCACTTGGGTGGCCTTTAACTCGGGTTCAAGGTACTTGGGTGGCCTTTGACAATTGCACCAAGGTGCACTTGTTAAAGGCAGATACCGTTCAGGCTAATTTGTTCTATAGGTTGTGTTCTTCTAAAATGTGTATCTTCTCCCCCTAGTAGCAAACTTTCTTCAAGTTGAGTTTCTTGTGGGAGTTCGTTCAGGCCTTAATAGCCTGAGAACCTTGATAGCCTGAAAGATCGCTGAAAGGTTGGTTAAAAAAAACATATAGTAGTTCCAGATGTTACCATCATCTTCAATACAGGCATACTTTGGCACATCCAACAGCATTCCAAGTTCAAAGTAAACAGGAAACTCAGGCTGTTACACACCATATTGCATTTTTCTTTCTGCAATGATCGTCTACTATGCGCACTGTGAATCGATAGCATTGAAGAAGAAAGGTGGATACATGAGGAAAGTTTGCAGCTGTCAAATTTTCCTGATATTTTGCCAAGCATCGACGACAGCCTGTACAACGGGCACTATTCTGGCGATAGTAAACATATAATCATCATTTCTTTAATCTGAGCAATAATTACTATCTTAACTGTGCAAATTCATGATCATTCACATGGCTGATGTTATTGTTCTGCCAATCACTACGAGTGACTAGCACAAAAAAGGGGCGTGGCCTAGACGCTCCTTGTTGGCACCGGAAACGCTCGTGTTGTTGAATGAACAGTTATCACTCTAGAGGGGAGATAGCTCTATGGCTTGAACTACTTCACCAGAACAGTTCACCATATTCACCTTTCTGTAAGGTATAACTTACACGAAGGCAGTATGGAAAGATGAACTAAAGTTTGAGAGAGACTGACAGTGAGAAGATTAAGAGAGGTTGGTGTGTTGTATCAAGTTGATGAGTGTATCAAAACTGAATCAAGTGGCTGAATTATATATACATATATATAAGAAATATAAGAGATATATATATATACATATAATATATATATATGTATATATATATATATATATATATATATATATATATATATATATATATATACATGTATATATATATATATACATATATACATGTATATATATATAATATATATATATATATTATATATATATATAATATATATATATATATATATATATATATATATATATATATATATATATATATATATACATATATATATATATATACTAGCTGAATGTCCGGCATTGCCGGTAATAAAAGTCTTTGCGAAGAAAATTAGAATATGAGAGAAAATAAAAACAACTGTTAAGGTTTTCTAACTTTATCAAACAACTGTAACTTTCAAACTTCATACAGTGAGGAAAACATTTTGTGCAGGTCAAATAAATTTTAAAAAAGTAAACAACTATAAAAGGGTTTAAATGTAAATTTGAAATAATTAGCAAGTAATAGATAAATTAAATCTGTTTTGCCAAGAATACAATAAAAAATTATTTGGTAATGATAAAATGAATACGAACTGAGAAAACAAAATAAAAATTCTGAATATGTTGAATTAATAATAATTCGTGCGTAGAAGTATGTGTATAAAAAAGGCTACTATCACAGCAGAAGCTATCCATCAAAATCGAATACGGTGATACTGGTACCTCTCGATGCTTGTAGAAATGTAAAAATGAAATATTGTACTGGCTTTGTCTGACTGAACGGAGAGAGAACACAGAGACTATTCCAACTCAAGATAATACAATTGTCTGCGTGAAAAGAATCGAACTGCAACTGACCCTTTGGAAAAACCAGAAACAGAAGTTCACAAAAAACTTAGCGAAAAACACAAAAAAGCATAGCGTTTCATAGAGTTAAAAAATTTCTGGTTAATTATTATGTCATCTTGAGTGTGAACGCAGAAAAAGGGTAATATGTCCTATAGTATACGTTATATAGTAAGAGCTATGAATTGTAAGAGCTTTCGTAGACTCGTGGTTAAAGAATTGGATAGTAAACCTGCGATCGCATTTTTTGTAAGTTCAAGTCAATGAGAATGCAAAATTTTAATTCCAAAATTTTAATAGCGTTAGCCGGACATACCAAAGGACAGACAGATGACAAACTTTGAGATTTATATATATAATAACTGTGCTACCCGACGTTGCCCATGTAATAGAAAAGTCTTTAGATAGAAAATTGATTTGTATTTAACATATAACAACATTTGCCATTCTAACTTTCAAACTACATATCATGAGAAAAGTGTTTTGCCTTACAAACAATGAGAAGTAGTGAGAGTTGCTCGCTATTAGCCAGTTTAATAATGTGAGCGAACAGCTCCTCGTGATGTTATGCTATGACCCGCGTTATATGCAAAGCCGTTAGGTATTTGCTCTCATATAACGATTTAAACTGGCAAGCTAGAAATTTAATCTCTGTAGTCTAGTGGGTAGGGTGGTGGACTGGTGAACGGCAGGGTCCGAGACCCGGTATGGAATCCTTATTCCAAGATTGTAAGATATTTTAGCCGGACAAGCAACCTACAAATACACATATGATGACCAACTTTGAGAAATATATATATAGATATATAATATAATAAGAATATATATGTATATTAAGACTTTAATATACATATATTAAAGTCTTTAATATACATATATAGAATAGTCTCAGTTTAACTCAACGGGACATACTGCTAAATATAGACGGGAAATAAGCAGACTAAAATAGCTGCTTGAAATTACAGTAGCAACTGGTATATAAATTATATATAAAAAATTCAATGTTGGTCATCTGTTCAGTTACATGTACAGTAATGAAATTGTAGGAATTGATCACAAGTTTGCACACGTAACCACAAGGCTGTCATTCTTATTGTTTTCAGCTATTCGATCTTCAATATCTTTGTTGTTAAATGGCGATGTACGTTTTATTATTATTTAATATTACCTCTTACATTTGTTTCGCCTTTTAAAATATTTTAAAAGCCATTTCAAATTTCATTACCTATTTTTGTAATTTTTAATTTTCAAATGCGACCTTTCAATTTCAAATGTCTTGTTAGCGACTCCAATTTCCAGTCCTTCTCCATCACAATCGCTAAGAACTATTAAATTAAAAACTTTTACATGTCAATGTTTGTATTATTTCAAGTAGGAATAGCATCTACCTTATTTTTCCATTTGGTCAGACAACATCCGACAAAACCGTCCGATATCTCATTTTTACATTTGTACTAGTATCAAGAGATACCAGTATCATCGTATTTAAAGGTTGGATGGATAGCTTCTGCTGGAACAGTAATTTTTTTCATACACTCACACTTTTACATACATTACATTAGTTCAACATATTCATGACCTTTAGTTTGTTTTCTCTGTTCATAATAATTGTATCAGTATCAAATCATTTTTCATCATAAACATTGCATCAAAACAGACGCCCGCTTGCCATCCTGCCCACATGCCGGTCATTGTCCGACTTTGACTTAGCCTGCCTGCCTGCCGACTATCTAGCCATTGGTTGCTATTTTTTACATTTGGCCACCTTTACAGTTGTTTCACTTTTCTTCTACTTTATTTGAACTATGGATTGACTACGTCATCAAAATGAATGAATTCCAACCTACGGCGTTTTCATAATGGCTGCGATTAACTGTTCGCTTTTTAGCTTTTTGGAGCTTGTAATCCTATTTCTATATATTTTGAACCTACAAGACAGCAGAGTAAGACATGGTGACCCTTTTGATACCAAAAATCTGTAATGTGAATTTTGTTGCAAGTCAACCTTTAACTTTTTTGCCTAGATTAACCTTGGCAATAAGCCAAGTACCTGTTCATTACTAAGTTTTTTTTTCAATGACAGAGTAGTGACACCTGGGCACAGTGCCAAAGCTGTAAGCTGTACTGACAAGCACACTAGTTTCTATAGGACGCTAGAGTAGTGTATATATGTCAAATACTCATGGTGTATTTGATACTATGTAAATGAGGAGTGCAACTCCTACGGAGAAAGTGCTCTTAGATAAAACAACAGGTTAAATGGACAGGAAGTGTTGACGGTCATGATGGTATTGATGGATAATTTAAAGCCGAGGCCCTTTGTAGTTATGAAGACACAGTTTTACAATAAAATTTTCAAAATGATGATTAGCTTATATAATCAAAACTTTTGAACTTTATCCGGTGCTTTATTAATTGCTTGTTTTGATGTTAACTAATACATATAAGAAACACTTAAAGCTGGCTCACACTATATTGCCGTATCTCGACGCTGACGCCAATGATATGATAATAACAATGTTCGCACTACTACAAACCGATCTGCGTTTACATCAGCAAATACATGTACTTTGTGCGGTAATGTTCTGAGTTTTTGTTTTAGTTTTTTGTAAAAACCTCTTTGTTTATGCTTGCTTGAATCAAATACTGGTCTCGCAGCAAATATCGTAAAGGAACAAATCATGCTATCAGCAACCACAGTAAATAGTTTATTACTCTAATATATGCTTATTATTTAAAGCAATTCAATACCTACTTGACTTGCAAAGGCACCGAATAGATAGTGTTAAGTAAGTGAGTTAATGGAATCAGTTACTCATAGATAAAATAGATAGTCATACTGGGGCTGTATTACATTGGTGTGATGGCAAGCTAATTGACTGCCATCAACTGAAAGTATTGACATTGTATGGTGATAGAGTGATTCATTGACACCACAGTCCACAAACAGCCCTTGCATGTAATATTAGATTTCAATACATATCAATCAAATACATTGAAGCAAAGATGTCCACTACTTAGTGGACATCTTTGCTTGATGTAAGCAAGCAAAAAGTTTGAAAGTTAGAGTGGCAAATGTTGTTATGTTAAATAAAAATAAATTATACTTAATTATACTAAATTATAATTATTTAAAAAATAAAATAGACTTTTTTATTACTTTATTTATTAAATAATTTTTCATTGTGATCATAGCTAAACAGATTATATTTAGCCATTACTTGCTAATTATTTCACATTTACATTTAAACACATTTGAAGTTTCATTTTTCTTCCTAATTTATTTCAACAAAAAACTTCTTTCATGATATGAAATTTAAAAGTTGTAGTTGTTTAAAAAAGCGTGAAACATTTACAGTTGTTTTTATTTTCTCTCTTCACTTCATTTATTTCAATTACACAACACACTTTGCATAATATGTAGTTTGAAAGTTAAAGTGGCAAATGCTGTTATATGTTAAATAAAAATAAATTATACTTAATTATACTAAATTATAATTATATAAAAATAAAATAGACTTTTTTATTACCTTATGTATTAAATAATTTGTCATTGTAATCATAGCTAACCAGATTATATTTAGCCATTACTTGCTAATTATTTTAGATTTAAACACATTTACAGTTTTATTTTTTTTCCTAATTTATTTTAACAAAACACTTCTTTCATGATGTGAAATTTAAAAGTTATATTTGCTTGAAAAACCTTGAAAACCCTTACAGTTGTTTTCTTTTTTGTCTTGATTCATTTGAACTGCTTAAAAATATTTTTTTCATGATATGAAGTTTAGAAGTTAGAATTGTAAATGTTATATAAAAACAAATTTTCTGTCAAAAGACTTTTTTATTACTCGAGCAACTCGGGTAGTACAGCTCATAGTTGATGGCAGTCGATTAGCTTCCCATCACACTAATGTAATACAACCCCAGTATGACTATCTATTTTATCTATGAGTAACTGATTGCATTAACTCACTTACTTAACACTATCTATTCAGTGCCTTTGCAAGTCATATAGGTATCAGGGATTACGTGTATGTCACAATTTCCATTTTCATAATTCATTTCCATATTACAGTATTTCCATTTCCATAACATTTCATAATTCATTTTCATATTACTTCCATTTCCATAATTTATTTCCGTATTAATTCCATTTCCATAATATTTCCATAATTCATTTTTATATTATTTCCATTTCCATAACATTTCCATAATTCATTTCCATATTACTTCCATTTCCATAAAATTTTCATAATTTATTTCCGTATTAATTCTATTTCCATAATATTTCCATAATTCATTTCCATATTATTTCCATTTCCATAACATTTCCATAATTCATTTCCATATTATTTTCATTTCCATAACATTTCCCTACTTCATTTCCATATTATTTCCATTCCCATACCATTTCCATTATTCTAAAATAAAATTTCCATATCCATTTCCCTAAAATTATGGAAATATTTATGTTTATGGAAATGGAAAAGTAAACATTTCCATAATATGTTTAGCGATCCCTGGTAAGTATTGAATTGTTTTAAATAATAAGCATATATTAGAGTAATAAACTATGATCATCATTTCTTTAATATGGGCATTAATTACTATCTTAACTGGAAATTCATGATCATTCTCATGGCTGATGTTATTGATCTAGTCAATCACTACGACTGACTAGCACAAAAAAGGGGCGTGGCCTAAACGCTCCTTGCTGGCACCGGAAACCCTCGTGTAGTTATCACTCTAGGGGGAGATAACTCTATAGTTCAAGCTTTCTTACAGGGTGAATGATATTCTAACTATGTGTATACCATACGCCTCCTTAAAGATGTGGTTGCGTCAAAAAATTCGATTTAATGAAATTAAAACCCATATAAGGCTAAAACATCAGCTACAATTTGCTGCCATTTTTGTCTTTGTAGACCAACCCTGTTCAGAGATACATGCGTTTGAATGAGGCCCTCTTTTGAAAAGCTCACGTTTCAGCGAGTGCTTCTTTCGTGACATCACAAGCAATACATCTGAGAAGAAACCACAAGCAATAAATATGAGGTCGTTTCCTTAGCCAATCATCAGCGCGAAATTTATAAATAGGCCGTAGTAAATGTTATCACTCGTAAAACGCTTTGTCTGTGATCTCAAATTTAGGGATTTTACTCTATTATTAAATTGAATGGGCATCGATATTTACTAAAGTAATTACCATCATCACTTTAATGAATTACTCGATCGACACGCCTTATTGGCGAACAAAATAATTTTAAAATTGCTGTGAAGTTACTGCGAAGGTGACTCCGAGTTTTCTTGGCATCAGGTAGTTAAAGTTCTACGGAGGAAGATCGGAGAATGGAAGGAAATTTATCTTTTACTCTGAGTCTCCTATAGAGTTTCTTGTTGAGCTTACATTCAGATTATATTTCCCTGTTTGAGGCTAAAATGTAGTTTCCCGCGCGTGCAAGATACGTATGTACAGTGAGTTCTTGACGGCTTCTTTTTAATCTTTAGCATCTAGCAATACAATGGCTTAGATTGATGAATATACTAAAGGTAATATTTTAGTACTCATTAATACATGTACTAATTAATAAAATTATAACTTTTTGCTATCGCTAATCATCGTTTTATAATTTTTATCGGTTCACCTAGCTACATTTGCTTCAAATTTTCTGTGGCAGTTTTATCTAGTAAATTAAATTTATGATTTGACTTTAGATGTTCACTTTTCACTTGTAGAAAGTGAAGAAAATCGATTGATCAATGCAAATCTTCAACTTCCAGAACCAAAGCTTCGAATCGTTGGCTTGGCGTACTTGTGCCTTTGTTAAACGTTTAGTCGTTTTCAAAATTACACTCGCAATCTATCAAACTCTCAATTTGAAAGCTTTCAGTAGATACGCTTTAGAATAAAATATCTACGAATGACATATATTTATTGCACTTGTTTTACTGATTACAGAATGTTTATGTCGTCCCACCAGCTGAAGTAGCTTTGTCAGTGTGGAAACTGCCATAAAGGGGAAAGGGAGACTTGAATGTGTGCTACATAAACCATGATGTTTTGTTTGAGTTTGTTGCAGTAGATGAATTTGTCTTATTGTATCAGCTAAAACTATGTGTGTGGCCACGGCTTGATGAATATTTTTAAGAAAAGCTGTATGCCGAGATGAAAATCTTTTTGCTTGTAAAAATTATATAATAAAATTATATTGTTGAAGATAATGCAAAACATGATTTGCAGAATATTGTAGTGAATTGAATACGGTATATGGATGTCCGCAGAACTGGAGAATGTGAGTTCAAATCCAGTTTGCAGCAGACTTCTCATCCTTAAAACTCTACCCCTTTGTATATTCTTTTCAAAGGCGCAGCTGCTTATTTTACTTACGGTAGTAAGAAACTAGTTTTCGGTGTGGGCAATGATATACAGCCCCGCCCCAAGGATAGGCGATGAGCATAATGTGGGCGGGGCTTTTTGGAGGCTGTATATCGTTAGTGTGGGTAGCGGCAGAACTGTGCTGATACAAAGACCTTATTCTACATAGTTTGCTTGACAGAATTACTTGTAGTCGGTAATTAATTTAATTTGTAGTCGGTACCAGGGCCGTATCCTCCTATACTGCAGTTACTGCCATGGCAGTACCATTTTTTGAGGCTCAAAATCCCGGAAATCACGTCATTTTTGCTTGATTTTAACACTTTGCCTGGGGAAACGACCAAACTGTTGTGTATCGGTTGCGTGGGGAAACGACATTCATGATGCTTTCGGCAGACGTTTATAAAGCCGCCATCTAGTAACCTTAAACAAAAGATATGAATGCTAGTAAGTTTTAAATATCATCAACAATATATTAGTTGATAAATCACAATATGAAACGATTATCTAAAAGGCGTAGCTTTGTGCTAAAAGCTAAAGAAATCGTGCCTCCTTGGAAAAGAATAAAAGTTGGAAAAACCAGTCAACATCGGCTCGACTTTCAAAACGGTAAAATAAAATATTATTTGATTATGCGATCGTTAGTGATTTTTGTGTGATCAGAATAAAAATAATTTAGATGATACAACTGATGTAAACTTTTTAGACTTTTATTATACTTGGAATATACTGAGAAAACAATCGTTGTGGTAGCTCGCACGGCAACGTTATAGCGTTTGACTCTACCGAAAGGAATGCTTCCAAGCATTTTATACAGAGACATATGTACATGGTAGTATTTTTGTAGTAGTAGATATGTAAATGAATGCTTATGTACAAAAGATTTTGTTCATAGAAATAAATTTAAGTTTGAGCTATGCATGTAACATCCATAGCTCAAACTTAAATCTACTACTACTTGCTCAGTATTATAGACTATAGTATAAGTGCATTATTTTTAACATGGTGCTCTATTAATTTTACTTTTTAACTCCACAATACTATTTAATTAAATTATTTCATAGGAGACTACTTGTCTCCTACACCATTCAGCATTGTACCTGATGATAATTCTACCTCATGCTAGCTGTGGTCAACCCCTTTAGCAGCTCTCATTCACATTGTATTTTAAATAAACGTTGTTAAAGACAATCTCAATAAACAGTTTTATATTTAGAAAACTGGATTATAATGTCAAATTTGCTGTTAGAACATGTGCCCCATGAGGAGCCAAGTGTGCTAGATTTGCACCATTTTGACTAGTTATACTAAAAAATTCCCGGGGGAGAGCGCCCAGACCCCCCCCCTCCCACCGAGAGGGCACTCGGCACCCGTCCCAGACTCTCCCCGCAGTACCATTTTCAAACAGGTAGATACGGCCCTGGTCGGTACTCAAATGTTTACACAGCATTTGGAGAAAGTGAGTAAGACAAATTTTCAATTTTCGTTATTTGAGGCCTTTGAAACATTCATAATAATGTAATAATAAAAATATTTAAAAACTAAATTTTTGAAAAGTGTTCAAAAATTCTATATAAGTTTTAGAACATTTCATGCAGTTCTTATAACCACCAGCTGCCAATGTTTATGTCCATTGTTCATAGTATAAACTAATTATGCAAGCATTGCTCACACTGACATTTTTTGGTGAGATAAAAACTAGTGTTCTCCGAGGGCAACCATGAACTCTTTGTACCAATCACAGAGTCTAGTTTCCGAGTCCTTCGCGATCATCTCATGGACCGTTTCTCTTAGCCTCTTCTTGCTTATCTATGTGAATAGATGAAAGTAGATCATTTTCACCAAAAATGCTAAGCGCAAAGTTTTAACGATAACTCTTTGTGAGCTAGAGTAACTTTATGCAGAGTAACTTTATGGAGAGTAGCTCTATGAAGTGTAGCTTTATGCAGAATTACTTTATGAAGAGTAAAGTTTATGTAGATTAACTTTATGGATAGTAACTCTATGGAAAGTAACTTAATAGAGAGTAGCTTTATGAAGAGTAACTTTATGTAGAAGTACTTTATGGGGAGTAAAATTTATGTAGAATAAGTTAATGGATAGTAACTCTATGAATAGTAACTCAAAGAATAGTGACTGTAAATAGAATAACTCTATGAAGAGCATTTTAATAAAAAAGAATTCTTGTTGATTAGTGTGATCAAGTTTAGCTCTTTCTTTATAATCATTAAGAATCAGAATGGTTTCATAAATAACACACTTGGCTTTAGAACACCATATAGAGAGAAGACAACTTGGATTTCAAACATAATCTCCTATTTAAAATAGTATTTGTCTTTTTATATAATTGCCTTTATTAACATATCACAGTCATAGACTTACCTTTATTAGTAGGTTGCTGACATAGACTTACCTTTATTAGTAGGTCTCTGACATAAACTTACCTTTATTAGTAGGTCGCTGACATAGTCTTGCCTCTATAGTAGATCACTGGAAAGACCTACCTTTGTTAGTAGATCACAGACAGACCTACTTTTATTAGTAAATCACATACATAGGTCTACCTTTATTAGTAAACAACAGACATAGGTCTACCTTAATTAGTAGATCACATTCATAGACCTGCTTTTATTAGTAGGTCACAGACATAGACCTACTTTTATTAGTAGGTCGCAGACATAGACCTGCTTTTATTAGTGGATCACAAAAATAAACTTGCCTTAATTATTAGGTCACATACATAGACTTACCTTAAGAGAATTTTCTGTATATGGAAGCTTTTCCATGTATATCAGTCCCCTGGTCTCTGCATCTCATTTAACTGTAATAGATAATGGAATTCAATCCAATAAAATGTAAAATATTATTTTATACATGAAACAATGTTCCCAAATACTTACAGCTGCACCGTATGTTTAATATTCAACTTTCAATGACACAAAGGGCAAAATTTGTGTCGTTTCGTTTCCCGAATCGTTTCGTCCAAATTTCGCCGATTTCTAGAGAATTTTGTCTCGTGTGGCCCTACCTTAAGACATGGTGAATCTTTTAATACCAAATAACTGTAATGTGAATGTTGTTGCAAGTCAACCTTTAAAGGTTGACTTGCAACGAAATTCCCATTACTGTTTTTTGGTATCAAAAGATTCACCATGTCTTATTCCAATGCGTTATAGGTGCAAAACAGGTGGAATATTGCAAGCTCAAAAACGAACAGTTAATCGCAGCCATCACGAAAACACCGTATTTTGGAATTCCACTGCAAAACGACTCAAATGTGACGTAGTTGAACACAATGTGCTTCTGTTTACACTTTCATGCAACCTCATTCGTCGAAATCTTTTCTCAATAATGCTTCACACATTCAATAAAATCATGTCTATTGTCCTTACGCGGTTATTTCATCATCATTGTGATACTGTCACTTTGAGCACTAGTATCTCAAAACCTAGCATAGAAGTTAGTTTTATTTTTTAACCCATCTCGAAAGAGTGCATATCATCCTCTGATAAACATGAGAAGCCTTGTGATAAACATGGTCACCTATGATAGTCAAAAAAATGCTGCAGAAACTGTTCGCGCTATTTGGCTGGAAGTGCGAGTCACATGATCAGACTACGACGAGATGATTAGACCAAACTGAAACGAAACTGTAAAGTAGTGAGCATCTATATTTGATGAGGGCTTTCCGGTAGAACCCGAAGTGTTTGTCATAAATTAGTACTATGAGACAATTTATATTGAGCCTTTTATTGGCTTTTCAATTTACATGATAACATCACATGTCAAAACAATAACCCCGTCAAGTTGAGTACGTTTTCGAAATAAAGGGATTCCAACCTACGGCTTTTCTGTGATGGCTGTGATTAACTGTTTGTTTGTTAGCTTTTAGAAGCTTTTAATCACATTTCCACATATTTTGAACCTACAACACAGCGGAGTAAGACAGGGTGAATCTTTTGATACCAAATAAGTGCGATGTGAATTTTGTTGCAAGTCAACCTTTAAGTTGCCTTGCTAAGTGTGGTTGCTAAGAGCTGTGGATGGAAGACTGTTTCAATAAAGCAAACTCCTATAAGAGTTGCCTGCACGCGCTGCATCCTGCGGTAAAAAAACAGCTCTTAAAGGTTGACGTGCAACAAAATTCATATAACAGTTGTTTGGTATCAAAAGGTTCACCATGTCCTACTCTGATGTATTGTAGGTTCAAATTATTTAGGAATAAGATTTCAAGCTCTTAAAAGCTAAAACGAACAGTTAATCACAGCCATCACAAAAATGCCGTAGGTTGGAGTCCCTTTATTTTGATAGCATACTCAACTCATAAATTGAATAAAGTAGAAGAAAAGTGAAACAACTGTAAAGGTGCTCAAATGTGAAATAAATTGCGAGTAAATAGTTTTTTTTGATACAATGTTTATGAGGAAAAATGATTTGATATTGATATAATTATTATTAACTGAGAAATCAAACTAAAGATCATGAATATGTTGAATTAATGTAATGTACGTAAAAGTATGTTTGTATAAAAAAGATTACTGTTCCAGCAGAAGATATCTATCCAAGCTTTAAATACGACGATACTGGTACCTCTTGATACCGATACAAACCTAAAAATGACTGTTTTTGTTGATGCTATGTCTGACCGAGTGGAGAGATAATGTTAATGATACTCTTACTTGAGATAATACAAGTTTCCACATGTAAAAGTTTTAAATTTAGTGGTTCTTAGCAATCGTGTTAAGGAAGGACCAGAAAATGGCGTCGGTAACAGGACATTTGAAATTGAAAAGGTCGCATTTGAAAATTACGAATTACAAAAATAGGTCATAAAAGTTTAAATAGCTTCTAAAATATTTTAAAAAGCAAAACAAAACAAATGCAAGAGGTGATATTAAATAATAATAAAATGTACATCGCCATTTAACGACAAAGATGCTGTGGATAAAATAGCTGACAACAATAAGAATGGTCTAGCTTTATCATTACGTGTGCGTGTTGGCAAACTTGCGGTTGCGATCTGTGAGTTCAAGTCTAATATAAATTGAATTTCTCATTCCTAAAATTTTATCGCTATAACGGACAGTCGACAAACATTGAAATCTTTATATATAGATTATATATCAGTTACTACTGTAATTTCATTCAATTATTTTAGACAGTTTAGTTCTCTTCTATAATTAGCAGCATGTCCCATTGAGTTAAACTGAGCAACTTGAGAAAGATTAAATATACATGCATAGCATATTTATTAGTCCAACTTTCCTTATTGCCTTTGTGTAAGTTATTCCTTAGAGCAAGTGGAATATGGTGAACTAGTCTGGTTGAGTAGTTTAAACCTCCTTACAGCATGAATGCTATGCTAGCTATGGGCATACTATAGCTATACTATATGTCCCATTGAGTTACACTGAGCAACTTGATAAAGTTTTAATATACATGTATATTTTTATTATATTATATATCTATAAATATATTTCTCAAAGTTGGTCATCATATGTGTATTCGTAGGTTGATTGTTCGGCTAATATACAGAGTGACTTAAAGTACTTTGTGTTATCAATCAATTTTCTAACCCAGAGAGTTCAAATTTTTGTGCTCTTTACAACTATTTGAGTGCAAGAAGGATATAAATTTTAGAGTTGCTGGAAGCTCTTACTGTGTTTGTATTATATGCAACCTGTTTTCAAAACAACCACCAAAGCATTCAACTTTGTAATTGATAATCTTTTTCAATCGAATTCAAAGTTGGAAATCCCCTATCATTTCAATACACAATTATGACTATTTGTTAAGTCTTTTTGTCATGTGACCGACCGTTAGACGTAATCAATAATTTTTGCTTTTTTTAACACGAATGAGTGAAGTTTCCCTGTTTTTTTCTGTGAAATTTTCCTTTTACATCTTTTAAAAACACACAAGAGAACCAAAGAGCATTCCTTTTTTATAAATATACACATATTTACATGTTTTGAAATTTCATACTATTACCAATCTAAGCTCAAGTTGATGAAACCAACGATAGTTTTTCTATTACCTTTTACAACTCATCAGTTTGTCAAAATTGAGTGTCTTTCAGAAAGCAATGATCTTGAAAGTTTCATGTTAAAAATATTAGGCAAATAATTATGATTCAGTTTAATAGGAACAACTTACAATTTATTATTTCACAAATCTTTAAAAACAAATGGTTTCTCATACTTAGTTGCGTCTTCATTCAGATGCTATTTTAAACCAGGAAATGCTTAAAGTAATTTGTATACCAGATCTATGATAATAGGTTTATGATACCAAGTCTAAGATAATAAGTCTATGGTAACAATTTTATGGTAACAAGTCAATTATGATAGTTTAATGATTGCATTTAAAATAATAGTAAATAATAACTAATAGTTTCATGTATTTTATGTGTATAGCAATTGTCATATAGAACAGCTTTTCTGATAATAAAAATATTTAAAAACTAAATTTTTGAAAAGTGTTCAAAAATTCTATAAGTTTTAGAACATTTCATGCAGTTCTTATAACCACCAGCGGCCAATGTTTATGTCCATTGTTCATAGTATAAACTAATTATGCAAGCATTGCCCACATTGACGTTTTTGGTGGGATAAAAACTAGTGTTCTCCGAGGGTAACCATGAACTCTTTGTACCAATCACAGAGTCCAGTTTTCGAGTCCTTCGCAATCATCTCATGGACCGTCTCTCTTAGCCTCTTCTTGCTTATCTATGTAAATAGATGAAAGTAGATCATTTTTCACCAAAAATGCTAAACGTAAAGTTTTAACAATAACTCTTTTTGAGCCGGTGTAACTTTATGCAGAGTAACTTTATGAAGAGTAGCTCGATGAAGTGTAGCTTTATGCTGAATTACTTTATGAAGAGTAAAGTTTGTGTAGATTAACTTTATGGATAGTAACTCTGTGGAAAGTAACTTAATGGAGAGTAGCTTTATGAAGAGTAACTTTATGTTGAAGTACTTTATGGGGAGTAAAATTTATGTAGAATAAGTTAATGGATAGTAACTCTATGAATAGTAACTCAAAGAATAGTGACTGTAAATAGAATAACTTTATGAAAAGCATTTTAATAAAAAGGAATTCTTGTTGATTAGTGTGATCAAGTTTAGCTCTTTTTTTATAATTATTAGGAATCAGAATGGTTTCATAAATAACACACTTGGCTTTAGAACACCATATAGAGAGAAGACAACTTGGATTTCAAACATAATCTCCTATTTAAAATAGTATTTGTCTTTTTATATAATTGCATTTATTAACATATCACAGTCATAGACTTACCTTTATTAGTAGGTTGCTGACATAGACTTACCTTTATTAGTAGGTCGCTGACATAGTCTTGCCTCTATAGTAGATCACTGGAAAGACCTACCTTTGTTAGTAGATCACAGACAAACCTACTTTTATTAGTAAATCACATACATATGTCTACCTTAATTAGTAGATCACATTCATAGACCTGCTTTTATTAGTAGGTCACAGACATAGATCTGCTTTTATAAGTAGGTCACAGAAATAAACTTGCCTTAATTATTAGGTCACATACATAGACTTACCTTAAGAGAATTGTCTGTATATGGAAGCTTTTCCATGTATATCAGTCTGCAGGGTCTCTGCATCTCATTTAACTGTAATAGATAATGAAATTCAATCCAATAAAATGTAAATTATCATTTTATACATGAAACAATGTTCCCAAATACTTACAGCTGCACCATATGTTCAATATTCAACTTTCAATGACACAAAGGGCAAAATTTGTGCTCATTTTGTGTGGCAAAAAGAGCTGATGCTGACAAAACCTGCGGTTAAAGAAATTTTTAAAGCTTTAATAATAGATGACTCAATTCAATTCAAGTCTCATCAATAAATTAACAATTCAATTTTTCATTCTTTTGCATGATAGATTGAGTAAGAACTGGCTCAAATCAGGATTTCAATAAGTTGATTGCAATTCAATTTTCATTTTTTAAAGCAATCCTAACTTCAATGAATCAATTCACTATCATTTTGACGCGTGTTCACTAGCTAGCCTAGATGTTGTTGCTAGTAATAGTTAAATATTGAATAAATTACTCAAGTCACCAAACTACTTAACAAGCAAGAAAAAATTTCACTAACAAAACTATAAATCTGAGAATGACTAAACAGGTGAACTAACTAACCAACTACTGACGGGTATAATTGAGACAACCGCGCAGGACGAGATCTGGTGCTCGAATGACGCTGTTACAATTGTTCGCATGGCAATCAAAACAGCATAGCTAAGCTTATTGCCAAGACAAAACATAAAACTATGCTTCAATGTAGATTGGTTAGTAGTTCACATTATCGACCAGTAAAATATACACAGTGATATCGAGGTCTATTGGAAACATGTGCAGCAGGCAACACTGCACTTACATTTTTGCTTCAGTGCGCATCCAATAGCATTGGTTTACTTAAGGTTTACTTAAGGTTTACTTAAGGTTTACTTAAGGTTTACTTAAGGTTTGCTCGGGGTTTACTCGAGGTTTACTCGAGATTTACTCGAGGTTTACTCGAGGTTTACTCGAGGTTTACTCGAGGTTTACTCGAGGTTTACTCGAGGTTTACTCGAGGTTTACTCGAGGTTTACTCGAGGTTTACTCGAGGTTTACTCGAGGTTTACTCGAGGTTTACTCGAGGTTTACTCGAGGTTTACTCGAGGTTTACTCGAGGTTTACTCGAGGTTTACTCGAGGTTTACTCGAGGTTTACTCGAGGTTTACTCGAGGTTTACTCGAGGTTTACTCGAGGTTTACTCGAGGTTTACTCGAGGTTTACTCGAGGTTTACTCGAGGTTTACTCGAGGTTTACTCGAGGTTTACTCGAGGTTTACTTAAGGTTTACTTAAGGTTTACTTAAGGTTTACTTAAAGTTTACTTAAGGTTTACTTAAGGTTTACTTAAGGTTTACTTAAGGTTTACTTAAGGTTTACTTAAAGTTTACTTAAGGTTTACTTAAGGTTTACTTAAGGTATAACTGTCTGTGATAGATAATAATAAGCATAGAGATAATATTAACAAAAGATGCATTGATGCATTTTGACTCGAGTCGTTTCGCTTTTTGAAAATAAAGAATCAAGTCAATTTGTGATGACAGTGAATAGCCGATTCAATTCAATTTTGCTGATGGGATGTGGCAAGCCAATTTAGCAGTAAATAAAAGATACCAGAGAATTGATTTAATTAATTTGTGAGTTGAGCCTTCCTCAAGCAAGCTGTTAACTCAAGTGACCAGCTCCACCTGTTGCAGGTACCTTTCTGACGGTAATCATAGATATTGTATTGTACTGTATTGTAACAGGTGCTTCTGGCACTTGCAGTAGGTGTTTTTCCTATTTTTAAAAATGAGAGATTTTAATATAATAGTATCAGTTAACTTTTTATGATTCATTCTATTTCCCTTCATCTCGACAACTTATAAGTTACATTTCTCTGCGTCATTTGAAACTTTTCATCTTTATTTCTCACAAAAAGTAATATGGTAAATTCTTCTGTGATCTGTCAAAAATGCTAAAAGATACACGCGTTGACAACCGAATCCGCCAATGAGATTAGAGAAGCAATTTGATCAAGCACCAACATGTCAGCGCTACTGAAAATATGTTGAGAAAACATTGATGAGTAAATTGTTGCAAAACATTTGCCTTTGTAGGTGGTAATACGTTGATGCATGATTTCTGGTCAAGACTGAGTGATTTTACACTGCAGTTACATGGCACCAAATGTGAAGCTTTTGAGGTCGCAAACTTCAGTTATGTAAAGCAGTCAAAGTGATCAAAGAGGAAAAACTTGCAACAGAAGGGCTTAGATAATGTTCCATTTGATTTACCCAATTACCACATATCTCCGGATATATGCCTATCGTGTATATAAGCCGACCCTCGGAAAACAGCCTTGAAATCGTGGAATTTCAAGAATTGGAATATAAGCCAACCCTATAAATCGTAACAGGTCATAAAATAACCTATAAAAGCAAAAAAGTTGTGAAAATGGAAGGTTGTGGAAATGGAGCATCTTTTGCACATGTGTGGTACAAAACGTTTCTGATGATCCGTTTGTATAATTAGCATATCAGGTTTCTACTTAATCGAGAGGAAACAATCATCTGTTTACATTGAGCCAATGGAAAACATGTTTGCATCTCACGCTGATTTTAGTTTCGCTTGTCAAAAGCACATATTCATAGCTATTTGTTCTTCGCGATGATTAGAAGCATTACAGCTATGTAGGTTTAACAAATTGTAGATCAAGGAACTTCTGATGATTATTTATTGAGCACTAGTAGTAGTGATAGTGAGTATTTATTTTTAACAGTGATAATAATGCCGTGGGCTATAGTAATAGTGGTAACTCGTCTGACTCAGAGCATGCTTAACTTGTCCACCATGATAGTATGAAGAGGACAAAAAAATGTCTAACTCATTTTGCAACACATTTGTCGCCTTTTTATGGCATCGGGTGATGTAAAAATATTTACTCAATAATTTGGTCAAATGTTATGGCAACATATATATGTGCCAATGTCAAATATATAGTTTCACCGAGTATTTAACTGTCTCCGTAAAAAAATTTATTTGGTAGTAAATGAGTTAATGGAAGTGTTAACCATTATTGTTATGTTACACATGTACTTTTTCAATAAAATTGAGTTAATAAAGGTTCAAGTTGTGGTTGTTAATATTAAGTTACCATAATATCATATTGTTTGTGTTTAACCAGAGTTAATCAAGAATAAGTTTAACTCCTTAGTTTGGTAACTTTTTGCGCTCTAGAATCGGCTTATATGCGGGGATATACAGTAGTTTATTTTCTTTATTTGCTTATATTAGCATTGGCTGGTAAGATAAGATGAAATAAATCAAAATTGAAATCAGGAATCTCATTTGGTTAGACTACTTGTTATTATTGACTGATAAATTACAATCCATCAATTTGACCACAATTTAGAACACAACAAAAGGAAATGTTAGAACAGGAAACAGTCACAATGACCTCAACTTAATGGCCTTGGTTTAGACTTGAGTAACTTTGCTTGGTTCAGCTAAAACATGTTTGAGAAACTCCAAATTGGCTGTCGAGTACTCATTTTTATATTCTACCAGCGATTGTTTAAGATAGGCTTTAAAAATTAGCACTATGTATTTGGTTTTTTCTCTATAATAAGGTGAGCTATAAAAACGAGAAACTATTGCCTGAGTTTTTACAAACCTCATGGGCTTCTCCGTATTCCAGCAAATCTTCTTCCGATGGCTTTTCTACACCAGCTTTCAACCTACAGTAAATATAAGTACTTATAACTTTACTCAACTTTCTGTCATGCAAATCTTTTTATGTAGAACCTTCTGTTTTATACCTATATACAAATATTTTACTGTCATGAGCCTTGTAGATATGAAAATTACTCTCATCAATTTTGTAGAACTCAGCCATTTGACATTAATTCATTCTAGTGTTAGTATCAAAAGGCAAAAATGTTGTACAGAGGGGTTTAAAAACACATAGTAATTATCTAATGCAAACATCCCCCTGGTAAAAGACATTAAAATTTTATATACGTACAGCACATATAAATGATTAGTAACAAAATAGTATATTAACCTACAGTAATTTTAGGGTATTTAGTGGTTATGATCTGCTTGTGATTATGGTTATGATTCTTACTTCCTCCTTAACTACGGTCATCAATTTTAGGGTCCTTAGGCTAATGAATTAAAGTTTAATGTATAGTTATCTTTGTATAATAAATTAAAGGTCATAAAAAATATTATATTAAACACTAAAATGCACAATAAATTTTCACTTTCGCTTAATTAATTCATTAATTAGTTAAATAATAAATTAGTTCATTAGTTCATTACTTAATAACTGCTTAATACAAATCAATCACTTTCGGATTAATTTGTATTTAGTCAGTTATATTGGAACTATTGCATTGAGATGCAAACACATTGACGTTCGAGCTAACGACTGTATAAGAGAATTTACTGATTCCCTTACCATTAAAGCCAGGTACAAACTAGCCCGGGCACATTAGCCGATGATCTCTTATTAGCTTTCTTTCAAGGTTGTGTCTGTCAACTCGCTTTTAAAACGAGCAGACCGACTGACCCACACTATTGATTGATATTATGGATCAAACATTTATATATAATGTATATACTAAGCATGCTTGTAATGCATGTATATTTAATATCATACTAGCTGTGCTACCTGGCATTGCCCGGGTATTAAAAATTAGCTTATAAACAATGAGAAGTAATGCGAGTTGCCTGCCACTTGCTATTAGCTTGGCACAATGCCAATGGATAGTTTGAGTAAGCTTACTAATAAGAGCTACAACTTCTCATGATGTTATGCCATGACTTTGTGTTGTGACGGATGGCAGTAGCGTATTTGCTCCCATATAGCGACATATACTGCCTAATGAATCCATCAAGGCCTGAGGTCTGAGGTCAAATCTTCTGCGATACGAATACTTTATTCTAAGACTTTAATAGCTATTAGTTGGAACTACACACTTACCTAAACACAAACTGGGAAATCTATACATAGATATACATAAATCTAAAATTTTGTCTCCAGTCATTCATCTTTCAGTCTGCCCAGTTATAGCTATTAGTAGCTTGCAATTTGAATTCTGTATCACAAACGATTTGCTCTCAGAAATTCCCTTGCATAAGGCAGTAACCTAACCAATTGAGCTACATGAGACACTACACACATGGGCAATATGAGTGATTGTTTTGGTTAAAACTCGCATAGCACCCTGCGTCAGACATCATCACTAAAGCTTGCTCTCACGGCTCTTATTAGTAAGTTCAGCAATACAGATACTAGCTTACTTGAATTAGCCATTGGCAGGGTGCCAAGTTAATGGCAAGTGGCAGGCAACTACATTACCTGCTACTGTTTATATAAATATATATATATATATAGCTGATTGCCCTATGTTGCACGAATGTATATATAAATATATATATATGCATATATATATATATATATATATGTATATATATGTATATATAGAATATATATATATATATATACATATATATACATATATATACATATATACATATATATACATATATATAGCACTATAATATATATATATATATATATATATATATATATATATATATATATATATATATATATATATATATATATATATATATATATATATATATATATATACATATATGTATATATATGTATATATATATAAACAGTAGCAGGTAATGTAGTTACCTGCTACTGTTTTAACAAAAACTACAAGTTTTGTTAAAACATTTTATTACTTAAAGTTTCGTGCGGTAGGCTTGCACTCTTCAGATAAAATGTTAAAAACAATAAATATTCCACTAGCAGTAAAGCTGTATAAGAGCTAAAAGCCTTTAAGACATTAAATGATAGGGGCTTTTAGCTCTTATACAGCTTTACTGCTAGTGGAATATTTATTGTTTTTAACATTTTATCTGAAGAGTGCAAGCCTACCGCACGAAACTTTAAGTAATAAAATGTTTTAACAAAACTTGTAGTTTTTTACTACACATAGTTTTATATCAGCTCTGTTTTTACTCAAAACATTGAGCACTCTTTTTACTAATGTGTATAAATATAACTTTTACCTATATATATATATATATATATATATATATATATATATATATATATATATATATATATATATATATATATATATTGAACCTTTTACCTATATATATATGTAAAAGGATTAAAGTTAAAAGGATTCCACACACACGCACGCGCGCGTGCGTGTGCGTGTGTGTGTGTATATACATATATGTATATATACATATCCACCAGACATACCAGACATATATGTGGCTGAACAGAGGAAACCTAATGGCCAATACAGAGTCGCTACTCATGGCAGCCCAGGAGCAAGTGCTCCCAACAAGGCAACTCCAAACAAAAATCTATTGCACTAGAGACTATCCTAGATGCAGACTGTACAATGATTCACCTCAGGCCATCCAACACATCATCAGTAGATGAAAGCAGCTCGCAGAAAGCATATACACTGAGCGGCATAATAATGTTGCAGGCGTTGTGTACAGAAGTCTATGTGATGAGTATGGCCTTAATAATCCACAACACTGGTGGGGTGCTCCTGATAAGGTCAATGAAAACGACCGTGCTAAAATCCTCTGGGACTTCTACATCCAGACTTACAAGCATGTCCTAGCAAACCAACCAGATATAGTAGTGGTGGACAAGGAAAACAATAGAGTTACTATAATTATAGATATAGCAGTACTCAATGGCTACAATATAGCCTGCAAAAAAAGAAAAAGTAAAGAAATAGCTCCCTCTTGGAGAAGAGATTAAGAATGCTGGAATGTAAGAACAGCTGTAATTCCAGTAGTCATTGGGGGCATGGGTGAAATAACACCTGCGCATAAAATGTGGCTTCCCCAGATACCGACAACAATCAACTCAAGTGAGTTGCAAAAGAGTGCGCTATTGGGAACAGCTAAGATCTCAAGGCAAGGGCTCAAACTCCCAGGACTCTGGTAGGAGACCCGATTTAGAGCAGAAATTACCACCCATACGGGTTAACCGGTGTGAGAAAACAATTTTATATATCTATATATACACACATATATACATGATATTAAATGACACTATTTATCAAGTATGTTAGACAATGTAGCTATTTTCGAAAATACTGTAAAAGTACTTATATTAGGGATAATAGCAAAATCTATTTGTAAGTGTAGATGTATACGTCAGTGTTACAAACTCAGCAGACATAAAAAATGTCACTTCCTTCTGCACAGACACAGAACTTACTTGATGCAATAAGTCAGTTCATCACCATAGTAGTCATTGGTATTCCCAGCTATCACCTGAAATAAATACACTGTGACCATGATTATGAGCGTGTATAATTTGTGCTGGTTGACATAGCCTAATTATTATTGCTTGTACGGAGGCTTCAAGTTATTTTAAAGGAAGTCTGACAAAGGTATCTACACGATAGATAACTTTGTTTCAAGCGAGACGATAACTCATAATTGTTTGGCATGACAAATATTGAAGTTCAATCACAAACAATATTTGTTGTCATTATTACCATGCCACAGAGCCCAAAAAGCATCATTCTACAGATAAGATATTATACTTTTCTTAGTGTAATTTTCTTTTCTCCACTGCTTTTTTATAACTCAGATTTATTCTGCGAACAAACCTATCGACTAATATCATGCATTCCTAATGCCACTGATACATAGCATAAATGCCTAACAATGCATCATGGATGATGCATTATTAGGCATTACATGCTAAGGAATATAGGTCGAGAGAATACTTCTATCATTCTAAGCAGTATTATATGGCTATTGCGATGTTTCATATATCAACAAACTTGTTACAATTTGATTCGTTTTCATCAAAATTTTAAAAAATTAAAAAATTGCAGAAGCAAATTACTTCAATTTAACTGGCTCTAAAAAGATGAAAACAGATGAGTTTTTCAAATGTTTGCTAGACAGGATATTTACTATAACAAAGGATTGTGTCTCTCTGACCTTCTGTTCTAAGTCATGGTTAGATGTGCAGCTCACAACACTCTACTTGGTAAACGTACACGCTACCCCTTGCACTAATCAACCCCCTTAAGATGTTTTCAATTAACTGTGCATATCATTATTCTTTCTCCTGCATCGGCACAACTGATGATCTCTCACAGCACACCTCACGATCTCTCACAGCACACCTCACGATCTCTCACAGCACACCTCACTATCTCTCACAGCACACCTCACAATCTTTCACAGCACACCTCACTATCTCTCACAGCACACCTCACTATCTCTCACAGCACACCACACGGTCTTCCACAGCACACCTCACTATTTCTCACTGCACACCTCACAATCTCTCACAGCACACCTCACTATCTCTCACAGCACACCTCACTATCTCTCACAGCACACCTCACTATCTCTCACAGTACACCTCACAATCTCTCACAGCACACCTCACTATCTCTCACAGCATACCTCACGATCTCTCACAGCACACCACACGGTCTTCCACAGCACACCTCACTATTTCTCACTGCACACCTCACAATCTCTCACAGCACACCTCACTATCTCTCACAGCACACCTCACGATCTCTCACAGCACACCTCACAATCTCTCACAGCACACCTCACTATCTCTCACAGTACACCTTACTATCTCTCACAGCACACCTCACGATCTCTCACAGCATACCTCACGATCTCTCACAGCACACCTCACTATCTCTCACAGCACACCTCACAATCTCTCACAGCACACATCACGATCTCTCACAGCACGCCACACTATCTCTCACAGCACACCTCGTAATCTCTCACAGCACTCCTCACAATCTCTCACAGTACACCTCACTATCTCTCACAGCACACCTCACTATCTCTCACAGTACACCTCACAATCTCTCACAGCACACCTCACTATCTCTCACAGCACACCTCACTATCTCTCACAGCACACCTCACTATCTCTCACAGCACACTAAACTACCAAGGTACTAATACATATTAAAAATTTCAATGTCCAAAAGGTAACTGTGAGATTTGAACATTTGTTCAGCAAATGTCTGAAGACTCCTCTAGACTGATGTCGTCATCATTTATTCTTATCCAAGCTGGATTGTAGTTGAAATTCATTTTATAGCTGATTTTGGAATGTTTCGAGCCCCATAACCTAACTATTGGCGGTGTAGGTAAGGCTAGGTGGTTTCAGATAGTCTGCAGTTTTACCAATGCTGAACTGACAGTCGATGCAGAACGGACAATGAGAGTGTTCTACTTTTGAAATGCCTAATTATGATTGGTCAATACAGTGGATACTCAATTTATTAGTTCTAGTTGGAATTCTCTCCCCACGGATTTACCTAAGCAGCATTTAACAAAGCCCTATAAGTAGCCCTTTAATTTAGTGTAATTGTACAGTTGTACAAGTTTTTATCAAATATGACAGCATAATTCTATTTTTGCTAGAAATCTTAATGCAGAATTTGTTATTACTGTTGATAGAAATATGAATTTATGCACTGCTGCCATAATATGTTAAAATGATTTGCACTTTGAAGTTTTCCAGCCAATTAACTTCCACTGACCAGCAACCACTTTCTTTGAAAAAGTTTGGGCTCGAAATTTAACCCATCTTTAGGTTAAAGCTGATTTAGGATTTGTCTCCTTTGGGCTGCTGTTTTACGCTAAAACATTCACAGCTGATTAGCAATTTTCAATTCTACCTATTCAATATTTTTAACTTGCTACAGAGAAAAAAACTTTTATAGTTTGGCTCGGCTAAAAGTCTTTAAGTGTGCATATAAAAAACGATGAACTTCAAAATGTAGCATCAGTTGTAGAGATCTGAGAAATGCAATACAATTTGATAAATATGAAACTGCAATTAGATTATTATAACATGAGGCATGTGATCTCTCTGTATTAACTGCTGATATAGAGAAAGGTATAACTGCGACGGTGATGTGAAACACTTGAAAGTACACTGGCTTACAGGAGCTGTTGAGTCTGCGATGTGAGAAGAAATATTTTTGGAATGTATTTGGTGACCACCAGATTGAGTGACTTGCCTAGCACAGAAAAAAACATAAATTTAGCTTTTAAGAATACAATGCCATTTTTTCAAAAACTACAAGTGAGTTTTTATATTCAAAAATGAAGGACCAAAAAGAATTGTACAACTAAAAAGGCTACCATTTTGTAATGGTAAAACAAAGTAAGGGGGTACAACTCTTCATTATATCATGCCAATTCATTGCTAAATTTCCACAGATTTTCTGATTTATTGAGTTTATTGGCAAGTAAAGTTGTATCACGGTTTCATAGTTATATTTTTTGCACCTACATTATATATAAGTTTGACCATTATTTGGTGACATAAACTCACCGATATGTCATCGATAGCAGGGTGTTGTGACATGGCTTCCTCTATTGGTCCAGGATAAACAACGCCTCCCAGAACTCTGAATCTAATAGCATCTACAGCTCTACCTTTGATGATGAATGTTCCATCCTCATACATCACTCCCATATCTCTACATGCAGGTTGTGTGCCTTCACAATAGCGGTTTGATAAAAATAGTTATTATTAGTAATACTAATTTTACAATATTTTTATCTGTTTTCACATCTTTAAATATAAACTTTATACATGAATAATAATAATGATTCTATGAAGCTGACATATTCTCAAGACTTTAAACAAAAATAGTGTGCACTGACAACAGCAATTCTATAGAAGTTCAAGTTATTGCTGTTTCTATATAACTCTTTAATCTCCTTAAATGCCTTCATATGTAATTCATTTCACTGCTCAATATTTTCTTCTAAATGCAAACTCAATACATCGGTTATAGTAATAATAATAATAACAACCATAATAATAGTATTAGTGATAATAATAGTAATAATAATAATGATAATTAATAATAGTAATATCTAACAGGAACGAAACAAAAAATAAATGTTCAATTCATGTGTTCTTCAAGAATTCAGCATGATAAAAACAACGATAGTAATATACCATCATTGGTCAAATAGTTTATCCTATGAAATAATTTGTTACTCTATTTTTTACCGGAGCAACTTTAATAGGAAATGTTTTCAACTGTAACAGTTTTGTATCTCTACAAGCCATACGTATATACATATGTGGTGTATGAATGTGAAGGACTAGGTTGGAGCAACCAATTTTAACCAAACGAATGTGTCATGTATGTTGGACTGCTTGGATTGTCTACAAGATGGAAACTGACCGGCCTCGAGTACTGTAATCACCCAAGTGTTGGGTAAATCGTGATTTCTCACACGCTCAAATATAACACTTCCCCAATTCATGATGTTAAAATTTGGGATGTAAAAAGGAGCACTATACTTGGGTAATTACGGTATTTTGTGGTGACTCACTTACAATCAATCATGGGAGTATTGTAAAAGAATAAAAACACAGACACTGATAAATTGAGAAAAGTAAGAATACCATCCTCACAAGCCAACCCTATACAAATGAATTTGACAAGCTCAAACAAGTTGGGAGGATAGACTATGATTATTCCCTGAAAACTTCTAGAGGCGACCATCAATATGTTTCCATCATGCGTATGCTGTAGATTTGGAATTGCGCGCACATATCAACTTACGGCGCGATAAGTTTGCGATAAATGTGTGAATGATACAGACTGGGAATTGTGTACACGTTGAGTTACTATGCAATAAGTGCTTCAATAGACATTGACATGTTGAGGATTAATGCGAGTACTTTGTTAAAAACGATAAGGACTTCCATGCCAGAGGTCATAGCAACGCACCCCTGCATCGTTAAATCGAAATAGGAACAACTGAATCATGGAAAATGTTTAAAATGAATAGCTTGCACAACATTTTCTTGTTGCATCATTCACCAGCACTGTTTCCAATTTTCACAAGGATTAAATATTCAATAAAAGTTAGCAAACTCGGTTGCCTTCCGAGTTTTGTTATTTCCATCTTGTGAATGACGAAGACTTGCAGATATTTACAGCGTCATGAAAACATGGTGTCTGTCATAAGATGTGAAGGCAAGTTGGGTTGTAATCATATGACCTCAGGCACTACTAACATTAGTTAGTAGCTTGTCAGTCATGCTCGGTCAGGGTGGAGATCAGGGTCAACCTTTTCATATATACTCTGAAACTTATGCTAAAGTTCAGTAGTAAAATAATTATTATTTTAATAATTACAGTAATTTGAAAAATTATAGAACCAGCTACAATAGTTTAGTATTTCTAAAATATAAAAACTAGTTAGAATTTGTCTTGACAAAAAGACATGAACACAGAAACTTGGTATCATTTTAATACTAAAAATCCCCGCTATCTGTTTTTCTTATCTACTAGTATTTGAAAACAATACTCCAGCGGTTATGTTGCTAAACAGTGTTAAATGTAAATATTTTTCTGCTAAATGCTATTTTGAGAAATGAGTGTTTAAACTGTCAAAAGTTACTAAATCTATACTACTAGGGAAGTAGGAGCGCCAAAAATCTAAATAAACTTCACCAAGTTTAAAGAAAAGGTTTGAAAGAATCACCGCCTATTAACTTTTGCTAACATTTGGTTAATACAGAGCAGATCTCATCGTATGAGATTATTATATAATTATTATATAATTAGGAAGAATAAATTTTAACTAGCAAACGATGCAATAACATTACAGGAAAATCTACAATTCAAGATTAACATGGTATATAACTTTCTTTTATTGGAGTTGTCTACACTTTTATTTGAGTTGTCTACACTTTTATTTGAGTTGTCTACACTTTTATTTGCGTAATCTACACTTTTATTTGAGTTGTCTACGCCGGGCTTATTGGGTGCTATAGTTAATATATATGAAAATTATTAGGAGGCCTTATGCTTTTGCCCATGCCTGTACTATGGCATAATTATTATGCCCTGTTCAGGGGGTAATAATCAAAAATTTCTGTAAGGACCTAATTGCAGTACCTATATGCACCATAAGAATTCCTACCCTGTTTTAAGAAATCCATCTTCAGTGAAGAGATCTTTTGTCAGTTGTTCCTGTTTCCTGTATTCTTTTAAGCGACTGTAGGTTTTCACATGCACCATACCATCCTTACCAATATCCACCACCTCATCATTGGAATCCACAATTCTCAGCTGTCATAAATCCGTTTTTCAATTCATTAATATTTTATTATGTTTATGGTATATATAGTATAATATAAAATATGAAGAGCACTTATCTGTTTGACAATCATTGCATTTTTCAAGCTGGTATAGATCTACTCTCATCAAACGGTGATTGAGAAAGGTGGAATTCAAGATATTACTAACGAGCATAAAAATGACTCACTAATTAATTCAATTTGTTAATATTTCATTACGTCTGTGATATATTTACTATAATATAAAACATAACAAGCACTTAGCTGTTAGTCAATAATTGCATATTGGTTTTAAGCAGATATAAATTTCAAGACCCTGTTCCATCAGCTGATAGATCGAGGAAGATAGAATTCAAGATGGCTACTACTGAGTATGAAAACAATTCTTTAATCACATTTCATTAGTCAGTGACATTCAACCAATGAGGATGGTCTATAAAGTTCCCCACTTTGAAATTTCTGAGCAGATAACTCTTAACATGCAGGCATGACAATGCAAAATCTTTTTTTTAAGGTTGGCTATTTTGTGGCTTGGCAGTATTTTGCAGATAATCACGGACTTTTGAAGTCAAAAAATGCATTTCTAACTTATGCTTGTAGGCTTTACATTGCTCAACTTTTTTCAACTCAACAGTGTAACTAATTTCAGTCCTTTAGACTTCAAATATGCTTGTTTAAGTTTGGTCTGGTTTGTTTTACTAATATGTTTGAATAACTCTTTTTGGTTGTTATACCTAGCCTTAATGTCCGTTTTGCAATGGCCAACAATAATATACATGTATATTATCAATTTTGTGTACACATGTATATATAATGCAGTATATTATACAACTTATACATATATGTATGTAATAATATGTATATATATATATATATATATATATATATATATATATCTGTTCTTCGACAGATTTAAAACATGTTCAAGAACTTTATTTATTGCATCAAATAAAAACTTTAAACTTTGAACATAATATTTTATATTCTAGTTTAGCAAAATGCAATGCAGATTGGGTAGGTTGACCCGTTATTCCAGAATATTCTAGAATAACAGGTCAACCTATACATGAGTAATCTCTATAATAAGGTAAACTTTGGTCTTAAAAATACCTATTGACTTACACATGAGTATATACATGTATGGTGATTGTTATTCATGTAACCGAGTCACTATTAGTCTAATTTTGTGGACACTTTTTTACTGATCACTTGCTATTATGTGTTCGTAAAGATCAAAGATTGTAAAAGTGCTGTTCAAACAAGGGTGGCGCTCTATTTTTCAACCCTTCTCCAAATCGAGTTTTTTCAGCAAGATATAAATGCAATAATTATTATAGAATTATGATTCAAATGCGATCTGATTATATTCTTAGACTAACAGTGTTCAGATAATTATTGCAATTAATGTGAAACGCAGGAGCTAAACGCAGTAACAAACCTGCGTATTAGACTTCACAATAAGCCTGGCCTGCATTCGGGCTTCTTCATCTTCCTCTGTATCACCAAAAGATGATGTTCCAATCACACCAGCTTCACTCATTCCATACAATGTCTATAAATTATCAACATCACCGTAACACATAATTTTGAGATCGAATGTTTTTAAAGTTAATGTTAAGTTTTTATGTTTTAGGTTCAATGTTTTAGTTTTTAAAAGTTAATGTTTTACAGTTACAATGCTGGCAATTATAAGATTGAGATATTGCTGTCAATCTTCTGTCAGCGATTTATGAAGGATTTAGAAAAACTGACATCAACACTTGATATATTTATTCTATGACACCATCACTTGCAGATTGGATTCCTCCAATTATCTATAACATATAAATATTACCTTCATAACAATTCTTCTATATCATTTATAACACATTTCATTGCTTTATTCCTAATACTCGTTGATCAAAATATTACTTTTGTAGTATTTTGTTTACTGCAGCGATGTACCAGTTAAATTGAACTGGGCAGACAATGGGGAAAACTTTATGTATAAAACAATGTAATACACAATGTAATACACAATGCAACACACAATGTAATACACAATGTAAAACACAATGTAATACACAATGTAATACACAATGTAATACACAATGTAATACACAATGTAATACACAATGTAAAACACAATGGTAATACACAATGTAATACACAATGTAATACACAATGTAATACACATTGTAATACACAATGTAATACACGATGTAATACACGATGTAATACACGATGTAATACACGATGTAATACACGATGTAATACACGATGTAATACACGATGTAATACACAAAGTAATACACAATGTAATATACAAGGGCAAAACTAAAACCATAACCATTACAATGAAATAGACACGTGTAGATTTATCATCTTTTCTTTTCATTAGGTGAAAATTAAATAAAATTCCCAACCACCACATAATTTACATGAGAATATTAAAAAACATGGATGGTTAGAGATTTTCCAGCGTGCTGAAGTATTATAACCAGAAATAACATACAGTAAAACCTCAACTCATGACCACCATTACGTACAAATTTTTAACATGCACAGTAAAATTTGAGCAAATATTTGCCTCCGCATGTGAAGTAATTTTCAACATATGATGTCTGAAATTTCTCAAAACAACAGTTCTGTAAGTACCTTGTGCGAAATAAACTGGACCTCTTTGTTAAAAAGTTAAAATTCTTATTTACGAAATTGTATATACATGTATGACTTGAAATAAGCAAATAAAATGTATTTAGTGCGATTATATCTGTACAGATTATTATTTTCAAACATTAAAAATTGAATTGTTCAGAATTTAGCCTACATAATATTTCAAAAACAAAATTTTACAGTGTTTGGTTAACATATTTAAAACCAGGACAAACCATGAATTAATATAATATACAATTTATGGCAGTTGCCTAAATTTACTACGCGTAACAACGATGTAAATTAAAATTTTAGTTTTCCAACAAAAGGGTCCAATAAAATTTGTACAAGTACAACAAGCTAGCAGAAAATAACAATAAAATGCAAACATCAAACCATATCTAGAGTAAGTTACCGTAAGTATCACTTACTCATTGTCATGCTTACACTCTTTTTAGATGTATTAAAAGTGGATTAACATTGAAATCCTCTTTTACCAATAATTATTACTTTATTATTGAATTAAGTTTTATAACTTTTGTTTTTAGATTCAGTGGTTCAGATAGTTTAACATACAAAATTAATTGTGAAGTAAAACAAGTTCATAGGTTTTTTGAATTTTGAAAAATTAGTTCCCAAAATATAATGTCTCCTCACATGAACGTTGTTCCAACATCTGACTGTTTTGCTATACGAAGCAAATATCTCTCATCAAAACTTTATATACAAACTGTACATATTAAAAATTAGCAACAAAATAGTATATTAACCGACAGTAACTTTAGTGTATTTAGTAGTTATGATCTGTTTATGATTATGGTTACAACTCTTACTTTTTCTTTTAATGTGGTTATCAATCTTAAAACTCATGGCTAACAAATTAAAGTGATATTGTTTGTTATATAATGATCTATGTATAATAAATTAAAGTTCATAATAAATATTATATCAAGCACTAAAGCGCATAATAAATTTTCACTTTCGTTTACTTTTCACTAATTTTCGTTTCACTCAAGCAATTTCAAGCATTCACGGAACACGAAGAATGCTGAACTGAGAGCGAGCATCATATCTCTTTCAGACATTGTGGAAAGGATTTTTGCAAATAGTATATTGACATCTTTGTTGCACTGATGCATGCAGCACACCTGCAGCCAACTTTGCATTTCGAGAGACATTTTTGTTGATTTTGTGCATTGAAAAAAAATCATATGGAAGGGATGAAAAAACATCGTGTTCCAGATTGGAATTTGGTTACAGGGATTTGGATATATATATTATATATATATAAATATATATATATCTATACATATATATATTATATATATACATATATATATGTGTGTGTAATAAGTATGTTCACAATATTTTATATCTTTGAAAACATTTCCTAATTTAATTGTAAAAGCTTTGTGTTTTTAACGATAAAATTGTCTATAAAGATGGCTGACAATGATAAATTGACGTCACGAAAAAAACGAACAATACCAAATGGCGTATGCACGCATTAAATGACGTAATAATTGAAACTCTATGAATTCTATTAACTATATGAAACACAATGCTTTTTTCGTGGTTTTTTGAACTTCTATTTTTGGTTTTGCATGAGGTTCAATTGCTATATAGCGGTCAAGGCCAATTTTTTTCACACGCACCATTATCTTCGTAGGTAGAGCCTTGACATTTTCTCTCCATTCGGTCAGACAAAGACAGTACCATATTTCATTTTTACATTTGTACAAGTATCGAGAAGTACCAGTATCGTCGTACTCAACATTTTGATGTATAGCTTCTGCTGGAACAGTAACCTTTTTTACACACACTCGCTTCTATGCAAAAATTGTTATTATTAATTCAAAATATTCAGGACTTTTCATTTGTTTTCTCAGTTCATACTAGTTGTATCATTATTATCATTACCAAATCATCATTGTAATCGCAGCAAAACAGACTCAATTTAGCTATTGAGTGCTAACTGTTTCACATTTACATTTAGACTCTTTTATAGTAGTTTTTTTTATTCGACCTGAACAAAACATTTTTCTCATGATATGAATTTTGTTACAGTTGTTTGACTAAGTTTGACAACTTTTACAGTTGGTTTTATGATCTCTTTTAATTTATTTCAACTACACAAAACACTTTTCTCATGATATGAAGTTTGAAAGTTAAAATGGCAAATGTTGTTATATGTTAAATACAAATAAACTTTCTGTCCAAAGACTTTTTTATCACACGGGCAACGCCGGGTAGTACAGCTAGTATATTATATATATATATATATATTTTTTTTTTATTTATCAAAGTATGTCTGTCCGTGGATCTTTCATTCCAGCTATAGCTATTAAAATCTTGGAAATACAATTCCACACTTTAAAGGACTTGAACTCACTACAAGTTGCATTTCTAGACGCTCTACCATTGAGTCATACCAGCCGTGATGTCATCAGACATTCTTATACACTCTACAACGTGCGCTATAATACGCTAATTATTTTAGCATTGCGCCCACGTGTTACGATGCCTCTGTTAAGAAATATTTTGGGGACTAAGTATATTGCAGCACAATGCTTCTTCGTCGTTTTTTCGTTAGGGAAAATTGGTTCCGCCCTATGTAATAATTTATCTCAAACCTAAAATTTGCTAATTTGTGTAAAGATCGTATAACGTATGCTATTAAAATATATACGTCGCTGAACTCGTCATTGGAAGTTATCCATAACCGTTATCCGGTATATTCGCTATCCATTATAATAAAAACGATCATTATAAAATATTTTAATAAAACTTTTGTTAAAAGTTTGAAGTTTACTAAAATACATACCAAAACTTTCTTCAAGTATGTGTTTAGTAAACTAAATTCTTTTATGTTAGATTCAGCGTTTATGTTACACACCTGTCTCAAAGTTAAAAACTCTCTACGTAGTACATTGTGATGTTATATTATCTTGCAGATCATAACCTACAAAATGCACTAACACCATTATAGGTACCTATAGTTACTAAGGTTAACAGTATTTTGGTACTAGTTTTAATGATGATGATTTGTACCAGGAGGTGATTGCATTGGATAAGACTATGGGTTTTTATACCACTCTACGTATGTCTATAATAGCCTACGATATTTTTGCATGCCAACACTGAAACGAGCTAAAACCATAATTGTATACCAAATAATTTATGATAGTAAACGTAGCAAAATACACTATATTTAGCCATTACTTGCTAATGATTTTATATTTAAACGCCTTTGCATTTTTATTTTTCCTTTTAGTCTATTTCAAAAAAACACTTCTTTCAAGTTATAAAATTTTTAACTTACAGTTCTTTTAAAACTATTGAAGTTGTTTTATTTATTTTTAATTTACTTATTCTGCACAAAACCTTTTTCTCATGAAGTTTAAAAGTTACAGTTGTTTGACAAAGTTTGAAAGCCTTTACAGTTGTTTTTATTTTCTCTTTTAATTTATTTCAATAACACTTTGCTCATAATATGTAGTTTGAAATTTAGAATGGCAAACTTTGGTATATATTAAATACAAGTCAATTTCTGTCCAAAGACTTATTTACTACCCGGGCAACGCCGGGTAGCACAGCTTGTGTATAAATATGTATGTATGTATGTGTATATATATGTATATATATTTGTATATGCATATATATATATATATATATATATATATATATATATATATAATCTATCACACTAGAGACGATCCTAGATGCAGACTGTGCAAAGATGCACCTGAGACCATCCAACACATCATCAGTGGATGCAGACAGCTAGCAGGGAACGCATACACTGAGCGGCATAATCATGTCGCAGGTATTGTGTATAGAAGTCTATGTGATGAGTATGGCCTTAATAAACCACAACACTGGTGGGAAGCTCCTGGTAAGTCAATGAAAATGATCGCGCTAAGATCCTCTGGGACTTCTACATCCAAACTGACAAGCATGTCCTAGCAAACCAACCAGATATAGTGGTAGTAGACAAGGAGAACAAGAGGGCTACTATAATAGATATAGCAGTACCCAATGACTACAATATAGCCAGCAAAGAAAAAGAAAAGGTAGAAAAATATCTCCCTCTTGGAGAACAAATTGAAAAATGCTGGAATGTAAGAACAACCGTAATCCCAGTAGTCATTGGGGCACTGGGCGCAATAACACCGGCGCATAAAATGTGGCTTGCCCAAATACCAACAACAATCAACTCAGATGAGTTGCAGAAAAGTGCGCTATTGGGAACAGCTAAGATCTTGAGACGAGTGCTTAAACTCCCAGGTCTCTGGTAGGAGACCCGAGTTAGAGCAGAATTTACCACCCATACGGGGTATCCGGGGTGAGGAAACAATTTATATATATATATATATATATATATATATATGCAGTATATATAGTGTATATATTCATATATATGTATATATAGTACATATATATAAGGTATATATAAATATATAATCGCTCACTAGCAAGTTATACATAAACATGTATATATGAATGTCTATGCATACATAAGTATATTTATTATAAGTATATATATTTATGTATGTATAAGTAGAAATAGACATGTATATATATTTGCATATGCATATATATATGCATATACAAATATATACTCATACACTCAATATACTCATACATACATAAATATATATACTTAAAATAATAAATATACTTATGTATGCATAGACATTCATATATACGTGTTTATATATAATTTGCTAGTAAGTGATTATATACTATCAATGTAGATCATAGGTAGATGCCACTAATATGTTGCTATTGCGTACTTACCAATGCTTTTCCAGAGAAGAGCCTCTTCAAATTCTCTTTATACCCTCGAGACACAATTTGTGCCCCGTTAAGGAAAATTTTCATAGCAGGAAAGTCGATTTTATTTTTACTCACGTAGGATTTGATCATGTTATTCATGGCACCTGGAACTGAAAGGTACTCCACTCTGCAACAAAATTATCACTATTAGATTTAAACTGCGAGCTGAATTAAACTGAATTGAAGCGATGACGGTGACTTAAACTGGATACAACATTTAACAATTATGTTGAAAATATTAACGCAAGCTGCTTCAGTAATCTTCCACCTAAGATCCATTCTCTGAGCAGAGAAACATATTTGAAACACTTTGCTAAACCATTTATTTAATTTTAGTGGCTCTTGCCTTTTTTTTCTTTTTTATGACATAATTTGTAGATCATTTGTTTGAAATGAACTTATTGCCAATAAAATAATGTATATAATTAACAAGTGAAGGAAACAATAAGGTTGTAAGGTAGAACAGTAGACGCTATTAGACTCAAAGATCTGGGAGACGTTATATATTTTGGACCTATAGAGGAGGCGATGCCACAACACTCTACTATTGATAAAATATCAGTAAGTTTATGAAAGCATGAAGTTAAAATTGTGTGGTTGTCCGTTCATGCACTTTACTGACTTACTGATTCACAGTAAACTTGAATTGGCTGTTGCCTATCAGCCAATCGAGTGTGGTTGTTACTACACTTACCGTAAAACCTTTTACGAGATGCAATTGAGAATATACACTTTTCGTGGAAATAAAGAGGAACCGCGTGTAATCAAAATAGTCTTAAAATTTTAGTCTCAAAATACTTAGTAGCACAGATTCTATCGTAAATGCGAAAACCTTTCTCACATTTCTTTTCTTTCGATTCATTTGTTTCAATGCTCTCAAGGTCCAAACACACTAGGCAATTTTATTGCGTGCATCATGAGGAGGGCGGAGATATGGCTGTCGTGTGCCTAAACACATTTGAATCATTCACTAGCAAACAATATAGTAGACAACCTCACAAACTGTCAATAAAATTCTGTAATATTAGTTTCTTGGATTCATGTTTCAGGAGTTGGTAATAAATTTAGGTAAGTCAATATGGTGTTGTCTAGGCCGCGACGTAAACAACTTCCGCTTCTGTTATTAGGACTATCTCACTCAAAACCAACCTATCGTAATGCATCTAGCTAGCGATATAGTTGGGATAGAGAATGTCTACCGTTATCGCTCTGCATGAGCTCACTGAGCGAGTTCTAGGGCAGACTAGCGCCACGCAGCGCCATGTCGCACTAAATATTGCCAAATGTGTTTTCATCTTTAGTGTGGCCTCCGATAGAGATGGCTCTTATTTCAGTAAGGAATAACAAGTCATATATACATATATTTACTTAAAAAATGACACACTGACTTACCCTTCCTTAATCACACCTTGAATGACGACCGTAGCAGTGTCATCTGAGGACATGTTTGCATTGATGTCTGGAATAAAAACACACTTGGAGACCTTACCAATGAGGGTCCAGGCCACACATGTGTAACCTGGCAACTCGTCAATATTTGGATTCAATGCCAGCATCGGCTACAAAACAAATTTTACCTAAAAGGAAGTTAACAAACTTGAAACATCAACCTTTAGTTGGTAACTTCTACATAGAGTAAACAAATTAATGTAATATAAGTAAAAGGAATGCTATTAAGTTTCTGTAACAGTGCTACAGTATTTACAATGGCTTCAACATCCTATATATGCTTAAAATTGATTTTATTGAGTTATTACAGATGAATTAACACAATATTTTAGTACACTGTATTAAAAAATCGTTGGTATTTTTCCAAAATTTGTGATTTTTTATGTCTGAGGTGATCTGACTGCAGGAGATTTCAAAATTGAAAACAACAAAACTTGATTGCAGTTAAAACATTCGGCGTTGTTTTCAATTTCTTTTAAAGTTAAAAATTCATCTTTAAAAGAAACTACATTGCTGTAGAGCAGTATGCCAACTGTCTGATTTCACAAAAAGGTATAAACATTGACATTGAGCATAGTTTGCTGAAATAGTTTGTTAAAATGATAAAAGTTGATAAAACTGATAAAATTTCTTTTAAAACTTCTCTCAGTGATAAGATAAAACAATATTTAGTAATAATTAACAAGTATATCAACGTATTATATAATATATAACTAATAATATATTAATTATTAATATATAATAATATTATTATATAATACACTGATAAACTTTTTTGAAAGAAGCATTTAAAACCGAACTTTTGAACATTTAAAAAGCAATTAAATTTGAATTAATTAAATGGTATTACAACTTTGCAACAATACAACATATATACAGTAATTTATTGTTGATATCCTACATATAGTTGAAGCAATGGTGTATGGAAACTTACTGCTAACCCAATAATCTATGTATATATTTCTCAAATTTGGTTGTGTCTGTATCTTTCATTGTGGTTCCTGATTAACTATAGGTATTAAACTCTTGGAATTAAGAATCCGTATCACAGAGGACTTGATCTCCGACCATCAGGTTTGCCATACCAATGCATTACCAATTCAGTCACACGAGCTTGATAGATTCATCAGGTGATATGTGTTGCTATATGGGAGCAAATACGCTACCACTTTCCGTCATGGCGCAACGTGTTGGCGTTACGTCATGAGAAGGGTAACTTTTATTAGTAAGCTTACTCAAATTATCTGTTGGAACTGTGCCAGACTAATAACAAGTGGCAGACAGCTCTCATTACCTCTCATTGTTTATAAGTAGATTTTTAATACTAGGGCAACACCGGGTAGCACAGTTAATATTCAAGATACCAGTAATAACTCTTTTCTTTGGTTCAGACTGTATCACCTTATGGTAAGCAATCTGAATGTGCTAGAATAGAGCTCTTGTGATTAGCAAACAATAATTATATTAATAAACAATGCGCTATTTATTATTAGTACTAATACCCTGGCAGTTTGGGACGCCGTAGCAGATCTTCAAGTATAATAAAACTGTACAATTATTTCCGCAACAGGTAGTAAACTGTCACTCTACTGAGCTGAAAGTCACAAGTTCGAATCCTGCTGAAAGGAGTCTTTTTCCTAACCTCTAAGCTTGGCTTCAGACAGACAAACATGACTCATATTATAGTAAAGACAAGCTGAATGCCCAGCGTTGCCCGGGTAATAAAATAATTACCTATTGAATTGAGAAAGTTACATGTACATGGAAAGCGAGATCTTTACTAAAACCATATCTAAGTATTGAGCTAGCTTAACAATCCTTATGTGTAAAGGTCAACAAAAAGTTAGCAATAGTGCTAGCTATTAACCTCAATAGCTTGTTTGGGTTTAATAACTAGCACTATCATTAATTTGCTGTGCCGTTTTCTTGATAAGTACACCTTCTTTTATCTCTAGTGAAATTAGTAGTAAGAAATGTATAATAGCACAAAATACAAATCTTATATCCACATATAGTTACAGTGGCTCAAATAGATTTATTTATTTGTTGACAGAACAGAAGGCTGCCTTGTGCTGCAGAACATTTGAAATAGCCTACAGTGCAGCTCCCTGTTACAACAACCCTGTTTTATGGGTTTTTTTGCCTTCTGATGTGAAAAACAATGTTTTGCGTAACGCAGAGTGCTATGGTATTTTAACTGACATAACCACTCATATCACCAATGGGAATTGTTTCAACTCAAATAGCTCAATTGGTAAGATTATGGTCTGGTGAGCAGCAAGTTCTAAGTTCAAATACAGCGCGCAGTGCATATTTTTATCCTAAATTTTAATAGGTATAGCTGGACACATCAAACAACAGACTGAGATTTATATATATAAGGTAGATAGTGAAAACAAAAGCAGAAGCAGGTAGGGGTAATGAAGATTTGGACAATGACAAAATTAAAGCTTAGTAAAATACATACTAAAACTTAGCTTCAAGTGCATCTTAGAAAGGTTAATTCCTTTAAGTTAAAATCAAAGTTTTTATGATATAAAACGGTCTCAAAGATAAGATTTCTATATGATATGTACTGTACATCGTGATGTTACATTTTATTGCAGATCATACCCACTAAATACACTAAATTTACTGTAGGTAACTGTAGTTACTAAGGTTAATATAGTATTTTGTTATTAATTTTTAATATGCACAGTACATACCATGTATAATATACTAGGTGAATGCCTGGTGTTATAGAAATAAAAAAGATTTTGCACAAAAAACTTATTTTTAATCAACATATACAACATTTACCATTCTAAGTATTAAATGAAGGCGTTTGTTTATTTCTTTTTACTGTGTTTATTTCTGTGTAATTCATACTGTACCGGCTGCGGTGCTTACTAAATCTTTAGGCTGATTGCAATAGTCTTGTTGTTATGTGAGTTTAAGCATTTTTCTTTATGTATGGGTACGTATTTTTCTTCTGGTATGGCTTCACGCTTGATGAAACGTGAAGCTAGGGTTTGTTACAAAAAATTGCAATGACAGTTGTAACTTTTTCAGTAATTTTACAAACTTAACTAGTGTATTTCAGTAACTATAAAATAACAGAGGATAGTGGGTGGAGAATAGTGAGTGGAGAATAGTAGATGAAGGCCAGTGGGTGGAGACGAGTAGGTGGAGACGAGTGGGTGGGATACTAGCGGGTAGGGTCTAGCGGGTGGAGATAGGTGGGTAGACCAGCGGGTGGAGACTAGTGGTTAGAAGCCAGTGGAGGGAGATTAGTAGATAGAGGCCGGTGAGTGAAGACGAATGGGTATATAGAGACCAGTGGATGAAATACCAGTGGGTAGCGTCTAATGGGTGGAGACAAGTAGGTTCAGATCAGTGGGCGAAAACCAAGGGATAGAGGCCAGTAAATGAAGGCTTGTAGGTAAAGGCCCGTGAGTGGAGACCCGTGGGTAGAAAAAACTAGTGTGTAACCACTAGATGTTGGATATTAGTGGCTGAGATTGTCAGAGTAGACTAGCATATACATGTAAATACAAGTGGGTAGTGAGAAGTAGACAAACTGTCTTTAGGGTGATTCAGCTATCAAAATTTCCTTATGTTTTGAAATACTTTTCTTTTGATCGGTATGTAAAGTCCTGTATTTTGAAGTCATAATAGTTCTGTAAAGACATCTGATTTAGAAGAAAATGTGCTAACTATAAACTTATAGAGAAAAAAACGCCAATCATGAAACCATGAAAGATTGGCAGGTGTAATAAGTATGTTCACAAGTTATTGCACAGTATAGCAAGGACAGCGTAGTGTATTGGATAGTACACCTGTCTGCAGAACTGTTGGTTCCAAGTTCATATCCAATGTGAAGCAAGTTTTTCATTCCCAGATTATAATCACTATATCTGGACACACGAATGGCAAACCGACCAACCTACACTAATATTTATATATATATATAAATATATATATATATATATATATATATATATATATATAGTATAAATATATATATATAAATATATATATATAAATATATATATATAAATATATATATATATATATATATATATATATATATATATATATATATATATATATATATATATATATATATATATATATATATATATATATATATATAGACTGTCTAATCAAGGTTAAATGCATAAACTGATGCTAATAAAATAGAATAACAAGAAGAGAAGATAACTTACAAATAAATACTAACAGAAAACAATACTTTTAACAGACCCATTTCTTACCTTTAAGTTGTCTGATCTTAGCAGCATGAGTTCATTGGTTAAGGAATAGTGGCTATGAGCAATGCACTTAGGCTTCCCTGTGCTTCCCTATAGCGCAAATATAATAACACACATGTAATAGCAATGAGTTGGTTTAACTTTAACGATTACGCTCTGGGTGGTGGAAAACTAAAACCATCAAAGGTTCTAACATAAAAATTTCATTATGCAACACAGTAATTTTTGGAAATCGTGAAGCCCTAATACCTACTTTATGGAAGAAAATTAGCTGTACAGTGTAATAATGAGTATCGTGAAAAATATTGGCTTGTTTTTAAAAATGTTTGACATAAAATTACCGTATATCCCTGCATATATGCCTAACTCACATATGAGCCGACCCTAAAAAAACAGCCCTGAAATCAGAGGATTTATAAGAACTTGCACAAAAGCCAACCCTATGAATCGTAATACGCCATACGTATCTATGGATCGGCTTTTGCAGGCTTAGTAAAAAAACGTTTCTGACTGGTGAGTATGATTTATCTATCGTGTTTTTACTTAATCGAAAGGAAACAATCATCTGGATGCATTGAGCTAGTAAAAAACATGTTTGCCTTTCACTCTGACTTTAGTTTCGCTTTTCAAAAGCACTTTTTTATAGCTATTTGTTTTTCGTGCTGATCAGAAGCATTACAGTCATGTAGGTTTTACAATTTGTAGATCAATGGACTTGCAATGATTATCTATTGAGCAATAGTGACAGTGAGAATTTATTTTTAACAGTAATAATAATGCCGTAAGCTATAATATTAGAAGTACCTTATCTGACTCAGAGCAGGCTTAACTTGTCAACCACGGTAGTATGAAGGCGACAAAAAAAAACGTACGAACTGCAACACATTTATGGCCTTTTTATGGTACCGTATGATGTAGAACTATATGCTAATTAATTTGGTCAAATGTTATGAACACTTAGATGCGTCCATGCCAAATATTTGGTTTTACCGAATATTCAATTGTCTCCATAAAAAGGTATATTTGGTAGCGAAAGAGTTAATGAAAGTGGTAACCATTATTGTTATGTTAAAAATGTATTTATTAATCATGTTGACTTAGTAAAGGTTTGAGTTGTAGTTGCTAATAGTAAGTTATCATAATATCATTTTGTTTGTTTTCAATCAGAGTTAATTAGTTTTGTGAAAAAAATCTGTGTTCTAGAATCAGCTTGAATGCAGGAGATACATTTCTTGCACATTCTACTTGTCAGTGTCTCATCTATGTGTCACCAATTGAACTTTAATATACAGTAGTTCAAATATTCACAAAAAATGTTTCATATTATAAGATACCTTTAGTTAACATTTGGAAAAAAAACTATGGAGGTCTGTAAGGGTCTAGCAAAGAAACTAGCTAACAAATAACATAAAACAGATTTCCATTGACAAAAAATCATGAAAAGCAATGAACTAGGAACATTGTAAAAACTTATTAAAGCTGTTTAAAAAAACTTTTAATTGTATTGGTTTAAATTTACAAGTCAAAGCTTTTACAAATATTCATTACTAAATAGTATCCTGTTTGTCTGTAGATACAGTTTAGTATTAGTTGAAAGATGAACTGTCAAAGTTGAGCAAGAATAACACCCGAATCTGTTCAACTGTACACTGCTGGAACACTGACAAAAGTTCAACAAAACACTTTTTAATGCATGGTAGATTCTTAAATGTTTAATGTGAATTTTTATGTCAGGCATATGCTTAGGGATGTTAAAACAAACAAATACTTACAGAAGAGAAGAGATGATGGAGTCTGTATTCTGGTTTGACCGACTTTTTTGCTTCTTTAAGTTGTTTATCTGATACAGATTTTCCTATTTCAGTAAGTTGGCTGAGAGGGTTTAGACACCTGTGCGCAGGTGCCCTGTCATTGTGGGAATTGTCATAAAATATATGCTCTATGAAGGGAAGTCTAAAAATAGTGTAACATACCTGGTAAAAACTATGTAAAAGGTAGTCAGAGTGTTAAGAAAACTACCACCTGATCTTAAGTACCAACGCGTTATATTAGCGAATTACAACAGTATATAAATAGTAAATGGTATCCTTCTATTAGGAATAGATAAAACGTAGAATAATACAGGTATATCACTAGTACCCTGACAGTCTAGAGTCTAGAGAGAAATTGTCAGATCATCGGGTGTGCAAAGGAAGCATAGAGAGAAACTATGTGTAAGGGAAGGCGGAGCAAGTAGGGTCAGGTGGGGCAAGTGGAGAAGGCAGGGCAAGTTGAGTCAGGTGGGGAAAGTGAGGAAGGCGGGGCAAGTTGGGTCAGGCCACGTATGTGGGGTTGCCTGTACTGTTGGTTTTCTTTAGTTAAGTCACTGAGAATATCTTAGGTCAACATCGTTCTCTACCATTATGTAATAAAGACCATTTAGCAAGTGAGAGTTTTATCCAACATTTAATAATATTTTATATTAAATGTAAACTTTATGAGTGATATTAGTCTATATAATTTTAGTAGAAAAACAGCATTATGCTTATTTAATATAGAATGAATGATGGCTGAAATATCGTCTCTGATTAATCACCTAACTATTTGCAGCTGCTAGAACCAATATTGAAAATAATTTAATTCTGTGAAAAAAGACAGTTCTGAAGTTGGGTCAACTTCGGCTGGAAAAAATGGGTCACTGGCCCAACATGCCCCATAAGCTGTTATTAATCTTGTACACTTGCTGACACCTATAAAAGGTAATAAATTGTAGATTCAACCAATATATAGATGAAAACAATAGATGGAAATAGATAAAAAGTTAATGCTACTACTAGCAGCCAAAAACTATTAGGAGCCAGTAACTATGTACTAGTCGTAGCTCAAAAAGCAAATATGCAACAAATTTAGCTGAATATCCTGTATCTACATATGAAATTACAACCTTAACTCATTTGCTAAGGATTTCTTTTCATTTTTTTGGCAAAAATTAGCACATGTCGAATAATTTTTTCTCATGTACACCTGGTATTTTTGCAGTACAAACTAGAGTTTCTGCTATTAAGCTTCAATCTGAACTTCTTTTTTAGGATCAGCAAAGGTTCTGAACAACAAAAAAATGTATTTGATAAGCAAATCAAATGTTTACTGTTTTTTTATTTTAGTGAAACCAGATGCAAAACTGGCCAACTGCAGGTTTTCAGTTGACTAAAATGCACACCCCCATTTTGTAATATAAAAGTCTATATATATAATTCTCAGTGTTGGTATGTGTGTCTCTTCAGCTATAGCTACTAAAATCACTACAATTTTCTTATCCGGACGCTCCACTACTGCGCTACAACGAAATATCAGTCAAACATGTTTATATATACTGCATACTCCAGGCGCATGCTAATTATTTGAGCATTGCGTCCACGCGGTACGATGCCTCCGTTCAGAAATATTTTGGGACATAAGTACATGTATATGCAACACGATGCTTCTTCGTCTTTTTTCACTCACGTTTTGTGTGTGGGTAACGATAATATACGTTACCAAAAGATATACGTAGCAACGACATTTCGTAGTTTACATACTTGCTATTTATTTTACATTTACATTTAGTTTGCTACTAATTTATTCCAGCTGCTCAGACTTTTACCAGCTACATTATGTTTGTTGGATTCTGACTTGTTACCTTGCATTCCACAATCATTAAATATGAACCAAAATCTTTTCTTTTATTTATTCACGGTTTTTATGTTATTTTTTTGAATTAAAATAACTTCTTCAATCAGTTTTGTTTAAAATTGATAAAAAATGATTTCGAATTTATTTTCATCAACAAAAATTAGTTAAGCAAAAGAAAAAAGCTGGAGAGTGATTAAGCCCATAATACGCAATAACATAGCTAGTCATGGCGTTGGGCTTGTCTTCATCATGTGATCAATGTCAATTTTTATGGGTATTTAAGTCTTATTCACCTGTTAAAAGATGCAACCTAAGTGCTCTCTTGAAACTGGCCACCTTTTTTATGCTTTTAATAGACTTAGGGAGTTGGTTTCAAAAAATGGCCTGCTGGAAATCCACCCTGCGACGGCCTGCACAGGAGGAAGATCGTGGAAGATTTAGACAGGAATTTGAGAATCGGGTTGGATATATTGTTTGAGCGATGTAATTACAATAAAATTCTTGATGGGCTAAAAGTATAATGCGGTATGAATATAGGGAACTGATAGATAGTATGGATGACGATTTGAAAAGAGGTTTGGTGTGGATGAGGCGGGGGTTTTTGTGAATGGTCCTTATCATGCGCTTTTGAAGTGTTATTAAATTTGTAAGACGGGTGGGAGGTGCATTGCCCCATGCCTCAATGCAATATGAAAGTTTGGCAAAAACCAATGAATTGTATAATAAAAGTAGAGCTTTGCGGGGTAAATATTCAGATGTGCGGTAGAGTAAACCTGATAAGAGTCAGTCTTTTTTAGTAAATATTTGATATGTTTTTTCCAAGTGAGATTAGAATCAATGAAAATACCTAAGAATTTAGTGTGATCTCTCTGACAAGTTGGTTTGTTGAAAATGAAAAAGGGTTGAGTGTTAGCTAGATGAAATTTATTTTGAGGGCTTTTTAGTAACATGAAATTAGTCTTATCAACATTTAAGGTGAGTCTGTTAGAAGTGCACCAGTTTTGAATAGCAAGAAGTTTGTTATTTAAACAATCTATATGCTCGTTGATGTTAGAGGATTCGAAAAAGAGATTAGTGTCATTTGCATAGAGCACAGGTGTGAAAAAGTTGGTGACATGTGGTAAATCATTTATGTAAAATTAAAAAAAGTTGGACCAAGGATGGAACCTTGAGGTCCACCACATGCTACATGTAAATCGAGTATGGAAGACAAAGTGTTACCAATAATAGTGTGTTGTTTACATTTGGTTAGATAGCTTTTGATCCAGTTAATTGCGGTGATGTCAAAATTAAAATTGTGGAGTTTTGAGTACAATATGTTATAGTCTATTGTGTCAAAAGGCTTTACTAAAATCTAGAAAGATGCCAAGAACACATTTACCATCGTTTAAGGATTTTAAAACATTGTTAGTCAATTTAATTAGTGCATCCTTGGTGTTGCAGTTTTTCCTAAAACCATATTGCCCATCGTTAAGCAGTAAATTACTTTCAAGGTATTCCATAGTCGGTTTATTTACAGCTTTTTCAATTATCTTACTTAGCAATAGTAGCAAACAGTGCTAAGTAAGATAAAATATATTAAGTGTTAATATGTTAAATATATTAGGTGTTTTTGTTTGTATGAGTATTTTTTTATTTTTTTATTTAACGTTTATTTTAATATCGATATAGTATATTAACATGCGGAGTTTCCTTTCCTCAACAGACAAATATTGCGTTCGTTACACACGCGTTTCACGAAAGTTTCTATCAGTGCTCGCTTTGTGTATTAGCTTACACATATTTCCTTCTAAACCTAACCAATAAGCAATCGGTAGCTAATTTCACATTTTAAAACAAACATGTGTAAGATTACTGTAAGATTAGCTGCTGGATTATCTGTTAGATTATCTGTAAGATTTACTGTAAGATTTTATTGTGTAAGATTACAAATATCTATTATTCCTCACTCTCTTATATTTACATTAATATATGGAGATTTACATTCTCTTATTACATTTATAAACTTCTTTATAACTTTTGAAGTTTATAATTTAACTTTTTAATGTTTGTTTTATTATCTTATTATTTCAATTTTCAATTCTTTAAGCATAATTAGATTATTGCATTTGAAGTTTAAATATTATTCATTTTTCTATCACTGTTATTATTACTGAGTTAGTTTCCAATCTATATATATATTTCTCAAAGTATGTGTGTGCGTGTCCAGCTATATCGCACGCTGATTATTTTACCAATTCGCCCACACCTTACAATGGATAGATGGATAGCTTCTGGTGGAACAGTAAACCTTTTTATACACACTCACTTCTATGCACAGATGTTTATTAATAATTCAATGTATTCAGGATTTTTATTTTGTTTTCTCAGATCGTATTAATTGTATTTTTACATAATCATCTTTTATTGTAATTGCAACAGACCGATGTAGTTTAGCTATTACTCGCTAGTTATTTTACATTTACATCTAAACCTTTTCATAGTTGTTTTTTTTTTTCTATTTGACCTGCACAAAACATTTTCATAATATAAAGTTTGGAAGTTGCAGTTGCTTGACAAAGCTTGAAAACCCTCACAGTTGTTTTTATTTTCTCTTAAATTATTTCAACTACACAAAACACTTTTCTCATGATATTTAGTTTGAATGTTAGAATTGCACATGCTGTTATATGTCAAATACCAATAAATTTTTTGTGCCAAGACTTTTTATTACCCAAGCAACGCCGGGTAGCACAGCTAGAATACATATAGTTATCAGAAATATCTGAGACTGAAAAGTTTTACAAACAGAAATATGTTGAAGTTGCTGTTTACAACTTTTACTTTGATCCATCACAAATCGAAAATGAAAAAGATTGAAAAGTATGATATTATGCTGTGAAATCTAAGTAAAAAGAGACCTAACAGGTTCATTTTTAGCAAAATTATAATCTAATATCCTAAATCTATTGCAGCAAAATTGTGGGTGGATCCGTTAACCCTGTAAACCGTGATCAATGTTTTTTATAGATACTAAGGTGAGCCGTTATAAAGACTTTCCATAGCCAAAGACTAAAAAACACTCACTTGTCTGACTTTGGACTTTCTTCAAACTCATTAAAGAATTTCAAAAAGCTTGTGAAAGTGGTTCCAGAGGCCCCCTCACCAACCATTACTGCTTTTGGTTCCATTAAAGGTAGAGTGTTTGTAATTGATACATCTTTAGGCATGTAGATGTACGGGTGCTGAAACCAAATAGATACCTGTGCATTTCAACAACAGGAAAGTCTTTTACTGCAATAACATCAGCATGCCAAATGATTTACTGATTGACACTTGACACGTTGATTGGCATAATGCTTGCCATGATGAAGACACGCACACGACTTTTGATTGACATATTTGTTACATATTAGCTGTGCAGTCAGCTTTCTTTTAGCTGTGCTATAATCGCATAATTGTCTAATAACCCATAGCTATGGGCTTGCTAACTAAGTGAGTTCCTTTATGTGCTTCTTACCTGTTAACTGTGTTTTCTGTGATACAAGACTTATCGTGATAATACAATACAACAACTACAATACAACAACTGGTGTCAGGAATGAACATTGTGGACTCACAGCCAGCATTTTTCTATTGTCTTGCTATGGATCCTAACATAAAAGCTTTGATCGATGCTATGCAGAAACAGCAACAACAGTTCCAGCAGCAAAACGCTGATCTACAGAAGCAGTTTATCTCCTTGTTTGAAGCTACCAAGAGTGATAGTGCTGCATCAATACCAGTAGCTGTCGCCATACCCAAGTTTGAAGCATACGACAGGGGTAAAGAAAAATGGAACCAGTACCTTCAACGTTTCAATCAGCACTTTAATGTGTATCGGGTGGTAGATGACAGTCAGAAACGAGCATGCTTACTATCTTGGGTAGGAGCTGAGACATACGACTTGTTGTCAAACTTATTTGGCGCAGAGGATATTACAAGCAAGTCTTTTACTGAGTTGTCGGAGAAACTTAATGAACACTTTGCAGATACCATACATGTTCAGGCAGCAAGATTTGAATTCTCTCAATGTAAGATGAAGACTGGTCAGTCCTATGTTGATTGGGCTGCAGAACTTCGTGGACTCGCAAGGCACTGTGCTTTCACGTGCAAAAGCACAGGCTGTGGCACTAGTTATGTTGATGAACAAATTCGTGACATAATCATTAAAGAGACGCCACATGCTGATGTACGTCGCCAGTGTCTACTTGATGCTGATCCCTCTCTTAATGATGTTCTTAAGAAGGCTGCAGCATTCATCAAGACAACGGAGACCGATAAAATTCTCAAGGGGGAGACAACTTCTCCAGCTATTGAGGACACAGTAAACAAAATGTCAGGTCAGTACAAGCAAAGATCACGCCGAGGTCAACAAACCATTAGAAAGCAACAAGCTAATGCACAGAACACAGGTATGTTGAAGTCTTGCCCTAGCTGTTACATTAAACATGACAGAAAAAATTGTCCCTGCAGAGCATTTGTCTGCAGGAAATGTGAGGTCAAAGGTCACATTGAGGCTGTCTGTATGGCTAAGACAGCAGCACAAAGTCAGACAGAACAGTCTTCTAGGACAGTTGAAAACTCTGTGTTAAGTGTGCTCACTGATGCAAGTGAACCTTATCATTCAGTACATGCAGTTTCAGATAATCTTTTCCAACGAGTCAATAGAAAAGTTTGAATCAAAACTGTTGTCAATGGACATGATGCAATGTTTCAATGGGACACAGGGGCTACTTGCTCTATAGTTGATTTGCTAGGCTACCAAAGTCTTGGATCACCCTCCCTCTTACCTGTCAGTACCCATCTTAAAGCGTATGGGCAGAGTGAGTTACAGATTAAAGGACAATGTTCAGTTAGTGTGAAGGTAGGAGATGTGAAAAAACAAAATCTCAAACTTTTTGTTGTAAACACAACACAAGGCTCAAACCTTTTTGGTCTAGATTGGAGTGACAAATTCGGTCTCTCGCAGCAGGGGCTAGCTATATTGACACAGGGTAGTTGTGATGTTACCTGTACTGTCACAGGAAGTAACCCTATTGGATTTAAAGACAAAATCGCTGCACTCTCATCTAAGTACTCTGATGTTTTTAAGACAGGTCTTGGCCGATGTAAAAAGGTAAAAGTACCAGTACGCTTGAAACCAGGAAGCACACCAAGCTTTTCTAAACCTCGTGTAGTGCCATTCTCTAGACGCCAAGCTGTAAAAGAAGAGCTAGATCGATTAGTTAAAGCTGGTGTTTTGGAACATGTAGACTTTAGTGATTATGCTGCTCCAATAGTAGCAGTTTCCAAACCAAATGAAAGAGTGCGTATATGTGGTGATTTCAAGATGTTGAACCAACAAATATCAATTGATCAACACCCATTACCAAGCCTTGAAGAGTTGCTAGAGAAGTCGAGAGGTGGGATACACTTTTCCAAGATAGACCTGGCAGATGCCTACTTGCAACTAGAGTTAGAAGATAATGCAAAAAAGTCGTGTGTCATCAACACTCAATGTGGTTTGTTTCGCTACAACAGGATGTGTTTTGGATTGGCATCAAGCCCTGCACAGTTTCAGCGATGCATGGACTCAATGATTGCTGACTTACCTGGAGTTGCAGCATACTTGGATGATCTGATTGTCACTGGTAGCAGTGAGAGTGAGCACTGGTCTAATCTCGACAAACTCTTAGCTAGACTACAGGAGTACGGGCTCCGCATACAGAGAGAGAAATGCGAGTTCTTTAAGAATGCTGTTGAATACCTAGGTCACATAATAGACAAGAACGGCAAGACTCCCTCGAATTCTGCAATAGAGGCTATTGAACAGCTTCCACGACCACAGAACTTACAACAGCTACAGGCGTTTTTGGGCAAGATCAACTACTATGGCTCATACATTGCTGACCTGTCTAGCAAAGCAGCTCTCCTCTACAAGTTTCTCCGTGAAAATGTCAAGTTTGACTGGACTGACGAGTGTGACAAGGCCTTCCATGTTCTTAAAGAAAGTGTCATCAAGGCTACCAAACTTACCCATTTTGACCAGAGTAAACCGCTGGTTCTAGCAACAGACGCATCTAACTATGGAATTGGGGCAGTACTCCTACAAGAGGAAAATGGAGCTGAGAGACCACTAGCACATGCATCAAAGACATTGAGCGTGCACCAAAAGAATTACTCACAGATAGAGAAAGAAGCGCTTTCTATCATATATGGAGTGACTAAGTTTAGACAGTATCTATATGGGAGACGTTTTACGCTCATTACTGATCATAAACCCCTGGTTGCCATGTTTTCACTAGAAAAGAATATCCCCGTTTTAACAGCTCAAAGACTGCAGAGATGGGCCCTCACACTGATGGCTTATCAGTATGATATCAGATACAAACCTACAGCACAGCAGGCAATGCAGATGGCTTGTCCAGGTTACCTATAGGGGCAGACCCGAAGTTTGACCATGATGAAGAGAAGGAGAGCATTGAGGTCTCACACACTATACAAGAGGAGCTCGATCATGGTCCCCTTGACGATGAGGCTGTTAAACAAGAAACCATGAAAGACACATCACTACAGATAGTGAAAGAGTGGATACTGAATGGCCTTTGGCCCAATCAGCTTACAGCTAGCTATGAACATTTGCGGCCATATTCGAATATGAGGGAGTCTCTTTTTGTTTATGGGGAGGCTGTGCTTTTGCAATGTGATGACACTACTAGAGTTGTCATTCCGCAGGCTCTGAAGAGTAAAGTGTTAGACTTGCTGCATACATCACACTGGGGTGTAGAAAGAGTGAAACAGCTTGCTCGTCGATACGCATGGTGGCCTAGCATCAATGCAGACATAGAACAGCTAATCAAAGCTTGTGAACCTTGCCGAATCTGTGCTAATGACCCAGCCAAGACTTACCAAAGTTGGCCGTCCACTCAACTACCATGGGAACGAATTCATTTGGATTATGCAAGACCTTTTAAAGGTCAGATGTGGTTGGTTTGTGTAAATGCACATTCCCGATATCCGTACGTTGCTATGCTAGATGTAGGAAAAACTACTTCTAAGGACACAATTGGCGTGCTACGACAGATCTTTGTACATGAAGGTCTTCCTCGGACTGTTGTTACGGATAACGGCCCACAATTCGTGTCAAATGAATTTGACCAGTTCTGCACCATGCATGGCATTAAACATATAACATCTCCCACATTCCATCCTGCATCGAATGGAAAAGCGGAGAGATTTGTCCAGACTCTCAAGCAATCTGTAGAGAAGAATTGTGCAGGAGGGGAGAAAATCAAGACTGCCCTACAACTGTTTTTAACCACTTACAGATGTTTGCCTCATCCCTCTTTGAACTGGAAATCACCTGCTGAAATTCTACATGGACGACAGCCGAGAAATACTCTGACCTTGCTGAAACCAATTCGAAACAAGAGGACTCTTTCACCAGGTCAGGCGTCTTCTACATCATCACGGTATGAAGTAGACTCCTTGGTTTATGCAAGGAACTATAGCTCTGGACCTAAGTGGATACCTGGAACAATAATTAACAAGCTGGGTAACATACTGTATGCTGTGCGAACAGACCGTGGTGTATGGAGACGACATGCCAATCAGCTACAAGCTAGACTTCAAGTTAATGATACATCGACCAATGACAATATCATCACAGCTTCAAATGATCTTAACATCCACCCTGCCCAATCTGTACCTGATGAGAGGCCAGTACAAAGTCCCAGATATCCTACTCGTAATAGAAGACGACGTGATTACTATGACAGTTCTAAGTTCTAACAAGGTCATGACTAACCATAAACTCAGAATAGTGAGGGAGATGTGTTGCATATTAGCTGTGCAGTCAGCTTTCTTTTAGCTATGCTATAATCGCATAATTGTCTAATAACCCATAGCTATGGGCTTGCTAACTAAGTGAGTTCCTTTATGTGCTTCTTACCTGTTAGCTGTGTTTTCTGTGATACAAGACTTATCGTGATAATACAATACAACAACTACAATACAACAATATTGATTGATGAAGTAAAGGGCCCTTGTCAGGGGAAGTGACACTTGACAGGAGAAATGACACTGTTCATGAGATTTGTCACTTGACAAATGAAGTGACACTTAACATGTGTAGCAGCACTAGTCATGTATAGTGACACTTTTCATGTATAGCGACCCTTGTTATGTGTAGTGACACTTGTCATGTGAAGTGACACTGGTCATGTGTAGTGACACTTTTCATGTATAGCGACCCTTGTTATGTGTAGTGACACTTGTCATGTGAAGTGACACTGGTCATGTGTAGTGACACTTGTCATAGGTAGTGACACTTGTCATGTGTAGTGACACGAGCCATGGGTTGTGACTCTTTCAATGAAACTTAAGTTGTATATTAAGGTGACATATTCAATAACGCTCTATTATATTTGTATTGACATTTTGATTGACAAGTTGACAGACGAACTAATGGTATGTTGGTAGGTAAAATGGCTGATGAATAAGCAATGATGATAGGCCAATGAGCACATTGACACTGTCAAGAAAAGCAAACTTGAGTTGTGTAACCCCACTTAGATCTATGCGACGCTCTCAAAATGAGACAAAATTGGTGGAACGGATTAAGAGCTGATTCTATGCCAATTGCATTTTTACCTTGGTGGCTTAAAGTGATGGTTAGTCTGTTAGTAAAAATTTTAGCCTGTTTTTGGCAACTAAACATGCTTATTGATCCTTTTTTTAAATCTCAGTGAATAACAGAACAATAATGCGCTACCGACTGATGCATAACAGATTATCATTTCTGTTTTTTTCAATACAGAATTTACTTTAATTTTTTTCTTTTTTTTATTTGTTTTATGGTATGATTTGCTTTAAAAGTTTAATATAAGTAAAGTTAATAGTTATTAAATGGTTTTAGCTAAGGCTTAATTTTTATAGAGGAAATAAATGAAAAGGAACTGTACTCACAGCAAAAGCCACACCAATAGCACTGCAGGCTGTGAACACATTAACTGCCTCTATCGTAGAACATCCGATTACAGCAAACGTATCTTCACCTGGGATAAGACCCAGGGCCAACATTCCTTTAGCATAGCCATCTGCCTGCGTGTGAACAATAAACCATGAACTAGGGTAGGACACAGAAGAGCGCATATAATCACAACACAATGTTCAACAATGAGAAGTAGATTTCATTAGATATCAGTGTATTATTTAAATAGCTTGGGGTAGTTCAACATGGGGTTCAGCATTGTAGTAGTTAAGTTCAGATGCCTTCTTGTGTGGTATGTTACTAAAGTTATTACAGCAATTAGTGTTTTGCAGCCAACTAAAATTGGGAATTGTCTTTGCTTTTGGAATGCTTCTCCAGCAAGAATATTTGTTCCATTCAGTCCGAGTTTTATCTGGGCAACTGTGTCCGACATTGTGGTCTGTAAGGATGATAGAAGGATAATTCTGCTGGCAAAGAGACAAAAAACTTTAGATGCATGTATTGTATAAAGTACATATGTGTGATATTCATATTTAACCTGTTGATTACGCCATCTGTAAATCCTTACACATTCTTTAATGTGTAAGGATTAAAGAAGGATTTCACCAGGTGACCTGCAATAATTAATGTTCCTTGACAAGTGCAGAAGCACAAAACTGACCTGTTGTGACCCCAGAGAAAAACACTAATCTGGAAAAAACATAAGTTACCTTAACCTATTCCAACACTCTAGTTAATTATGACACTTCATACTTTTCAGAGTGTAAAGTGCTGTTAGCAGTAGGCCTGACTAGTTATGATATTATACAAATAACTAGAAATATATCTATATGTTTCTCAAAGTTTGTGTAACTATAGCTAATATAGCATTGGAATAAAGAAATCGTAGCGCAGAAGATTTGATCTTGAACCCTCCCACTTGTCAATCCCACACCTTACCAATTAAGCCACCCGAGCTTGATGGATTCATTAGGCGATATTTGTCATTGTTTGGGTGAAAATACACTACTGCTCTCAATTATGGTGCAATGTCATTATTGGTATTAGCAAGAGCCATAAATAGCTTTCTCAAATTAGCCATTGGCAATGTGCCAAGCTAATGGCAAGTGGCAATGCTTATAGGCTGAGTTTCAAACTGCAGTTATAAAATGCTTATACGGGATTTGGTAATACCCTTGAAGCGCCAGGAATTTTGTTAGTATATCTATATACATGTGTATAAATCTCAAAGTTTGTGTGTCTGTATGTCATTCAGTATGTCCAGTTATAGCTATTAACCCTTTGAATGACAGTAAAAACAGTTTAGGTTTGCCTTATTTTAGACATTTGCAATTGTTTTCCGTGTAAAATAGATCTTATTAACGGAAAAAAGTTAAAAATTGGTTTAAGTTGACATTGAAATAGTGTGTTCCCCTAACATAAAATTACTGTAACAATGGACCCTAAGGCATGTGTAACTGTTAAGAAACAAAAAAAGAGTTGTCAATGCAAACCATTAATACCACAACTATTGTACAGTCATTAGAATATAAAAGTGAGTTTACTTTTATCCTCTTTATCCTCTATTTGAAAAGATCATAAATTTGATTGGGCAGATTACATATATTCTACGGTTCAAACAAAGTAAATTTACTAAAACATAAACGCTCTAGTATCATATTGTTTACATCATAGGAGTGGCTATTGTATAAGTAAAATACATTTATTTATATAATATGTCAAACAGGGTTAGTCGAAAATTCTCTTTATTTAAAAACAACAAACACTACACACTCTCTACCTTCACTAGTATCTCTGTGGTAGTGAACCTTCTATTTGTCTCCAAGTTGACCACCTCACCAACTACTCCCCTTTTTCTAGCTCTCTCAAACAGCTCATATAAGACCAGGTCTTCTTGGATTGGATGGCTAGGATCAGTGGCATTCACATAGCTTTTGGTTAAAGGTTTTGACATCTGCATAAGCAAAATCAATTTTAATTGTAGTGTTACTAATGGCATGACATAGTGAGAGAACGTTTCTGAACGCTGCTTTCTATGGTAGAACTTTTAGTCTGTCATTCAACCAGTCTAGAGCTGTCAAACGCAGATTGGCATTCCTAAAAATGGATGAAAACTGCTTTAAACTAATAAAAATCTCAATGTTATGCCACTAAAACCCCTAGCTCATTATGAATGGGTTTCTTTAGAATTCTACTAAATGTTGTTTTCTATAGTTGACATTCAACCTGTCTTGAGCTGGCAATTATAGATTGGCGTCAGAAGAGTGGGTAAAAATGCTTTGCAACTACCCGAAAACCTCAGGTCATGTCACTTAACCTCCTAGCTTATGACAAATGAGTTTCTACTGGACCGCTAACAGCTTAGAGGAGTTTGGCCGTTTGGGGCCTTCAAGACAATGGATGACAACTCTGAAAAGACGGTCATGTTTAATATGAAGCGTCATCAGCATTAGATTGAACCTAATATAGTTTGGTCTCTATCTTGCCTTTAATTGCTCCACAGTGAACTATCATTTATATAATTGCTACTCTTTTTACATTGCAGGATAGCCTTTTGACAACCAGACTGGAGCACTTCAGGTACTCATGGTTTAAGGTCTCTGTTGCTGAATAACCAATGATATTGAAAAACTATTGAAATTTAAATTGAATTTGCTACCAATAAATCATACCTTGTTACCAGTGACTAAGATGTAGTGCATCTACCAACTGTAGCCAGAGATGTTTTACATCTATGAACTGTAGCCTGAGATATAGTACAAGTATGAACAGTAACATGAAATATATTACATCTATGAACTGTAGCCTGAGATATAGTACAAGTATGAACAGTAACATGAAATATATTACATCTATGAACTGTAGCCTGAGATATAGTACAAGTATGAACAGTAACATGAAATATATTACATCTATGAACTGTAGCCTGAGATATAGTACAAGTATGAACAGTCACTTGAAATATATTACATCTATGAACATGGCTTGAGATATACTCATGTATGAACCGTAGCCTGAAATATATTACCTCCACAAACCTTAGCCTGAAAAATATTACATCAATGAACCATAGCCTGAGATATAATACTCGACCAGCATTTCCTGCGAGCCACCAAATCCCAGGCCTCACAAAGTTCGTCTAATGATATTTCTAGAAATTTCCAAACAACATGAATCCAATCTGTAGCATACCTCTACTTCCCAGCTGCACTCTGTTTGCCACTATTCACTGCGGACTGGCAAGGCTGTTCCCAAAAAAGTAACCTAATTGGTTGACCGCATTTCTGACCCATTCATATGGGTCAGACCTTATCTTTTGATCTTATTGATGTCGTTGCTGTTGTTGCAGTTAGACTTGCATTAAAATTAACTAATGATATTACCGGACCACAACAACCATCTAAGCAGCTCTGGCAGATCTCTTATCAAGGCTAGCCTATAGTCAAATGTTTACTGTTAGTCTTTAGTTTGAATATACAATATTCTTTAATTTGTGACATTTTAAAATTTGTAGTTTTGATTTGGTAAAAGGAAAATGTGTTGGCATTATTCGTTTCTATAGTAAGTTGAGAGCTGTTATAGTGTCTTCATAGAACTTATCTATGACTTCGAAATGCAAAACTTTTAATACCGATCGGAAGACAAGTCTTTCGACACAGAATAAAATTTTGTCAGTCGCATCAATGTAAGGAATGCATGTCTCCGTCTACTCATTTTCAACCACTTGCTTCCACATAATATTTTACTTTGACAATCTCAGCCACTAATATCCAACATCTGGTCATTACTCCCTAGTTTCCACCAATGGGCCTTTTGTTTTTCCTACCGCTAGTTTTCACGTGCTAGTCTCCATCCACGAGCCACCACCTACAAGTCTTCACGCATTGGCCTCTACCCATAGATTTCCACGCACTGATCTCTGCTCACAGGTCTCAACCCACTGATCTCTACTCACCGGTCTCCACCCACTGGCCGCCAACCACTAGAGTCTACTCACTGGTATTCAACCACAGGTCTCCAACCACTAATCTCAGCCCACTGGCTTCTACACACCAGTCTTCACCCACTATCCTCTACCCTCTGGTCGCCACCAACTAGTCTCCACCCACTAGTCTCCACCCTCTGGTTGCCACCCACTAGTCTCCACCCACCAGTCTCCATCCAACAGACCCACTAGTCTCCACCCACCAGTCTCCATCCAACAGACCCACTAGTCTCCACCCACCAGTCTCCACCCACCAGTCTCCATCCAACAGACCCACTAGTCTCCACCCATCAGTCTCTATCCAACAGACCCACTGGTCTTTATTGCAAAAATTTAAAAATGCTTAAAGTTTAGAAAGTCAGCAAACCTGGGCCTATAACTAACAGTAAATTATCATTATTAATGAGATACATTTAAAATCCTAGCAAAATACATGTAATTCCAAAATTACCAATTTTTCTCAGACTTGATTTGCAAAAACTGCCAGGTTTTTAAGTTATTTAATAGTTGTTCTAATACAATAGTTGAGTTAATAAAAATACTGGAAAAGATACAACTTGTCATTGCAATATTTTTCTCAGAAACCTTGGAAAGGTGTGCTTGAAACAGCCTTGAAAACAAAACTTTGTGGTCCACTAGATCCCTAACGCAGACGTAACCGAAAAGAAGTTATGCTTTTTGAAGTTGAGCTTTAATAGCTACTAGCGAATCAAAACGATGACAGCAGCTGAAAATCTGGGCCATAAAGCATCAGCCTCTGTAGCTATTCTCTACCTTCTTGATTCTTGTTTCAACAAATTTCTGGAAGCCTCAAACAGCACTAATTTTATGCTATATACAGTGGACTCCCCCCTATACAACATTAATTCGTTCCGGTGTTGGCATTGTAAGGTGAAATTGTTGCATAGAGGGGTATAGTAACCCATAGTAATTATCTAATGCATACATCCCCTGGTAAAAATCATCAAAGTATTATATACATATACTGTACATCTTAAAGATTAGTAACAAAATAATATGTTAACCTTAGTAACTATATTTACCTATTTGTAACTTAAGTGTATTCAGTGGTAATGATCTGCAATAAAATGTAGCATTACAATGTACTACGAGCAGAACGTACCTTGGATTGTTCTCACCTTTGAGACAGACATATAACATGAACGTTGAGTTTAACTTAACTGAATTTTGTTTACTAAACACATACTTGAAATTAAGTTTTAGCGTGCATTTTACTAAACTAAATTTCAGCTTTGTCATAGGCTAAAATCTTATAATTTATGTGTTTTTTGTTTCGTTTTTACTATAACTCAAAAAGAAGAATGCTGAACTAAAAGAAAGAGAGAGAGTAAGCGTCGGTGCTCTTTCGTGCGTTGTGGAAGAGAGTTCGGCGACTAGCATGCAGCATTTTCATTATTCTGACATATTCAGCAGACTGATTGCCAAACTTGAATTTTGAAAAATAATTTTGTTGATATCGTATGGCGAAGAAAAGTTGTATATCGGACAAAAAAGCGTGTGTGACATCTTGAAAATCCATATAACAGGGACATCATAACCTGAGAGTGCACTGTACTATAAATGTATAACTCGATGCACTTATATGCAGCTCAGCCAGTAAGAGAGCTCAATGTAAGACACACAGAGCAAAATATAAAATTAATAAAGTTGAGTTTGAACTAAAATATATGTGAAATCGGGCAGTTTACAGCCTGAGATTTATTCGGTACATCTATGGAGCTTAGCCTGAGATATATTATATCTATGAATCATAGCCTGAAATATTTTATACCTATTATTAACAATAGCTGAGATATTTACATCTAAGAACAGTAGCCTGAGATATATTAGGCCTACATGTATGAGCCATAGTCTCTCATATCTTACATCTATAGCCATAGCCTGAGATATATTACATCTAAGAATAATAGCTTGAGATATATTACAAGCATCCATCATGAGCTACAATTCCGACTTGAGCGTTTGTCGAATGCTATTAGGCAAAACCATTTGTAACAATTTACAACTGTTTTAGTTTAAATGCATATTTATCTTCTTTGTATTATTAATAATTATATTAGAATATTATGCTTGCTGAATGTAAAAGCCTATTCTTACCTTGTTACACGACACAACGTGCTTTTACCTTGTAATGCTAGATAAAAATGTTCAGTGTAAGGAAACTGGTCTGTCGCTTTACGCTCTATTGACTTACCGTATATCCCGTGTAAAGACAGGGCTTCCTTGCTCATCTTGTTTTGTTGTTCCACTCTAGTGATTCACCTATTATTACACATGTGGGCGCTGTGTGCTCACTGGGCATCAGTATGAGAGTTCTAATCCTGGTTTCATCGTTCAAAGTTGAAAACAATAATTAAAAATAGGTTAAAAGAGTCATTTTTGTACCAAAAATAAAATAAAATCGGAATCACGTTTCCAATTGCATACCAGTTGCAAGTTTTTAGTAAGCTGTTTTTTGATTATTTTTGCTTGTTTGCAAGATTGCCAAAGGTATATAAGAGGCAGCACTTCAAGATTCAACAGATAGTATAACACAAATTTTGCCAGAAGAACCAGGAATCTTCTACTTCAACATTTAAATGCTGACTATATGCAGTATACATAGTTTTATTATATTGTGGTCATCATTAGCAAAAGACCATGTTCTAAGCTCAGCATGATCTGTTACAGAGAGCACAAGGTATGATTTTTGTTGCATCATTATATTATAGCTTTTTATGACCATTATATGTCAATTTTTATAAAGCCTTAATCATTTGTAAGGCTTTGTTTCACTTATATTACGTATATTTTGTGTCAGTAGAATATCTATGTTGGACTTTAACCTTCAATTCATAAATGACATAACATGAATGTTTGCACTAGTATAGAGATTTCACATTATTTTCTTGTATTAGCCGATGTATGTTTCGTTAAGTGGCATAACATGTTATTAGCAGAAATGTTAGCTTTTCGAACAAATATTATGAATTAGTATTGCCTTCTGAATTATGCATCTGGTCTGTGTGTGCTTTTATTATATTATTAATTGTAGTAGTATAGTTAGTAGTGCTGCAACAAAGACTGTTGTTTGTAAAGTTTAGCCATAGAATTATTGTTTAAACTGTTCCATAAATGTTGCAGTTTTTACGGTGAGAACTGTGTGAGATGAAATAAAGTTCCATCAGTCACAACCACTCTTCCTTGTAACGGGTTAACGCTACATCTCAGATATAAACCAATTGTAGAATGGCTTACATGGAATGGCACAATTTCTAGAACGACAAATTTTTTTTCCCAACTCTGATCGATAGCAAGGGAAGTGACATAAGGATAATTTAATATAAACAACTGTAACTGGAATCTTTATCAAGTAAACACTATTAATAAAATTAAAACATAACAATAATGGTCACTACTAGCATTAACTCTTTCACTACCAAAAAGGTTTTATGGAGACAAATATTCGGTAAACCAAATATTTGATATTGGAGCGTATAAGTTGTCATAACATTTACCAAATAATTAGCATAAGTTTTACATCATCTTATGCCATAAAAAGCCACAAATATGTTGCACAACCAGTTCGAACACTTTTTGTCCTCTTCATACCATCTCGGTTGACAAGTTAAGCATGCTCCAAGTCAGATGAATTACCACTATTACTATAGCTAGTGGCATTATTATTATTACTGTTAAAAATAAATACTCAATGTCACCACTAATATTGTCCAATAAATAATCATCAGAAGTCCATTGTTCTACAGTTTGATTGTAACACGAATTTTCAACTATTTTAGTTTAAATGAATATTTATCTTCCTTGTATTATTAATAAATATAATAACATAGGGCCTATTATATTTGCTGAGTGTAAAAGCTTATTCTTACCTTGTTACACGACACAACGTGCTTTTACCTTGTGATGCTAAATAAATATTCTCAGCGCAAGGAAACTGGTCTGGTGCCTTATAGCAGTGGTTCCAAACCTTTTTCATTTAGTTACCTCCTTATGCCTTTTCATAAATTTGGTCCCTCACACATTTTTAACTCACATGGCTAAAAACAACCGATACAAATTATAACCCCATTTTATTGTACATATCTAAACATATAACAACATATTATTAATTTTTATACAGCACGCATACAACACACAACAATACAAGACCTTCGGAATGTCGGTGAGTTGGTTCATGACTAGATTAACTTACTCTTCAATCAAAATATGGATAGATGTGTTCACATATATCTGGGTTCTGATTAGTAGCTCATTATTAGCAAATAGTGTTATAGATAAACCAAAATGTTAAATGATAAGACCCAAACCCACATGGCACTGCAGGACATAAATTAAAAATTTATGAAATCAGACACCTCTCTGTTCCCCTTGTATATTCAAAATTCTCCCTGTGTGGGAATTCCTCCCTGGTTGGGAACCCCTGCCTTATAGCCTGGGGGCTACGGGGTATTTATGTGTCATTTTTTGCCAAAGAGGCACGACAATGGGGTATAACAAGTCTTAGGTTTAATAAATAGAATAAAGCATACCATACCTTATTTAACATACCTACCAGAAATATTGTTGTCAAGCTGTGATTATTTGCCATCAAAAAGTGAGTGAAATACATAAATAAGATTTTTTTGTGCTGTTATGTGGACAGTATTTAAGGATTGCGCAATATTTAAGGACTTTACTCACTTGAACACCACACTAACATCAATGATTAATAACTACTGTTTCACTTCCATCTAAACTATCTTTATATGGTTGGTTGCGTAAATGCAGCTGCCTTGTTTGTTATGGTTGTCAAGAGTGGAGATTTCAATTTATAGGACTTGACCCAGATTTTTACTGCAAGTCTAACTAGGCTGTCTCAGATGTATGATGTAGCAATAGAAATATCTTTTATTCTCATGAACCAAAACTCAAACATAAGTAGCAAAATTCTAGAATAGAAGAAATATAAGTAGTAAAAGCCAAGTGAGCTAAGTAATAAATACGTCTTACGCCAACAGCTGTATCTGCCCATAAACTCTGTCTTGTACGTCTACAAGGCGTGACCGTCAAAGGAGGATGAGCTAATGAAGTTGATCTCTTTTATAGGCATTTTGGATAGCCTGAGGACAGATATATAAATGTTCAGTATTATATCTTTATGTCATAGGAGTTAGTCCATAGGAGGAAACACTGTCTTTTGGTAGTCATCTGAAGACACTAATATTGAGGGTTGGATGCCATGATTGCATAACATTGCTTCTGTTGGTGCTGTGTATATGTCAGGGAAAAGAACTGGGTCAGGGGATGGTAGTTCAGTTATTCTTGGCTGTGCTTGGTAGTAGTTGGTAGATTTGATTGCTTTTACATTCCTTTGGTGGTTTCTGCAGATAGTGTTGACACAGTTTCTATGATTGATTTCTTCCAATTCTGAATTTTCTAATTTTTTTATGTTTCCAAATATCAAATAGTTTGATGTCTTTCAGGTGTCTTGCTGTTTGTAGGTATGATATGCTTATCCTGTGGTCTGGCTGCATACTTTGTCGGTATCTTGTTTTTGTAGTTTCTCCATACAACCGCGCCATGCGCAATTAGCCAAATCAGTCAATCAGCTTCGTAAACATAAATCTATGCCTTTTTTAATACGGAGCTTATCTGAGTGAAAAGTGAGAGTGGATGCATCGACTTCTGGTAAAGCACTGGCAGCAAATACTCAGTTACAACATTAAAGCTAATACAAATTGTTGTAATTATGGTCTCTGAAATATCAAACTCCTTAGAAGCAAAGGCTCTAGCAAAGCGCAAGAGTAACTAATGAAAAGCCCAGAATGTGTCCTATTTACTCACATACCTTTTCCTAGAAAATTACTCATCAGAATGAATACATGAGTGCACAATATATGAGTCCCCTCATATTATGCCATACATTATCCAGGTTACATGGTATAACGTACATGGTACATGATATCATTTTATCATGTATGCAACTAATGTGTATAAGTAAATATGTACATAAAAGAAAGTTCTATATTCTAAATATGCAGCCAGAAGGAGTTTAATCTCAAAATAACAAACCTGCATGTATAGTAGTAAATGGAAGTTTAATCAAATAACATAATATATTTTGTAATTGACTAGAAGTAGAATGCTTATTTTATAATTATTAAATATAATTGCAGTCATAGATAAGATTACAAAATATAGTTGATTTCATAGGCTATCTCTCTGTAACATCTAGTATAAATGTTCAACTAAAGTTGCTATAACAAGTTTAGCATTTAGAAATTCTATATAAACTTTCAAGGAAAAAAGTATTAATTAAATTCCATATGAAAGAATTATGAATATTTAAAGAAAAGATTTACAAGTAGAACATAAATTTAAAATGTACATGTAATATAAACATCTGAAAACCAAATGAGTGTCATGCAAACATTTTACAATATAAATATTGCTTGCAGCTAATTTTATTGTAACATTTTATAGAAAAACTAGTGCAACATATAGACATAGTATGTACATGCGTGTAAACTATATTAATAGATATTTTGGACCACCTCTGTTTCAATTAATTTAGAGTCTTTTGATGACATCTCACAAGGCTATTGAGCTCCTCTGGGAAATTGGTGATAGGTATGGTTACCATTACTACTTCTATTTGAGCAACCTGGAGCAGAGCAGCTATTAGGCACTGCAATGTTGGACATAAAATAGCCAACAATATTGTGACAGCATTTCATTTACCAATCAATATAATTTATAATGTTATATTAAATAATTAAATTATAAATATTGCTACCAGCAGTATTTCAATTAGAAATTTTAAATTTAATATTTTGCATGTTGCTCGCTTTTATAAACTATAAAGATGTATTATTTTATATGATTTATGGTTATTATAAAGTATTTAATTTAATATCATAGTCCTACATGTAATTTAAGTTTAATATTTATTAATTTAATAATATAATATAATACACATTCTACTATAAAATATAATTTAATACAAATATAATAAATAAAAATGTAATTGAATAAAATATTATAATTATTACACTGTGACTAATGCTAACTAATAAAATAAGACATGATAAAACATTATAATAGTTATATATTTATTACTCATGTATTGTATGAAGTTTGCAGCAGTATTGTTAATTATATATAATATTACATAAAAAAATCGATAAAATATGATCACGGTTTTTAAAATTATGTGTAATTTAAAATTTTTAATAAATCAATAAATATATTTATATAATTATATAATAGATTACATAAATATATATAAGTAATATTTATATTTATTTTATAATATTATTTTTAAAATATATCACCTAATACTCACTCAGTCACTGGTAACTTTTCCTCTATCTATTGAACTACTCTGTTTAATTCTGGAATAACATACTAGAAATTTGAACTTAAAGTATAATGAAAATTGTACATGAGATAAGCAAAAATGTTAATTTGAGTTCAGAATTCAGAAATCACTAGAATAATGGTGGTTAATGTTAATGTTAATGACAACATACATTTGGATTTTCAATTAAGACATTAGGCATAAGATTTACCTGCTATATTGACTATTGTACTTTCAATAGACTCCACAGGTATTGAATCTTCGCTCGATATACCTCAAATTATGATTAGCTTGTGAGTAGCATAGTTTATTGGAAAAAACAATTTCAGGGCCGTGAACTCAATAAAATACGCCGATTTCTGCTGCCATTTCTAGAAGCTCAACGCAAATAGCCTTGGACCGCATTGCATCCACTCTCACTCTCCCACTCAGAAACGTATTAGCTTGCCCCAATAACATATAGGTCCTTAGAATGTCTCCGCTATCGCCCTATCCGAAACTGCCGTCAACGTTGGGTGTAGCAGTGTTAAATTGACATTTCACTAAAACTCAATACCGACACAGAATGGGACAGATTACTGAATATACATACATTATGTCGTTGCTTGGAGATATTAAGACACCAACAAAGAATGGCATAAGCCAAGAACATATACTCGCATAAGCATCGGTTTTCACATCCACTCTTTTTGCATGAGCAACTAGTCCATTGAGCAAACTGCCGGGAATAGCTTTGTGTCAATCAGGAAACCATTGCACAGAAATCCTATCATCGTCTTTACTCCAGCCATAGTTTGTGGGATCTAATGGTATGATTGATGGTTGAATTGCCCACTGCCATATTGATGCCTTGTAATTGACCCTCCTTAAATGCTGACAAGAAAAGGCTCTTGGTGGAAGGGTTTTTCATAAGATGTCCTTGATGAGAACAACCTGTATCTGGCATCGGCTAGACTTGTAGAGTCTCGCTGGCCATAAAGATGTAGTTGTTGAGCGTGCTACTGCAGCGTTGAACAACTCTTTATCTATTAGCTCATTAAAATGTGGTATTTTATTATAGTGAATTATGCAATCCATGTTAGCTATATATTTGAAGATTTGCATAAATTGTGAATTGAAGTTTTCGAATGTTACTTCAAATGCTGCCGAGTTGCTGGGCGAGATCAGAAACAGACTGAAAACCTATTTTTATTGGCGTAATGTCGAACTATAACATGACGTACATGCAGGTCTACGGCTCTAACTAGCCGGTTTGACTGATTGTACGCGGTGTAAAAAGAATTTTATTTTTGTATTACTACTCGCCAATTAATGATCAATTACTCCTAACTTATCAACTAAAATAGCTGTAGAAAACCGGATTAATAATGAGGGGGTTAGAGAAATGCTAAAAGTATTAAGCTACCATAGACCCCATCTTCTGTCACTTGTTGACACGAAAATGCCCTGTGGCCTCCAGACTATTATTATCTGTTGACTTACAGCACATCCCCAGATATAAGCCAGTTCTAAAAGAGCTTACACGGAATGGGAAAATTTCTAGAACGGCGACATTTTGTCACCAACCATGATCAAAAGCAAGTGAAGGGACATAACACTACTTAATATGAACAACTACAACTAGAACCTTTACCAAGTCAACACTATTAATAGAAGTAAAACGTAACAATAATGGTCACCACTATAATTAATTCTTTTACGACCAAATAATTTTTTCACGGAAACAATTGAATATTCAGTAAAACCAATATTTGACATTGGCGCATATATGTTGCCATAACATTTGACCAAATTAATTAGCATATATTTTTACATCATCCAATGCCATAAAAAGGCCACAAATGTGTTGCACAATCAGCTTAGACTTTTTTGTCCTCTTCATACTATCGTGGTTGACAAGTGAAGCAGTTTTTTTTTACTCAGATGAGTTACAACTATTACTATAGCTTACGGAATTATTATTATTATTACTGTTAAAAATAAATACTCACTGTCACTACTACTATTGCTTTATCGATAATCAGCAGAAGTTCATTGGTCTACAATTTGTGAAACCTACATAGCTGTAATGCCGTTCATTGTGAAGAAGCTATAAAAATGGGCTTTTGAAAAGCAAAACTTAGGTCAGCATGAGATGGAAATGTGTTGTCCATTGGTTCAAAGCACACAGATGATTGCTTTTTTTAGATTAAAAGGAGACATGGGAGGCTAATCATACAACTATTCACCAATCAAAAACGTTTTGTACTAAGCATACAATAGCAGCTCCAATTCTGCAACCTTTTATTCTGATAGATACGTATAGTGTATAACAATTTATAGGGTTGGCTTATGTGCGGGTTGTTATAAATTCCCTTATTTCAAGGCTGCTTTTCTAGGGTCAGCTTACAGGCAAGATAGGCTTATATACGGGGATATACGGTACTAAAGACAAGACTGCCCCAGAACTGAATAATTATCCATGGCAATATCCACAAACCTAAACTGCATCTTTAGATAAGTAAAGCCTGGAGCTAGTAAAACACTGATAAGAAGTAACGACTCCAAATAAACATTTATTCGAACTATGTTCTCGCCGATAGCGCTCCTGCGAAGAAGTCTAATATGGGTGTCTGTTTTGATCAAAATATTTTACTTTAAAAGACCCCTAAAAAGCCATCTGAAATACAGATATTAGCTATAAAAACGGTACAAGTAAGGCATTAGGCATCAACCACAATATTGTTGCTTTGTTTGCATATACCGTGTCAAAACACACAGACCATAGACATACAACGGGTGAGCCATGTTGAGTCTTTAGTATGAGATATCTGCATTCAATAAATGCTTTCAATGCTTCAGTGGTGCAATAACATTATATTTAGAACATTTTCTTAGAAGTTGCAAAACTATTCAATACTAAAAGTTGCAAGAACCTGAGTTCACCTAACAGTATCATTCTTTATATCAGTTGTCTGTACTATAATGGGACAACTCCAATAACTACAAATAGTTTGAGACTGTTATACCAAACATTTTTGACATGTATTACTGCATATGTGTATGCATAGTCTGAGAGGAACAATTCCAAGAGACTGCTAGCTTGGAGTTGCTCTACGGTATAAAAAACAAATCTCAATAAGCAGAAGTTGCACTGGCTAGGTACCGTAAAGCCTCTAATCAAACGCCATGGCACTCTATTTCTCAACCCTTCCTCTATTATAGGGTTGTTCAATTGGACGTGGCATGCAAATAGTGACTAGCGTTATATTTTTCAAATGGCTTGTCAGAAATTGGGTAAGATAAATTTAGCCCTTTTACAGGCGGAGCAAATGTCCTCAATATTTTTCTCTCTCTTTTCAGTGGAACGATATTAAACCTTTTAGACGCAATAAATCTGCTTAAAGGTTGATTTGCAACAAAATTCCCATTACAGTTATCTGGTATCAAAAGATTTACCATGTCTTACTCTGTTGTGTTGTAGGTGCAAAATATGTGAAAATGTGATTACAAGCTCTTAAAAGCTCAAAAACTAACAGGTAATCGTCGCCATCATGAAACCGCCGTAGATTGGAATCAATTTATTTCTCTGACGTAATCAAACAATTTGGTTATTGTTTTGACACGTGATGTTATCACATGACGTGAAAGGCCAATAAAAGGCTCTATATAAAACTTTGTGTAGCACTAGTTTATGACAAACACTTGGGTTTTATCAAAAAGCCCTTACCAAATATAAATGCCCGCTAGTTTACAGTTTCGGCTTGGTGTAATCGTCTAGTCGTAATCTGATCAGGTGACTCATATTTCCTGCCAAACATCGTGAATGTTTCAGCAGCATTTTTTTACTATTCCAGGTGGCCAACAAGTTTGTCATGTCTATCAGAGAAGAATATGCACTCCTTCAAGCTAAGGTTAAAAAATTAAACAATATTTTACAGTAGGTTTTGAGATATCAGTGCTCAAAGTGACAGCATTACAATGATGATGAAATAGACACGTAAGGATAATAGACATGGTTTTATTGGATGCCTGAAGTATATTTGTAAAAATATTTCAATGAATGAGGTTGCATGAAAATGTGAACAGAAGCCATATTGTTCAACTACGTCCCATTTGAGCCGTTTTGGAAAGGGATTCTTATCTGGCGGCGATGGTGACGATTAACTGTTCGCTTTGGAACTTTTAAGAGCTTGTAATCACATTTCCACTTATTTGGCACCCACAACGCAGCAGAGTAAAACATGGTGAATCTTTTGATACCAAATAACTGTAATGTGAATTTTGTTGCAAGTCAACCTTTACCATACCTTCAACTTGTCAGATCTCTTAATAAATATGCATTGAGAAGACGAGGAATATCTCTACCAGTTGATATCTATTGCTTGCAATTAACCTGCTATGACTTTGTAGCCTGTGTCCTGCTTTGCAATTTGTGGGAGCTTTCAATTTTTATTTCATTCTAAATTTGAAAACATTTTTTTATTTTATATTTTATTTAACTATGTTGCATAAAAGCGCATTGCATTCATTGATATGTTTGCTACAGCTTGCAGCCAAAATTAGCTTTGTATGTGCAATAGAAAAAGATTTATGAGCGTCGATCAATTGTAAGATCAGATTACTGCAATGATGCTATTAAATAATATGTTATAAATCTGCAATTTTATAAGTTATATAATGATGAAATATCAAATGCTACAAACATATATTCATGAAAATGTGACATAAATGAACCATAGTTATATTACATGCAAAAACAAAAATTAGCGTTTCAAGTCAAAAATATTTAAACTGTTTGCTTGGATAGCTGCGTTCTGATTGTTCCTTTTATTGAACGAACATTTTTTGGCTGTCCAATGCCTTCCACAATGTTTTCTAACCTCAAAATTTTCTCTGCACTGCTGAACTAGTCAATATTCAAACAATGTTTTAGCAGAGCAAAAATTTTACGCGTTGCACTCGGCACAAATGCCACACGTAAAAGTTTTGCTCACTAAACATAACCTTTAACCTAAAACTAGCTGTTCATCTACCCTCATAAATGTAAACCGTTTTTTATATACATGTGCATGTACTTTAAAATATCAAGACCTCGTTAAACCTGGTACTAATATTAGCTCAAGACAGTTATTAATTATTACTATGATGTTGCTTTGCGTTCAAAGTTTTAATAAAAAAAGAAAGATTTAGAGTTAGACAGCGAGAGAATTATTTGCTATTGATGTAAACGATTCATTATTAATATGATTTTGCGGACACTTCTCAACTGACAACTTGCTATTATGGGTTCATAAAAATCAAAGATTGTCAAAGTGATGGTCAAATGGAGGTGCTATTCAAATAAAGAGTGACGCTGTATTTTTCCCTCCTCTCATAATGCTGATCAAATAAAGGTGACGTTCAAATAGAGGTGGCGTTCAAATAGAGGTGGCGTTGAATTAGAAATTTTACAGTATTTGCAGATAGTTAACTACGGAAGGGTATATGTGAAGTCATTGTTCATGACACAAGTTTGAACAGCAGTGAGTTGATACATTAAGAATCAATATCAATATAATCATAGACCGACATCATGGCAACCCAAAATCAATTACATTGAGTTGATAATATTGTTGCAATGCAGTTTTACGGATGAGTCCTGCAAAAAAACTGATGATGAAAAAACATTTATGATCTAAAAAAGATGTAGTTATTTAAAATATAACCCAAATGTAATTGAACAGCTGTAAAACAATAAGTAGGTAAATTGACAAATTTAAATAAACTAAAATGAAGGAATATGATAACATAGCACATTTTTGAAACTCTGCAATCCATGCCACCGACCTTGACATGGCACCCACAGCTATTACTTCGGCGTTCATCAATGCCTGGAATGAGATGTCACGAAGCCCATAAAAAAGCTTAGAATGCTTGAAATACTATGAACCAACTTTCACATATTACAATTTGGCATTCTACAAAAATAGATTTATAGGCTGATATAATTTTGGTCATTAAAAATGGTTAATAAAATGAGATCCTAATCATTTTATAACATCACCTTTTTTAAGGCTATAACCAGCTTTGAAAGTAATTCAATTTTAATTACCTTCTGTTCATGCAACTGTCCCGTATGTGTGTAGCCTAAGTTCATTAGCTAGAAAAACAATGATATACAGCAACCCTCCTTGGTTTTTGGTACAAAATTAGGTACCCTGTGAGCAGTGCATTAAAGATATACATGTATGTACCTGTTACTGATGTTTACCATATCAATCCTTGAAACATATTCTGCTTTTAAAATTTTTTGCAGTAAACTTCTGAAAGCAGGATGGTGAGCCATAAAGTAAACAATGCAGGGTGTGAAGCATAATATGCTTCACAATATTATTGTGGTCAACAGGCAGTTAACGGTGACAGCCAATAGGGGGGTCCTTCCATGTTTTGTGACGATTCTGACGACTCGACAACAGGGATATTTCAAAAGTGACAGAGGAGAGGACCATTTATCAATGTAGGTTACGAGGTGATGATGATTACTAGTAGTAGGATTATTTATATTAATATTATTAATTTAATATTAGCGAGTGCAAATATTTATCAATGAAAACTAAGAAAGCTAAAAAAAAGCATGATTAAATTTTACAAAATCATACAGGCCACAAAAGATTTTTTTGTCTATTCCATGTTTCCAGTGTGCTGATGATGCATATTTGGAGTTGTGCACACATTGAGTTACCATGCTATAATGGTTTCAACGGACATTTGCATGTAAATGTTTAATGCGGGCGCTTAATTAAACGAAACAAGGATTTCTATGCCAGAGGTCATAGTGGTGTATTCGAAAATGCTCAAATGGAAATACGAGCAACTGAAGTGTGGAAAATGATTAAAATGAAATAGCTCGCTAGGCACTTTCTTTCACCAGCACTGTTTCTATCTTTCGCAAGCATGGAGCATTCGTCAAAAATTTGGTGGCAACAAAACTCACTGAACTTGCGGATTTTTGGCACTTCCATCTTGCGGAAGAATAAAACTTGCAAATAAACTGCATCATGGAAACATAGTGACCTTGACCTGTGACCTTTCACATGTCATAGAAACATAGTGTCTGTGTGACTTGTGAAAGCATGCTAGGTTGAAATCACATGACCTCAGACAATGCTAGCATTAGTTATTAACTTGCCAGCCATGCTTGATCAGGGTGGAGATCTGAACCAACCTCTTCATATCTACACTGAAACTCGTGCTAAGGTTTATTGATTATGCCCTGAATTTTACAAAGGCAAATATTTGCAGTATCAATATGCACCATAAAATTACTCAGAGGATTTCCACTATGTTGTAAGGAATCCATCAGCAGTGAACATATCTTTTGCCAGTCGTTCCTGAACAAAAATATTTTTGGTTTGAACAAAAAGGGGAAAGAATAAAGAGATGGACAGAGGTGTCGATCCATAATAAAAACCATTAAAGTTTAAAGAAGCAGAAACAGAGTCATGGCAGAGGCTGATAAATGGACTACTGAAAAGAGAAACCAACAGACCTGGAGCTTTACTCACCAAAAATACTGAAGTGAAGGCTATTGGTTAATAAAGAAAGTAAATGCAAAAGTGTTAAGAATGAGACAGAGCTGCAATAATCATCCTAGAGACTGTGAAAAGCTAATCCATCTTGAAAAAAATAGGTGAGAGGCACTATAAACATATAAAATTATTCAAGATTGACTTGCAACAAAATTTACATTACTGTTATCTGGTATCAAAAGGTTCACCATGTTTTACTCTGTTGTATTGTAGGCTCAAAGTATGTGGAAGTGTGATTAAAAGCTCTTAAAAGCTCAAAAACACACAGTTATTAAAACGGCTGTAGGATGGAATTCCTCTATTTTGATGACGTACTCAACTCGACATGGTTATTTTTTGACACATGATGTTATCGTGTGAAACAAAAAGCTAATAAAAGGCTCAATATAAAACGTTTCATATCATGAGTTTAAGACAAACATTTCGGGTTCTACTAAAAAGCCCTTATTAAATATAGATGCTATCTACTTTACAATTTTGTTTCGGCTTGTTCTAATCATCTAGTCGTCTTTGATCATGTGATCCATATTTCCGGCCAAATGGTACGAAAAATTTCTGCAGCATTTTTTTAACACTCTAGCTAACTTTTGCATATATTTCACAAGGCATGTTACTGTACTTTTAGACTTCCCTTATTATAGCATATATTTTATGAAAATTCCCACAGCGTTGGGGCACCTGCACACAGGTGTCTAATTCTTCTCAGTCAGATTAGGGAGATAGGAAATGAAGGAACAACATACAGTGCACCCTCAGAAGATGATTAACTTGATATACGATTTCTTTCGCCTTACGAAGTAGAACCTGACGATTTTTTGCCTCACCGTGCGAATTTTATTTCACCATACAAATTCAACAAAGTTTTCACCCGTGTTTAATTTTGGCAGTCGGTGTACTTATTACGTACGTCAAAATAACAAAGACACTGAAATGCTGTTCGCCAAAAATATTTTCACATTACCTGAAAAAGACGCGATGACTGATTTCTTTTAGTTCAGCAATTCTTGTGTGTAAAACCATAATATTTTTTCTTGAAAACCAGTCGCAAGGTTAGAGTTGTGATCCTTTTAAATAGAAAATCAGTGGTCAGACAACTTTTTGTAACCTGCTAACAAAAATCCACTTCATTACAAAAACAGCAATGTTTGGGTTTTCTTGCCAAATTAGGTTTAAAAATGTTTTAAGCAGGTCCGCTAAAAGCTATAGTAAAAGCGAAGACAGAAACTGATAGGCGATAAAATTTTAGCGATAAAAAATTTAAATTCAGTAAAATAGTTTAAAATCTGTACGAAAACTTAATACAGATTTTATGTGGTCTTAGTACAGATCTTGTGTGTGTGTGTGCGTGCATGCGTGCATGCGTGCATGCGTGCGTGCGTGAGCGTGCATGCGTGCATGGGTGCGTGCATGCGTGCCTGTGTGTATTTTTAGCAAGCTAACCTTACTTAAAGTGAGTTCAAAGTTTTTGTTATTCATATGTTTGTCTTAAAGGAAAAAACTTTCTATGGAACATAGTAGACTAGTTAACATAGTAAAACATTTGTATATAGGTATAAAATAGAAAGTAAAATATTTATATATAGGTATAAAACAGAAAGTAAAATATTTCTATATAGGTATAAAACAGAAAGTAAAATAGTTTTATATAGGTATAAAACAGAAAGTAAAATATTTGTATATAGGTATAAAACAGAAAGTAAAATATTTTTATATAGGTATAAAACAGAAAGTAAAATATTTCTATATAGGTATAAAACAGAAAGTAAAATATTTCTATATAGGTGTAAAACAGAAAGTAAAATATTTCTATATAGGTATAAAACAGAAAGTAAAATATTTTTATATAGGTATAAAACAAAAAGTAAAATATTTCTATATAGGTATAAAACAGAAAGTAAAATATTTCTATATAGGTATAAAACAGAAAGTAAAATATTTCTATATAGGTATAAAACAGAAAGTAAAATATTTCTATATAGGTATAAAACAGAAAGTAAAATATTTCTATATAGGTATAAAACAGAAAGTAAAATATTTGTATATAGGTATAAAACAGAAAGTAAAATATTTTTATATAGGTATAAAACAGAAAGTAAAATATTTGTATATAGGTATAAAACAGAAAGTAAAATATTTCTATATAGGTATAAAACAGAAAGTAAAATATTTTTATATAGGTATAAAACAGAAAGTAAAATATTTCTATATAGGTATAAAACAGAAAGTAAAATATTTTTATATAGGTATAAAACAGAAAGTAAAATATCTATATATAGGTATAAAACAGAAACTAAAATATTTTTATATAGGTATAAAACAGAAAGTAAAATATTTCTATATAGGTATTAAACAGAAAGTAAAATATTTCTATATAGGTATAAAACAGAAAGTAAAATATTTCTATATAGGTATAAAACAGAAAGTAAAATATTTGTATATAGGTATAAAACATAAAGTAAAATATTTCTATATAAGTATAAAACAGAAAGTAAAATATTTTATATAGGTATAAAACAGAAAATTATACGTGTAAAGAGCAAAAGATAAGAAGTTGAGTGAATTTGAAAGTAATTATATTCACTGTAGGTTGAAAGCCAGTGTAGAAAAACTATCAGAAGAAGAATTGCTGGAATACGGAGAATCTCAGGAGGTTGGTAGAAACACAGGAAATAGTTTCTCGTTTTTATAGCTCACATTATTTTAGAGAAAAAAACCAAGTACATAGTGCTAATTTTTAAAGCCTATCTTAAGCAATGGCTGGTAGAATATAACCATGAGTACTTGACAGCCAACTTAGAGTTTCTTAAACATATTTTAGCTGAACCAAGAAAAGTTTCTCAAGTCTAAACAAAGGTCATTAAGTTGAGGCCATTGTGAATGTTTCCTGTTCTCACATTTCCTTTTGTCATGTTCTAAATTGTTGTCAGTTCGATGGCTTGTAATTTATTCGTCAATAATGACATACCGACTAAACAAATGAGAGCCCTGGTTTTGATTTTGATTTGATTTCATCTTTACCAGCTAATGCTAATATAAGAAAATCAGGCCGAGTGGAAAAATAAAAACAAGAAAATAAAGTACTGTATATTCCCGCATATAAGCCAATTCTAGAGCGCAAAAAATTACCAAACTTAAGGTCCAACTCAATCTCATGTAACTCTGATTGAAAACAAACGAAATGGTATTATGCTAACCTAATATTAACAACCACAACTCAAACATTTATTAACTCAATTTTATTGAAACAATTACATGTATAACATAACAATAGTGGTTACCACTACCATTAATTCATTACTACCAAATAAATTTTTTAACGGTGAAAATTAAATATTCAGTAAAACCAAATATTTGACACTGGCATATATAGCTTGTCATAACATTTGACCAAAATAATTAGCATAAAATTGTAAATGATCCGATGCCATTAAAGGCCACAATTGTGTTGCAAAATGAGTTGGACATTTTTTTGTCCTCTTCGTACTGTCATTGTTGACAAGTTAAGCGTGTTCTGAGTCAGATGAGTTACTACTATTACTATAGCTTGCATCATTATTATCACTGTTTAAGATAAATATTCACTGTCACTACTACTATTGCCCAATAAATAATCAGCGGAAGTCCATTGGTATACAATTTGTGAAAACTACTCACCTGTAATGCTTCTGATCATCGTGAAGAACAATAGCTATAAATATGTGTTTTTGAAAAGCAAAACTAAAGTCAGCGTAAGATGCAAACATGTTTTCCATTGGCTCCATGCACACAGATGATTGTTTCCTTTTGATTAAGTAGAGACACATTATGCTAATTATACAACTACTCACATATCAGAAACATTTTGTACCATACATGCAAAAGACGCTCCATAGCTACAACCTTACACTTCCACAATTTTTTTTGCTTTTATCGGTTATTAAGCGATCTGTAACGATTTATAGGGTTGGCTTATATTTCAATTCTTAAAATTTCATGATTTCAAGGCTGTTTTTTTAGAGTCGGCTTATATACATGATAGGCTTATATCCGGAGATATATGGTAATTGGGTAAATCAAATGGAACATGATGTAAGCCCTTCTGTCGCAAGTTTTTCCTCTTTGATCACTTTGACTGCTTTACATAAATGAAGTTTGCAACCTCAAAAGCTTCACATTGGCTGCCATGTGACTACATTGTAAAATCACTCAGTCTTGACCAGAGATCATGTGTCAACATATTACCACCTCCAAAGGCAGATGTCTCGCACTAATTCACTCATCAATGTGTTCTCAACATAATTGCAATAACACTAACATGTTGATGCTTGATCAGATTGATTCTGTAAACTCATTGACTGATTCTGTTGTCAACGTGTGTATCTTTAGGTATTTTCAACAAAAAATGGAAGGATTTGCCATATTCACTATGTAATCACCTCATCATCTTCGTGTGTGCAGACCATAATTAAGTTTAAGTTAAAGAAAATCGGAAGAATAGAAAAAAAAACAAGATAAGCAGGATAACTTTTGTACTAGTTTATGGCCCTCGATGAATCTGCCTCCACAGCTTGAGAGCTATGCACAGCCACTGCGCAACTGCCGTTTCCTTGCTGCGAATTTGCATTGGCTTCGCACTGATCAGTGCGCAGTGATTTCAGTGCGAAGACGCCGTTTTCATGATTCGGAGAGAGCGCAACTCCAAAGTACTGCGCATCATGAAAACATACACAATATCTTTTGTGAGAAATAAAGACGAAAATTTCGCAAGTCGCGAAGATGAAGGAAATAGAATGAATCAAAAAAAGTTCACTGATGCTATTATAGTAGAATCTGTCATTTTCTAATAATAAGAAGAGAACCGCTGCAGGTTTGTTAGAATCAGGTTTCGTAGCCATACAATATCTATGAGTACAGTCAGAAAAGCACCTGCTCAGGTGGAGCTTGTCACTTGAGTTAACACGCTTACTTGAGGAAGGCTCAACTCGCATATTTAAAAAATTGAAGCAATTTTCTGCTGTTTTCTCTACTGCAGATTTGAATTGACTTGGCACATCCTAACAACAAAATTGAGTTGAATCGGCTGTTTGCTGTCATCATAAACAAACTGACTTGATTCTTTGTTTTCAAAAAGTAAAGCGACTTGAGTCATATTGCGTCAATGCCTTCCGTTATTATTATTACTATCTGTGTGCTTGTTGCTGTGTTGACAAAATTCTATCACCGATAGTGATATCTTAAATAAACCAATGCTATTTGACGCGAGCTATAGCAAAAATGTAGGAGCAGTGTTGCCAACCGTCTGTGTTTTCAATAGACCTCGATATTACTGTATATATTTTACTGGGAGATAAAGTGTACTAATCACTAATATACATTGTAGCATAGCTCTATGTTTTGCTCTATGTAGCATAGTTTTATGTTTTGCCTTGGCAATAAGCTTAGCTATGCTGTTCTGATTGCCATGCAAACAATTGTAACAGCACGTCATTCAAGCACCAGGTCTCATCATACGCAATTGTCTAGGTTATATCAGTCAGTAGTTGTTGGTTAGTTGGTTCACTTGTTTAATCTTTAGTCGTTCTCAGTTTCATGGTTTTTGGTCAGATTTTTTTGCTTGATAAGTAGTCTGGTAACTTGAGTAATTCTTTCAATATTTAACTATTAACAGGAACTACATCTAGGCTAGCTAGTGGTCATGCGTCAAATTGATGAAGAATCAATTTTGTCTACGTGGGTGAATTGAGTTGAACCTATTCGTTGAAGTTAGATTTGCTTTAAAGAATTGAAATTGAATTGTACCCATCTTTCTCAAATCCTGATTTGAACTAATTCTTACTCAATATATTATGCAAAAGAATTGATAATTAAATTGTTAATTTCTTGATGATACTTGAATTGAATCATCTATTATCAAAGCCTTAAAAGTTTCTTTAGCGGAAGGTTTGTTAGCATCAGCTCTTTTCGCCACACAATATGAGTACACATTTTGCCCTTTGTGTCATTGAAAATTGAGTATTGAACATACGGCGCAGCTGTACTGATTTGGGAGTATTGTTTCATTTATAAAATAATAATTTAAATATTATTGGATTGAATTTCCTTAACTATTATAGTTAGATGAGATGCAGAGACCCTGCAGACTGATATATATGGAAAAGCTTCCATACACAAACACTTCTCGTAAGGTGAGTCTATGTCTGAGATCTACTACTAAAGGTAGATGATTTATGCCTGTGATTTATTAATAAAGGTAAGTTTATGTCTATGCATTACTAATAAAAGTAGGTCTGTCTGTGATCTACTAATAAAGGTAGGTTGTTTATGATCTATTAATAAAGGTGTGTATGTTTGTGATCTACTAATAAAAGTAGGTTTATGTCCGTGACCTACTAATAAAGGTAAATCTATGTCTGCAATCTATTAATAGAGGCAGTTATATAAAAAGACAAACACTATTTTAAATAGGAATTATTTATTCAAATCTAAGTTGTCTTCTCTCTATATGGTTTTTATAGCCTAAGGTGCTATTGACAAAACCATTCTAATTCTAAATGATTATAAAGGGCTAAACTTGATCACACTAATGACTAAGATTTCTTTTCCATAAATATACTCTTCATAAAGTTATTCTACATAGAGTCACTATTCATTGAGTTATTTTCTATAGAGTAACTCTCTAGTGCGTTACTCTCTATAAAGTTACTTTCCATGAAGTTACTCTCCATAAATTTACTTTCCATGGAGTTGCCTTCTATAAAGTTACTCCAGCTTACAAGGAAATGTAGTTAAAACTTCATTTTCTAGCATCTCTAGTGAGAATCATCTACTCTCATCTTTTCACATAGGTGAGCAAGATGAGGCTAAGAGAGATGGTCAATGAGATGATCACAAAAGACTTAGAAACTGGACTCTGTGATTGGTACAAGGAGTTCATGGTTGACCTTGGTGAACACTAGAGTTCTATATAAATAAACAAAAACATTGACAATTAATGATTATAGGAATGACATAAAATTTTCTATAATTTATAAAGTTGCTAAGCGCTTTGTCGATAATTTAATTTTAAAATGTTTTTATTTTCAGAAAAGCTCTGTCCTGTGTGATAATAGCTCTACTTATAAGAGACCTGAAATTCTCTGTAATTACTTACTATTATTGTAATCATTAAACTATCATGATTGATTTGTTAGACCTATAACCATAGACCTGTTACCATAGACCTGTTATCATAGACCTGTTACCATAGACTTCTTACCATAGACCTGTTACTATAGACCTGTTACCATATATCTGTTACCATAGACCTGTTACCATAGCCCTGTTGCCATAGACCTGTTACCATAGACCTGTTACCATAGACCTGTTACCATAGACCTGTTACTATAGACATGTTACCATAGACATGTTACCATAGACCTGTTACCATGGACCTGTTACCATAGCCCTGTTACCATAGACCTGTTACCATAGACCTGTTACCATAGACCTGTTACTATAGGCCTATTACTATAGACCCGTTACCATAGACATGTTACCATAGACCTGTTACCTAAGACCTGTTACCATAGATCTGTTACTATAGACATGTTACCATAGACCTGTTACCATAGACTTGGTGCCATAGACCTGTCACCATAGACCCGTTATCATAGACCGGTTATCATGGATCTGTTACCATAGACCCGTTACCATAGATCTGTTACCATAGACCTGTTAACATAAATCTGTTACTATAGACCTGTTACCACAGACCTGCTACCATAAACTCTTTCTCATAGATCCATTCCCATAGACCCATTACTATAGACCCGTTACCATAGACTCGTTACCATGGACCCATTATCATGGACCCATTACCATGAGCCCGCTATCATAAACCTGTTACCATAGGCCTGTCACCATAGATCCACTACTATGGACCCGTTACCATAGACCCGTTACCATAGAACCGTTACCGTAGACCCATTACCATAGATCTGTTACCATGGACCCGTTACTACAGACCCATTACCATAGACCTGTTACCATAGACTCGAAACCATAGGCCTGTCACCATAGACCTATTACCATAGACCTGCTACCGTAGACCAGTTCCCATACATCCGTTACTATAGACCTGGTACACCAATTACTTTTAGCATTTTATTGGTTAAAAATAATATCTGAATGAATGTGCAACTAAGTTTGGAACAGGAATCATACAGGAATCGAACTCACAATTTTAGCATAGTAGACCACTGCTGTGACTCTTGAAACTGCCATTGATATAAAATTGCTGAACTATACATGTACATGTATATCAAAACTTTACCCGGTTAAATTATGGAGGATTTGAAAAGTTAAAGGCATATATATAAGAGGAGATTTGAATTAATAAATCCCACTTAGGGTGTGTGTGTGTGCGCTTGTGTGTGGGCGGGTGTGCATGTGGACATGTAGGCAGGTGTGCATGTGGGCGGGTGTGCGTATGGGCGGGTGTGCGTGTGAACTTGTAAATGCATGCAATTGGGGACTCACACCAGAATTTAACAGACAAAATGGGGACGTTCGGAAATTGGGGACGTCCCCAATCTTTTAAACCCTTTTTTCTTATAAAAAACTAAAAAATATATAGTTTAATCCAACTCCCGACAAAATCTGAGCACTGTCCCCAATTACCTGCATTTGTACGAGAACATCTGTGAGTGTGGGTGTGTGTAAAAATATGTAAGTCCCCATTAAGTTTGTTAAATTCTTACACACATTTGACCTGTTTCCATTTGTGAGTAGGCAAATATTTTCGGAGTTTTCTTCTCAAAGAAACTTTTTACCTAACAATTGGGGACATTATATCTTATTGGGGAGCTAATTTCTACCTTGTGAAAACTCACAATATTTGCGAGTTGCTACAAGAATGAAATTACAAGAGATGAAAACTCACAATATTTGTGAGTGAAAAGTCACAATATTTGTGAGTTTTTTTTAAAATGCAGCTTCAGAAGCAAATTGAGCGTTTATACTATTTTTGAACTTATGTTTAGCTAAAGGCTATATTTGCTCTTTTGCATTACAAATGTATTTTGTAGTTTAGCATTTGCAGAGTTTTTTTACAATATAATGTATTTGGTCAGCAGTTATACACGCTCAGAAGACATTTGAAAGTGTGTCTCGTTTGCTTCCTTCAATAGTTCAGGCCTTTAATAATCCTTGAGAGCTCTTGTACTTTTTCAAATATTCTCACATATGCATCCTTCTTTACTTACTAGCTTTTATTTTTAGTATGGTTGTAGTTTATACGCAATTAAAAAAAAATTGCACTTTATTATTCAAAAGATTTGTTTGAATTCATTACATACATTTCTTACATAAGTTATAGCTGCATAAAATCTCAGGTTAATTTCACATAGTCTTAAGCATAAGATCGCTGTACATGTACTTTATTGACTTCAAATCTTGATCCATTGTATGTCTTTGCAAGAACTTTACTACATCATCCTTCTTTGATATTTTTAGACTGAATAAAATATTAAAATAAAACATGTAGCCTCCAATGCTTGTGGGTGTGTGTGTGTGCACATGTGGGTGGGTGCATGTGTGTGTTAGTTACCATGAAGGCTATGTGGTTCCACATTTTTTGCCTGATTTCATGCAAACTTCACATGGATAGACTGCATCTCTTCTGTCAGGTTACTAAACATATTTGGTTCTAAAACCCCATATGATTCCTGAATCAGCCTCCCAAACATCCACCTGCAGCCTATCTGGTTGAAAGTGATAGAAATCTAAGGGCATCCATCTTTAGGTTTATTGGTATATAGAATTTAAGGATGATTTTTAAATTAGATGAAGTTAGGTATGGAAGAGAGATAATGTCAAGGATCCTCAGACACCTTTTACTTCTCTATGCGGAACTAGCAAGTTGTTTGGGTAATAAGATAATATACTTTAGCAAACATATTAGCTCAGCTTAAAGCATACATCAAAATACAACTGTCTGTTTTCAGGCTTTATTGTGCTTTCTAGCTCTTTGGTTTTGGCTGTTTTAAAAAGCGAGAGCTGTTCCTTTCAGAACTGTTCCAGCTGTTCTCTTTTATAGCCGTGGCTTTGCCTGGTTTTTTTCAGAAGATGTCCAGTCTTTCCAGCGCTCGGCCAATCAATCTTCTAGCCAAGTCTGTCTTTCCTCCTCTCAATTTGGTGAGACTGACCCGTCTCTCTCTTTTCTCTCTGTTTTCCTCTCTGTCTTCTTGCCAGCTGACTAGAGCTGAGGTCGGCCAAGACACCAAGTGTCTGTCTGAAATATTGGTCAGCCAGTGTCTCTCACACACACTCTCTCTCTATCTCTCTCTTTTGTAGAGGGCATGTAGGCTATAATATGTAGCCCAGGAGTGTAACCAGCTGGGCCCAGAGGCAGCGCTGCCAGGCTCCATGCTTCAGTTGTAGCATATATTGGCACAGAGCATCACTGTCTTTTCATATGTGAGGTCGGTCGTGACCTTGGCCGCATCTGCCCAAAGGTTACATTCAGTCAGCAGCTAGCTGGCTCTTTTCTGCTGTCTGTCTTAAACTTAGACCTATTAACTATACTATAGTTAATATAATATAGTTAATAGGTCTATGGTACCAAAGGATCTTGATGGCAGAGGGCCACCTCAACATCTTTTCAAGGAAGTCTGTGGGCGGAGAGGGTTGACTCAGCACTTTTGGTGATGGAGCACTGCTCTGAACAGGGTGATTGTCTCTTCTGTGAGCCGGTATTTGTTTTCCCCTGGCTTGTCAGTTCGGCTGACTCTTGCGGAGTCATTGAGCTGTAGTTAATGAGAGGGTACACGGCTTCCTCTGCAGGTCGGGTTCCAGTTTCTGTCCTGCTATCCCTCAAGGTCTTAAATTGCAAAAAATTAGATTACACGATGAAGTAGATCACATATCATTTAGAAATAATAGGACCTTCATACCAGCCTGTTGACATGCTTGGTGATCCTAAACTGTGAATTGAGAAAGCATATCTAACCAGTTGAAAATGTGAATATTTTGGCAGTCGTTGCTGCCAACCGCCAAAAGTCGGTGGAGCCAAGCCATCTCACGGTCTAACGGAGCCAAGCTGTTTTTTGCCAGCTGCTTAAAGCTGGGGTCGACTGGGTCGGCGAGCGTCTTCACAATATATAGGCAAATTGTTAAATGGAGACTATATACAGTAGGTTCTCAAATAGTCTGTCCTTTGAAGGATTAATCTCATGGTTATCTCTTAGAAAAAGTAAGTATTTGTAGGGTTGAATGACTTGGTGATAGATATAGATACAGTAAATATATAGATAAATATGTAGATACATTGGATAGATATATAGATACATTGGATAGATATATAGATACATAGATAAATACATAGATAAATACATAGATAGGTATGATACATACATGTAGATAGATATATATAAGTAAATTAGATCATAAGATTAATAATAAAAAATAGTAAAGTAAAACTATCAGTATTAAAAAAGCTCTTTTTGCATTAAGGTGTTCTGTAACGTGGATTGGCAAAGTGCTGGTTTTTTATAAGTTGTAGTAGATTTTCTTGAGAAGCAAGAAGGTAATAAATGGTCAGGCAAATTGGAGTATTTGAGTATTTTAAACCAAAACGATCTAATAACACAGTTAGCTCATCAGCATTAAGGGCACTTAGACACTGGTCATAATCGTCAATATCACGTAGGATAATCCTAAAACATAGTTTTTGAAATTCTACATCATTTTTAATACAAAGGTATACCAGTTTGGAGCAGCATATGATAGAATGGGCAATACATAATTCTGGTAAAACAATGATAAACCTTTTGGTTTTACTCCCAACTGCCACTTGTCTGCCCTTAACAAGTGCACCAATGGTACTTGTGCTTATTAGTGGAGAAGCAGCCCAGAGCTATATTTCACTCTTATTTATATAAATATGGAGAATAAAGTAAGACCGGATTCTTGGCCAGAATTTTATGCTGAGTTTAATGATATAGTTTCTACACATATACCTGGTCACATTTAAAAGTTGTAAGACAATTTTATTTTGAGAGAAAACAATTCCGAAAATTTTTGGAATTCTCCATTTTCTTTCTTGGAATTATCGTTATGAGTCAAGTGTTCACATTTTAGAGTTATAAAAACGTGGATGATAAAGAGTGTGCTTCTCTTGTGTAGAAAATTGTGGTGAAATCTTGGTTAGGGTTCTTCAGAAAAGTATCGATGAAGCTGACAAGTTTGTTATAGAAACTGCAGTAGTAGTGTCTGACCAAGCAATACCCTAGGACACTTATATTTCGCTAGTATTTAGTTTCGTGAGTAGCTCACAGAGTAAAATTTTGAAGCAACTTAATTTCGCAGCTCTGATGAGTGCGAAAATATAGTGATGTGAATATAAATGCAGTAGAACAAACATAATTAGATTCCTCAGGTTCAGTTCACCGATAAAAAAAAATTTCAATTTGCGACTAGTTTGTAATTGTAAACCGCAGGTAGAATGGTGTGGGCAAGGTCGATAATGCAATTTGATCGCTTGCTGCCATTTGTTTCTTGGACTATCAACAGGCCCGTTTTCACTGGGGCAGCTGGCCGGCTGAGCCGCCCCAACCTTTTGGGAATTTTTTACGGTAAGTACAGTCCAACTCGGATAACTCGCCCTCAGATAAAATGTAACATTTCATCTCAAACACAAGGTCAACTCAAACGAATTTGTTTGGTCAGTTCCAACGCAATGATAAATTCCTTCAGATAACTCGACCTCAACATCATTTATTCGAAAAGTTATTTGCCCAACAGCCATGGACGCGGTTTTTATTGCTGTAGAATATCACTTCATTTCAAGCCATAGAGACAAACATCAACTTCTAGTAGTTCTTAGGCATCATTATTATCATCATCAGAGGCAAAATATTTTTGTTAACGACTTTTATAAAGGTTTGCAAAAGATTAAGTTTTATCAAACACCCGCTTGGCCATGTCCCATCGAAAGCGTAAAAGCCTCCGAATGAACTTAAAATAAAATCCGCAAAATTGATCTTTGTTAAAATGCGCAAAAGAAAAAGATGTATTTTTTCTGAGCGTTTAAACTGCGGTCATGTTTTTCCTATTTTAATTTAAAAACGTCTCGTCAGTCACATCACTTAAAACAAAACAAATCTCAAAAAATTACAAGTTATTGAAGAGGTGTCAGTGGTGAATCCAAACCTTTCAAGAGCCATGCTGCTTGTGTAGTACTGCGAGTGTCAGTGCATGTGTCTTATTTTCTTTCAACACACAGTGCTCACTGCATTGATTGATGTCCCCAGCAAACGATAACGCTACTAATGCGTGTGCATTGGCATCAAATTCCTATCATTATAAATCATTCTTAATGGGAAAATAATCATAATTAATTGCAAAATAATAACGTAATAAATTTTGACAGTCAAATTATTTTGTTGGTTTATATTTTAACGATGCTATAGTGGTCGTTAAAAACGTTAAAATAAATGTCGTTATAAAATTCCATTCTACAGTATCAATGAACAAAGCTATTTAGTTTCGCTTTTTCGCTCGTTTGTTATGATAGTTTAGTTTCGCACATGAAACTTTCGCGAGAGGATGACACCGCGAAAACGCGAAAGTTAGATGCCGCGAATACATAAGTGTCCTAGGGTATATCGTAAAGCACAAACTATTTGCTTCCTCAATCTCATTATCATGTTAAAACTTGTCTCTAGATTAGGAGATTTCTACACAGTGATGGCTTCCCTTGGTGTGATGGGCAAAAGATATGGTGATGCTGGGTGGGCCAAAATAATCACAGAAGCGCAATGTATTGCTGAAGGAAGCCTGAAAGGGGTGATCAATGGTCATAGTTACAATAGGTTCATCATGGCACACAAACTCTGCATAGAAGCACTATATGACCTATTGTTAGATGAATTTGCTGCAAGTATTGAATCCTCTAGTGCCTTTGATTCTCTTAGTTTGGAGGTTAGTATGTTAGGAATGTAATAAATCTGAACTCTCCTCCATGAATAAGGCATTCCAAGAGTTTTTAGTCCCATCTTCAATAGGCAAACCCACATTTAGATTCTAAACAGAGTATATTGAAATGGTGACACAGCTGCTAAGTTTTGTTTGAGCCACAAGGGAATCAGATTGGAACCTCCATGTCAACTAACTAAATATAACTATGGTAAACTAACGTGTACCATAGTTTTTTGCATACGACCACTCCAACTATGCAAGGTATGGCACACTTTACTATATGGAGATGACCCAGCTGGCAAAGACTCACTCCCTAATTTACCAAGCAATGGCAGATCACCATGGTTATTCTAACTTTCAATATGAGCATCACCGCCCATTCTCCGGTGTTGCCTGTGGTATGGCGATAGAACAGACTGTCAATCGTGATTCTAAATTACAGAGAGGTCTCATTGGATTCACAAAAAAACCCAATCTGCCTCACAGAGATGGACCATGGCTTATCCACAAAGGACAGCTGTGCACACAGAAATAAAGAAGCTTCTAGTATTGGACTCCACTAGCTCAGACAAGCACAGCATGTCGGAATAAGCATGGAAAGCTGATGAAGACACAATATGTCTCATCAAAGAAATCATATCAGCTCAAATTAACCCATTCAAGTACAAAGGTAAAAACCTTGTCTCTATTGTCATTGGAGCAGAGGCTTCAACTGACATTGCCTACGATTTACAAAATGCAAGACAGATCGGAGAAAAGCAGTTTCAAGATTTTGTTACCAAACGAATAACAACTCAAGAAGTAGAATTCAATGCACCAATAAAGGCAAACAAACTGAAAGGTTTTGCTTTGAGTGAAAGTGCTAAGAAAACTTTTAGTAAGAAAATTCTACAGGGTACAGAACGGATCTTTGATCGTTTTTCTTGTAATCAGCCAGCAGAAGAACATCGATCTTAGAAAAGTACTTTTTTATTCCCATGGCAATGTAAGCTGAAAGCCTGGCAAATGCGGATAGATTGATGATGGAGACAGCTAGGTTCACCCTTATGACAGCATTGGAGAAAAGCTAGAGCCACATCCAACATGTTACACAAAATTTGAAAACTTTCCAAAATTTGATGCTGTGTTCATTGATGGAATGGCTGAGATTCAAGCTTTGAAACCCCCAGCAGCATTCGGAATGGTTGCTAGTGTCTTATTGAAAAGGCTAGCATCAATCGCTACATCATATGATTCTTTTCGAGTGGATTTTGTCTGTGATAGCTATCCTGAGGCAAGCATCAAATCAACAGAATGAATGCATGGTAGTCAAAAGGTGACAATTTTTTAACCAAATCAAATGGTACTAAAATGGTCAGACTTCCTGGCAGAGGGTGCTAACAAAGAAGCGTTGGTGGCTTTCTTGAGTAAAGAGTGGAGCAGTGCACAGATCAAACAGGATCTTGATGTATACATAGCATTTTCTTGCGAGTGCAACAAGATCAGTTTGCAAAGGACTGGAAAACTAGTAATAAAAATATAGTGAGTCTAGCATCAGATCATAAGGAAGCTGACACAAGAATGATAGCACATATAAAGTGCAACATGGAAGACAAAGGATCAGACTGTACTGTGATGATAAAGTGTCAAGATACAGATGTGTTTATGATTGGTATATCTTTGGTAAATGAGCTTCCATCAGATCAATTGTACTACTTCTGTGGGAAGAAAGAACGAATGCGATGCATACACATTGGAAATGTATCAGGTATTCTAACACCGCCTTACTGCCAGGCACTTTTGGGTCTACATGCACTCAACGGTTGCGATCGTACTAGCGCATTTCATTCAAAGGAAAAGAAATCCTTTCGGAATTTGCTCAAGTAGAACCCTGAGTTCATCAACATATTAAGCTCTTTGGGCTTGGAGTTTGAGGTAGATGATGATACTCAGCACTCTATAGAGAAACTCATATGCAGGCTTTATAATATTGACACAACTGAAAAGGTCAATGAAGCAAAATATTTGGTTTATTGCTCTCCCTCAAGGATTTCCCAAGCTAACCTTCCTCTAACTCAAGATAAACTGTGGCTGCATGTAATGAGAGCTGGTTACCAAGCAGCCATATGGCGTAGAGCTGTACAGCCAACAATTGACCCTCCCCTACCCACTAATCATGGCTAGACTTTGTCTATTGGCAATATCAAAATTACATGGATAACACAGAACCCAGCTCTTTCTGATGTGATGAAAGACATGTTTTGTCGATGTAAGACAGGATGTTCATCCAATAGATGCCAGTGCCAGAAAGCTGGACGCAAATGTACAGATATGTGTCAGTGCAAGGACTGTGGAAACAAAACTGGTGTTGAAGAAGAGAATACAGATTCTAATAAGAATGCTGGTGAAGGTAGGTTATTATACATCAAGTATCAGGTTATGTCTTTAGAAGTTTGCATAATATTTTCACTCGTGATAGCTTTCCCTGATGCCAGACAGAAAAAAAGGTTCTACATCTTGGTCTAATCTTTAAACAGCTGTGACAGTTTTTGATTCGATTTTCCTTCTTGTAGATGTGTAAGAGATAACACACAGTCATGGTGCTACATCAGACTGACAGACAAGTCATGTTATCCATTATATTATATAATATCGTGTACAAGTTCAAATTTATGCAACTTGGAAAGATATAAATACTAAATCTGAAATATACTACAAATTCTGATCTTGATTGATGTGTTGCAGCCTCTTTGCTTTCCCCAAATGATAAACTAGCAAACTTAAAAATTATATCATTAAATTCATGTATTACATAATACATTACCAAAAATGTTGTGACCAGTTGAGAGAATTTTAAATTACATACTCAGAACAAGCTTCAAATTCTGGTCCAAAAACAAATGGAATTGGGTGGTATTCACAATCATATTTAATACGTACTTCAGGTTACGCATATAACTTACATAATAGTATTATTATGTAATATAAATTCAAATCCATGTATTTTGAAGTCTCATAATATGATATTTGAAATCAGCTACAAGTTTTGATCTAGTTTGATGTATCACAGTCCCGCTCTGTACTGGTCGAACTTGTAAATTATAAAAATTATATTATTAATTCATTGTATTAGACAATACACTATAATTAGTCTGATGACTAGTTTAGGGGTGTAAAAACTAGATATTCAGAATCAGCATAAAATTCTGGTGTAGAACATTATTTCAACATATTATCCATCCTAATATAAAGTAAATCACTTTTTTGAGCACTTTATGGTAGGCTGCTTCTCCACTATATGGCTTATGGCATCAATGGTACCATTCAGGCTACTGTGCTCTATACATTGTGTTCATCTAAATTGTGTATCTTCTGCCCCTACTAGCAAACTTTTCCTCAAGTTGAGTTTCTTGTGAGAGTTCTTTCAGGCCTTTATAGATCGAGAGCCTTGATAGCCTGAAAGATTGTTAAAAAGTTGGTTGAAAGAAAACATTTACATGTAGCAGTTCCAGATGTTACAAACATCTTCAATACAGACATACTTTGGCACATCCAACAGCATTCCAAGCTCAAAGTAAACAGGAAAATTAGGCTGGTCTACACCATCTTGCATTGTGCCTTCCATTATCGTCAACTATGTGCCCTGTGAACTAATAACATCGATGAAAAAAGGGGGATACGTCAGGAAAGTTTGCAGCGGTCAAACTTTCTTGATATTTCACCGAGCATCGACGAAAGCCTGTACAATGTGCATCATTTTAGCGATAATAATTTGCTGTTGCAGATAGTTCGATTTATTTATTTCCATTTTTTATATTTGCTGCAGGACTAGTATTTATTTCAAGTATGCCAAAATAAAGAAGTTTTTTTTTTATAAAAAATAAAACAAAAATTTAAAACATTATCCTTCGAAGTATTTGCTGATGCAAACATGGATAGGTTTGTGGTAGTGTGAACAGTATTTTCATCAACAATCACCGAAACATTGTGGCAATAACTCCAAGAAACGGTGATATAATATAAACCAGCTTTAGGTGTTTCTTAATTGTAGTGGTTAACATTCGAATATGTTCCTAATAAAGCGCCAGATAAAGTTTAAAACTTTGGTTATGTAATCAGCATGTTGAATATTTGATTGTAAAACCGCCTCTTCATAACTAGAGAGAGCCTTAGTTTTAAAAGATCCATCAATACCATCATGACCATCAGCACTTCCTGTCCGTTTAGCCAGTTGCTTTATCTCAGAGCTCTTTCTCAGTAAGAATTGCACTCCCCATTTACATTGTATCAAATACACGATGGGTATTTGACATATACACATATCAAATACTCATAGTGTATCAAATACACAATGTGTATTTAATATTTGATATACAAGGCATGCACAATGTTGTTGCATGCATGCATTCAATGCCTTGTATGTTTCTGGGCACTTTTGATTCATTCCTCTTTTGTTTTCTAAACAGTATGAAGTTTTCTGGTGGCATAATCAGTAGTTCAAAAGCAAATACCCATCTGAGTAAGTTATATATATATATATATATATTTCTCAAAGTCTTTTGTCTGTTTTTGGTATATCCAACTATAGGTATTGTTATAATCTTGGAATAAAGAATCCATACCAAAGAGGATTTGATCTCAGACGCTCTCGTTTGCCAGTCCAATACTGTACCAATTAGACCACAGAGACTGATCTGTTTGCTAGCCGATATATGTCACTATATGGAAGCAAATACCAAATGGCTCTGCCTACTACATACTACGCAGGGTGATTGTGCAATGTGCCAATCATCCTACCATCAAGCCTGGCAATGGGTCAGGCTAATAGCATGTGGCAGACAACTCTCGTTACTTCTCATTGTTTATTAGCCAATTTTTAATACCTGTTTAACGCTGGGAGGCACAGCTAGTCTAGATATAAATCTCAGCGTTTGTCATTCGCCATCCAAATGTCCAGTTATAGCGATGAAGTTTTAGGAATGAAAAACCCGCTTGGCACTGGATTTGAACTCGGAACCTCCAGCTCTCCAGACATACGTACTTCCCACTACGCGTTCAAGTAATAAGTAAGGCTAAGTAATAATTAGATATATATTTATGCAGCTCTTACGGAATTCTCGCATAACTGACACATAACGTCATGAAGGGCGCAACGTTAAGCTGGCTTCAGAGCTAGCCTAAGTTACTCAAATTTATTGGGTAATTATTTTATTAACCCTGCAACACCAGGCACTCAGCTAGTTTACCCTATAAATTGTGGGCATCTAAACAGTGTATCTTCCCTACTAGCAAACTTTTCTTCTAACTAGTTCTTCCCTTCTAGGCAAGGAATAACTGAACTAAAGAATTACAAAGTTTCAATACAGCAATAGTGTAACGACACACCGTTATATGGCGCTACAATGCCATCACGGAAACAGACATGTCACTCTCATTCTGTTGGAATTCAGTGTCACTGTTGGGAATTGAAACACTTGTGCAAGATGCCATGTTATGTCATGAAAATGGCCTTTGCAACCAATGCCGTCACTCTTGTGCGTGCGCATAGGACTTGCTTTCCTCTTGATTTATATGCATATACAGAATATGCCTTGACATATTGTGTCACACCACCATACCTCTACTCTAGCGTTTTATAGAAACTGATTTGATCGTCAGCGCAGCTTCCAGCTTTGGCACTGTGCCCAGGTGTCACTACTCTATCATTCACTATGTTTCTATGATGCGCAATACTTCGGAGTCGCGCTCCATCCGAATCATGGAAACAGCGTCTTCGCACTGAAATCACTGCGCACTGGTCAGTGCGAAGCCAGTGCAAATTTGCAGCAAGGAAACAGCAATTGCGCAGTGGCTGCGCATAGCTCTCATGCCGTGGAAACAGATTCTTCGAGCGTCATAAACTAGTACAAAATTTATCCTGCTTATCTTGTTTTTGCTATTCTTCCGATATTTTTTCACATAAATTTAGTTATGGTCTACTCCTACGAGGATGATGAAGCGATTACTTTCTTGGACTTTGTTATCGATACCAACACTTTTCGAAAAATAGGTGGCAAGTCCTAAAGTAACATTTAAATAACCTATTACTTAAATAAATATTTGTTAAAAATATATTATTTGTAAAAATTGTGTTAAGGTTTGTAAAACATTGTGAATGTGTATTGTAAATAAAAGTATAATGATGACAAAAGCATAAAAAGACCGTTTCTGACCTTTGGTATGCATGATCGATTCCATGTATCCATCCAGCGATTCGATTTATACAATCTCTCTTTTCTGGCTAATTTGCTGAAAACCACTGCGCAGCATGTAAATGTACAATCCCCTCGACTTCGGAGGGGCTGCATCGAAGCACTGCTCTTCATGGAAACATAGTGAATGTAAGGAAACTTAGTAATGAACAGGTACCTGGCTTATTGCCAAGGTTAATCTAGGCACAAAGATAAGTTGCCTTGCTAGGACTGGTTGTCTAGAGCTGTGGATGAAATACTGCTTCAATAAAGCAAACTCTTATAGGAGTTGTCTGCACATGCTGCACCATGCAGTGAAAGGGCAGCTCTTAAGATACTATATACAATCATAGCTAACCAGTCGTTCCACAATAACCCGATAATTATGTTTACTTGCGTTGATCTCAGGCTGAGGGTTAGCTTTCAAAGATTTGGCAGACTAAATGGAGTGTGTGTGTGTGCGTGCGTGCGTGCGCGCGTATGTGCATGTGGTGCGTGATGTGAGTGTGTGCAAGTGGGTGGCCAGCAGAATGCCTGACATTGTAGGGTAATAAAAAAATTTTAGGACAGAAAATGGATTTTTATTTGACATTTACAAAATTTATCATTCTAACTTTCAAACTTCATATTATGAGAAAAGTATTTTGTGCAGCTAAAATAATTTAAAAGAAGAAGGAAACAACTGTAAAGGTGGTCAAATGTGAAAAAATAGCAACTAATGGCTAGATAGTTTGTTCTGATGAAGATAGTCTGTCTATGATGAAAAATGGTTTGATACTGATATAATTATTATGAACTGATAAGACAAACTAAAGGTCATGAATATGTTGAATTAATGTAATGTAGGCCTATGTAAAAGTGTGAGTATATAAAAAAGATTACTGTTCCAGCAGAAGCTATCCATCCAACCTTTAAATACGACAATACCGGTATCTCTTGATAATGGTACAAATGTAAAAATGAGATATCGGATGGTTTTGTCGGATTTTGTTTGACCAAATGGAGAGATAATGTAGATGCTAGTCCTACTTGAGCTAATACAAATGTCCACATGTAAAAGTTTTTAATTTAGTGGTTCTTAGCAATCGTGTTGAGAAAGGACCAGAAACTGGAGTCGGTAACAAGACATTTGAAATTGAAACGTCACATTTGAAAATTACAAATTAAAATAAATAAGTAATGAAATTTGAAATGGCTTTTAAAATATTTTAAGAGGCAAAACAGATGCAAAAGGTTATATTAAATAATAATAAAACGTACATCGCCATTTAACAACAAAGATATTGAAGATCAAATAGCTGAAAACAATAAGAATGACTTAGCCTTGTGGTTACGTGTGCAAACTTGTGACCTGTGTCCTGTGCAATCAATTCCTAAAATTTTATCGCCATAACTGGACAGATGAAAAACATGGAAACCTTTATATATAGTTTACATATCAGTTGTTACTGTAATTTCATGCAATTATTTTAGTCAGTTTAGTTCTCGTCTATATTTAGCAGCATGTCCCGTTAAACTGAGCGACTTGATAAAGTTTTAATATACATGTACAGCATATTTATTAGTTCAACTTTTTCCACCGCCTTCGTGTAAGTTATTCCTTAGAGCAAGTTGAATATGGTGAACTAGTCTGGTTGAGTAGTTTAAACCTTCTTACAGCATGAATGCTATGCTAGCTATGGGCATACTATACGCCTCCTTAGATAAGATGTTTGTGGTTTAGGACACTTGTTAGCTGATCAAAGCTGTAGTCTGTATAAGTTTGTTCAACAGCTTGTACAAATATGACAGAGACTTTCTTGTTTACCTCATACAAAGCGCATCTATACAGAGTGACTTTAAAGTACTTTGGGTTATCAATTTTTTAACCCGGAGAATTCAAATTTTTTGTGTATTTTACAATTAGTTGAGTGCAGGAAGTTTATAAATTCTAGAGTTGCTTGAAGTTCTTACTGTGTTTTATTATGCAACCTGTTTTTAAAACAACCACCAAAGTATTCAACTTAGTAATTGATAATCTCTCTCAATAGCATTCAAAGTTGGAAATCACCAATCATTTCAATACACTAGTATATAGGCTTATTATTTCTTCTCATCATGTGACGGACCTTATGAAGTAATCAATTGTTTTTTTCAATTTTGAACACAAATGAGTAAAGTTTCACTTTTGTTTCTGTGAAATTTCACTTTTACCTCATTCAAAACACACAAGAGAACCAAAGAGCATTTCTTTTTGTTCATAAATATGCAGATATTTATACATGTTTTGAGATTTTATACTATTACCAATCGAAGATCAGGTTGATGAAACCATTGATATTGTTTTTCTATTAGCATTTACAACTCAGTACTTTGTCATAATAGAGTGTCTTTCAGAAAGTAATGATTTTGAAAGTTTCATACTAAAAATATCAGTGATTATAATCAAATGTTTATGATCCAGTTTACTAGGAATAACTTAAAAATTTATCATTTAACAAATCTTTAAAAACAAAATGTTTCTCATATTTAGTTGCACCTTCGTTCAGATGCTGTTTTTAACCAGAAAGATGCTTAAAGGTTGACTTGCAACAAAATTCACATTACAGTTATTTGGTATCAAAAGATTCACCATTTCTTACTCTGTTGTGTTGTAGGTGCCAAATATGTGAAAATGTGATTACAAGCTCTTAAAAGCTCAAAAACGAAAAGCCACCGTAGATTGGAATATCATTATTTTTCTGATGTAGTCATGAAATTTGGTTAGTGTCTTGTCACATGATGTTCTCGTGTGAATTGAAAGGCAAATAAAATGCTCAATATAAAACTTATCGTAGTACTAGTTTATGACAAACACTTCGGGTTTTATCGAAGACCCCGTATCAAATACAGATGCTCGCTACTTTACAGTTTTGTTTCAGTTTGAACTGATCGTCAAGTCGTAATGTGATCATGTGACCCAATACTTCGAAAATAATTTTTGCAGCACTTTTCGATTATCACAGGGGACCAACAGGCTCGTCATGATTATCAGACAATGATATGTACTCCTTCGAGGTAAGGCTAAAAAATTAAATGAATTTTTACGGTAAGTTATAAGATATCACTGCAAAAAGTGACGGCATTATGATGACGATAGAACAGACGCGTAAGAACAATAGATATGGTTTTGTTGAATGCGTGAAGTATATTTGTGAAAATATTTCGACGAATAAGGTTGCATGAAAGTGTAAACAGAAACCATCTCCCACAACTACATCACATTTGAGCTGTTTTGGAAAAAGAATCCAAACTATGGCGGTTTCGTGTGGCTACAATTAACTGTTCGTTTTTGAGCTTTTAAGAGCTTGCAATCACATTCCCACATATTTTGCACCTACAACACAACAGAGTAAGACACGGTGAATCTTTTGATATCAAATAACTGTAATGTGAATTTTGTTGCAAGTCAACCTTTAAAGTAATTTGTACCAGGCTTGTGGTAATAGATCTATGGAAATAATGTAGGTCTATGGTAACAGTTCTATGGTAACAAGTTTATGGTAACAGGTCTATGGTAACAAGCCTATGGCAACAGGTCTTTGGTAACAGATCTATGGTAACAGGCTTATGATAATATGTCTATGGTAAAAGGTTTATGGTAACAGGTCTTTGGTAATAGGTCTGTGGTAACAAGTCTATAGTAACGGGTATATGGTAACAGATCTATGGGAACATGTCTACGGTAACGGGTCTATGGAATTAGGTCTACGATAATAGGTGTGTGGTAACAAGTCAATGGTAGCAAGTTTATGGTAACAGGTTTATAGTTACAGGTCTATAGTATTAGGTCTATGGTAACAGGTCTATAGTAACAAGTTTATGGTAACAGGTCTTTGCTAACAGGCCTATAGTAACAAGTCTATGGTAACAGGTCTATGGTAACGGTCTATGGTACCAGGTCTATGGTAACGGATCTATAGTAACAGGTCTATGGTAACAGGTCTATGGTAACGTGTCTATAGTAACAAGTCTATGGTAACAGGTCTATGGTTATAAGTCTATGGTAATAAGTATAACAAAATGTTTAATGATTACAATAATAGTAAGTAATAACAGATAATTTTAGGTTTTTATGCATATAGCAATCATCACACAGGCCAGAGGTTTTCTGAAAATAAAAATACTTAAAAATTAAATTTTCGAAAAAGTGCTCAGCAATTCTATAAATTATAGAAAATTTTATGTAGCTCTTATACCATTAATTTTCGATGTTTTTGTCTATTTATATGGAACTTTAGTGTTCACCAAGGACAACCATGAACTCCTTGTACCAATCACAGAGTCCAGTTTCCAAGTCTTTCGCAATCATCTCATGGACCATCTCTCTTAGCCTCATTTTGCTTACCTATATGAATAGATGAGGGTAGATCATTTTCACTAAAGATGCTCAAAAATGAAGTTTTTACTACAACTCCTTGTATGCTGGATTAACTTTACGGGGAGAAACTCTATGTTTGTAACTATATGAAGAGTAACTTCACGGAAAGTAACTCTATGGAGAGTAACTATATAGATAGTAACTTTATAAATAGTATTTTTATGGATAGTAATTCTATGGAGAATAACTCTTTGGAGAGTAACTTTATGGAGAGCAACTTTATGGATAGTAACTTTATGGATAGTAACTCTATGGAAAATAACTCTATGAAGAGTAACTTTATAGAGAGTAACTTTATGGGTAGTAATTTTATGAAGAGTAACTTTATAGATAGTAACTTTATGGATAGTAACTCCATGGATCGTAACTCTATGGAAAATAACTCAATGAAGAGTGGCTCTATGTAGAATAACCTTATGGAATGGAGAGTATATTTATGGAAAGGAAGTCTTTGTCATTAGTTTGATCAAGTTTAGCTTTTTCTTTATAACCAGTTAAAATCAGAATGGTTTCATAAATAACACCCGAGGCTATAAAACACCATATAGAGACATTCAGACATAAAAGACAATTCAGATTTGGATAAATAATTCTTATTCAAATTAGTATTTGTCTTTTTATATAACTGACTGTATTAATAGATCACAGACATAAACTTGCCTTAATTAGTAGATCACATTCATAGACTTACTTTACGAGAATTGTCTGTATATGGGAGTTTTTCCATGTATATCAATCTGCAGGGTCTCTGCATCTCATCCAACTATAATAGTGAATAGAATTCCCTCCAATAATATATAAATTATTATTTTATAAATAAAACAATGCTCCCAAATAAGTACAGCTGCGCTCTATGTTCAATACTCAATTTTCAATGACACAAAGGGCAAAATGTGTACTCATATTGTGTGGCATAAAGAGCTGATGCTGACAAAACCTTCTGCTAGAGAAGTCTTAAGGTTTTATAGATGAATCTACTCAATTATTTTGCACGATAGATTGAGTAAGAATTGGTTAAGTCAGGATTTCAGAAAGATGGTTACAATTCTATTTTTAATTCTTTAAAGCTATACTAACTTTAATGAACCGGTTCAAACCGGTTTAAGTTCACTGAGCTACTTTGAAAATTTTTTGTCATCCAGAAGCAATTGCTTAGAAAAATATAACAAAAAACTCTTATTTCCCATCAGCTCTTTTGTTTAAAGGACCTCATGTTTTGCCTATACAACAACTTTCCGACTAAGAATATGTGTTTTAGCCTTCTCACAATTTAAATCTCAAACTAACTTGTCGACACATTACAACGCTCGTCATTCGTTATTTTCATTACCTCTTCTACCGTCTACTTTTACTGGTGGAGAAGAATAGCTTTGTTCTGATTTCTTTTGCTAAACAATCCAGGTTTTTTCTTTATTAACAATCTTGTCTGATAACTCGGGATAACTCGAATAGCCACGCTACTGCTCATAAGAGCTCTCATTGCACTTTACTTTCTCTTTCATTTTTTGTGTTGTGATTTAATGCAAATAAAACAAACAAACTTAATTAACCTACATAGACCAAATCTATTCTTTATCAATTTGTCGCATGTCCACTAGTTAGCTTAGATGTTGTTGCTGTTAATAGTTAAATATTGATTGAATTACTCAAGTCACAGGACCACTTATAAAACAAAGAAAAATCTGATCAAAAAACCACGAAACTGAGAACAACCATCCAGTGAACTAACTAACCAACTCCTGGCTGAAATATCTGAGACAACTGTGTATGATGAGATCTGTTGCTTAAATGACGAGCTGTTAAAATTGTTTGTATCACAATCAAACATCATAGCTAAGCTTATTGCCATGGCAAAACATAAAGCTACAATGTATATTAGTAATTAGTACACATTATCGACCAGTAAATTATACAAAGTGATATCGAGGTCTGTTGGAAACATGTGCGGCAGGCAACTCTGCTCTTACATTTACAAAACGCCAAAAGATACACACGTTGAGAACAGAATCGGCCAATGAGTTTAGAGAAGCAATCTGATCAAGCACCAACATGTCAGCGCTACTGCAATTATGTTGAGAACACATTGATGAGCGAATTGTTGCGAAGCATCTGCGTTTAGAGGTGGTAATACGTTGATGCATGATTTCTGGTCAAGACTGAGTGATTTTACACTGCAGTTACATGGCAACCAATGTGAACTTTTGAGGTCGCAAGCTTCAGTTACGTGAAGCAGCCAAAGAAACCAAAAAGGAAAAACTTGTAACAGAAGAGCTACATCAGTTTTCATTTCATTTATCTAATCATTATATATCTTTTATTTTCTTTCCAGTCTAATTTGCTTTTGTTAGCAAATGATTGGTTGGTATTATAACGGCAAGATAAAATTACATCAAAATCAAAACCAGCGGTCTCATTTGGTTGGTCGGTATGTCATCATTGACGGATAAATTACAAGCCATCGAACTGACAACAATTTAGAACACAACAAAAGGAAATGTGAGAACAGGAAACAGTCACAATGACCTCAACTTAATGACCTTTGTTTAGACTTGAGAAACTTTTCTTGGTTCAGCTAAAACAGGTTTGAGAAACTCTAAGTTGGCTGTCAAGTACTCATGGTTATATTCTACCAGCCATTGCTTAAGATAGGCTTTAAAAATTAGCACTATGTATTTAGTTTTTTCTCTATAATAAGGTGAGCTATAAAAATGAGAAACTATTGCTTGTGTTTCTACAAACCTCATGAGATTCTCCATACTCCAACAATTCCTCCTCTGATGGTTTTTCTACACCGGCTTTCAACCTACAGTAAATATAAGTACTCTCAACTTTACTCTATTTATTATCTTTTGTTCTTTACATGTAGAATTTTTTGTTTTATACCTATATACAAATATTTTACTGTCATGAACCTTGTAGATATGAAAATTACTTTCATCGATACGGTAGAACCCAGCCATTTGACATTAATTCGTTCCAGTGGTGGCATCAAAAGGTAAAAATGTCGTACAGAGGGGTATATAGGAACCCATAGTAATTATCTAATGTAAACATTCCCTTAGTAAAAAAACACCAAAATTTTATATACATGCTGTACATATTAAAAATTAGTAACAATATAGTATATTAACCGACAGTAACTTTAATGTATTTAGTAGTTATGATCTGCTTATGATTAGGGTTACAATTCTTACTTCCTTCTTTAACATCATTATAAATCTTAGGACCCACAGCTAACGAATGAAAGAGATATAGGTACTTATATAGTTATATACGAATAACGAATTAAAGTTCATAGTAAATATTATATTGAACACTAAAATGCACAATAAACTTTCACTTTCGCTTACTTTTTACTAACTTTGGTTTCACTCACGCAATGTCAACACAAGCATTTACAAAACAGAAAGAATGTTGAGCTGAGAGCGAGTGACCGATATGGTATGCCAAAGTCTCTCTCACAGCGCCAAAAGAAAATATACTACGCTCGCTATCTCAGTTCAGCATTACTCGTTATAAGTCATATAACTTATAGGGAATATAATAATTACTATAAAATAGTAAAATGTTTGCTATATTATAGCAAAAATGAATTCGAAAACAGATTTAGCCTAGGACAAAGTTGAAGTTTAGTTTAGCAAAATACATATTAAAACTTAGCTATAAGTCTGTGAGTAGTATAGTGAGAGCAGATCTACACACCTTTGCACTTAAAGTTGGATTTTGGGTACAATTTAGCCCGAGAACCTCGGAGAATGGTGTTGTCTGATGGAAAGTTTGGGGGGGTAGGTGTGTGAGTGTTGGGAGCTAAGGTTATGAAGTTTGAGAGGAATTGTGGGAAGGATGCGGTGCCGGTCTTGAGAGGAATCGCGGGAAGGATGACGTGAAGAGGGGCAACGGTTTCGCGTTTCGATGCGACAGGTTTGGGGTTTCGTCGACGTCGGCGACGACGACGTCGACGAGTTGAGCGATCGAACGTCGAATGGTTGGGGTCGGGTTGGCGACCGGTGGGGTGAACGTTGTTATGTCGTTTCGGTTGAATGAACGCTGATGTTGGACGAGTTCGGGCGTGTCTATTCGTGGAATCGGTTAAGTCTCCCTTCGTTATAAAACTCTTTAAAGATGAGTAATAAAAAAGGGGAAAGTCGAATGAATTATTCATTATGAAAAATTTCTTTTGAGAAGACATGAAGAGTCTTTATAGAAAACTAGATGATATAATTCAAATTTCTCCAATACTATTTATTAGTTTTGGATTTTTTCCGGTTAACGGTGAATTTTTACGAAATTTAATTCAATTTGAACATAACCCCTCGGATTGTACTTATGGTATAGCTAGTTATGAAATTATTCAAAGGTTGGGAATTACTGAACGACTTGTTCAATGCTAATCCATCTTCACGGTCAGCGAGATATTGTGTAGGCAACTCAGCTCGTTCAAACTTTTGTGGATGGAGATCAATGCCTATTAAGTTTGTTTGTTATCATCCACAATTCGAAGAAAATAATGGTAGATTTACAGCTCCAATTAATTCTTCCACTACTCGATCCACCATCAGAACTACACATACATCCAGAATTCCTACCACCACCACAACTACACTCGCTAGTACAATTCCTACTACCACCACAACTACACTCGCTACCATCATTCTAGCAAGTGGAATCACAACTCTTCCATCATCTGAAAATCTTAAGGAAAATATAACTAATACCCCTCCAAGTAATAAAGAAAGAGGCTATGGAAATGAAAGTTTTTCTGTAGACAAATTACAGGATGTCGAAATTTTTTATCATAATCACATGCTGCTGCTAAAGTTGTAATCTAATTTTCATGCTTTCCTAAATTTTTATTCCACAATGAAAATGATATGTGAATATTGCATTGATTTTATTTTAATAATAGTATCTTAAAATATACAATAAAATATAAATTCTCCATCTTTGGAGATGAAGATTTTATTTCTAAAGGTTCTATTGATTTGCATATATATTCATTCAAAAAAAAAAAAAATCTTTTTTATAAATACTAATTGTCAGTTTTCTGTGGAGATGAAGAGCTTGTCACTTCAGAATATTGTAATTCTTTCTTATCGAGAAAGAAGTATGTGCTGCTTGACTCGCTTTTCTCATCATCTTCTTTTTGTTTTGCATCATCACTGTTTAAATATATAAAACATTGAGGAATGAGAAAGGATGAAATAAATGGATAACTATATATCTTTGGTTTTAAAATTCTCAAAATCTACTTACCAAAATATACATTGAGCTAAGCCATCGTATACGTCTTGTCCACATGTGCAGGAAGGTAATCTGTCTATAGGATAATCCAATGGTAAATCCAATTGCAACTCCGTTTCACTATTTTGAGAGTTTGTTTCTTTCGAGATGTTTTTTTCATCACTTTCCTCACCATCTTCTTGATACCTGTTTAATTTTTTGAAAATCCATTGAAAATTGAGAAAAGATGATGTATATAAAATGAATAATTATATATTCATATAAAACTTTAGAATTTAAAATTTCAAAATGTACTTACCAATGTACACATTGTGCTAATCCATCATATACATGTCCACATGTACAGAAAAGTAGTCCGTGTGTACAATATTCCCATGGTGTAGCCCAAATTTGAACACAACTATCTGTACATTTCCCTTCTGACATTTTACCCTTCTCAGAATTCTGTTAGCTTATGAAGAGTGTTATGATAATAATGATTCGTTCTCAATTGCTTTATACAGTTGAGCATCTGTAAAACGCTTGAGTGAGTTTAATGAAAATTTATAAATAGATTACAAAACATTTCTCTATGCTTACAATTTCGCGAAAATGAATTTCGCGAAATTACACATATATATTATATAGTCAACTTTCGCGAAATTGGATTTCGCGAAAGTTGACTATATAATATATGATGTGAAATTTCGCGAAATTGAATTTCGCGAAAAGTGAATTTCGCGAAATTGGATTTCGCGAAATTTCACATCATATATATTATATAGTCAACTTTCGCGAAATCGAATTTCGCGAAATTGAATTTCGCGAAATTTCACATCATATATATTATATAGTCAACTTTCGCGAAATTGAATTTCGCGAAAGTGAATTTCGCGAAATTGGATTTCGCGAAATTTCACATCATATATATTATATAGTCAACTTTCGCGAAATTGAATTTCGCGAAAGTGAATTTCGCGAAATTGGATTTCGCGAAATTTCACATCATATATATTATATAGTCAACTTTCGCGAAATTGAATTTCGCGAAATTGGATTTCGCGAAATTTCACATCATATATATTATATAGTCAACTTTCGCGAAATTCAATTTCGCGAAAGTGACTTTCGCGAAATTGGATTTCGCGAAATTTCACATCATATATATTATATAGTCAACTTTCGCGAAATTCAATTTCGCGAAAATCTGTTTGCTATTTTCGCCTCATTAATTCCTTTGGACACACCCATCATTCTTCAATTCACTATATAAGCATTGCATGATCTGATGGAATATTCTGCCTCATTAACCATCTCTTGATGCCTACTTATATTTGAGAATTTGGGTCGATCGAGCGTTGATACCATAAGGCTTGTATGCTTCAGCTAGAATTCTGTTAGTCGGCTACTCGCGATTAAGTTCGTTGAGTGTCGCTGTTTTCAGGGGTTGTTGTGTGGACAAGCGCCTTGGCATTCGACCTGATTGTTTTCCTAGGTTTACCTATGGAATTCTCCTGTTTGGTTTGGCTTAACCATTCCATAACAGTCTCTCGACCAGTAAATAGATGAAGATGATGAACTAGTAAAGAGGCATACATGGATTAATATGTGGATTATTTTGAGGATAACTCCAACTCAGCGTGAGTATATCAATATATAAAACTTATATCAAAAAAGTAAATAACATTCGGTTGTATTTTTTACCAAGTTTATTTCGATATAAAGTATATATGTATATTCAATTGTAAAATATAGAAAAAAAATTTTATGTCAGTTCTTCTAGTAATTTAACAATTTGGGAAGTTCCTTGAATATGTACATTGTCAATACCTTCATTTTCTTCGTTATTAAGACTTTTACTAATTTTTCCATTCCAATCATATCTATCTAGTATAGTTTTTCGAACTACATGATCTCGTGTATCTTTTTCAGAAATTTTTAGCATAACTGTTAGAAAATCTTCTATTGAACATCCTCTGCTCCAAAATATTGCAAAGAGAAGACAGTAATCTCCACATGTTGTTGAAAGAAAACCTTGGAGTAGAACATCATTCCATTTAATTAACTTTATTCCAGAAAGTTTTAAGATTTGAGCGACATCTGGATATGTTGAAGGATCTCGTCCTGTTGAATCGAAATAATTAATTTCGGATTTTGTTCGAATAACTCCTATCCAGTGTTCTCCTGGTTGATAAGAATAGTGTGTGTTAAAAATATATATTCCTTCATTCGATAAAAATTGTTCTATAAATTCATTTCTTGCACAGACAGCAAAAAAATGATTATTAGTCATGTGATCTTGGGAAAGAACATCGAAAATATTTGCTGTATTCATCCTTAGAATATGCTTCCACCACTGAGTCGAACGCTAAAGTCAGAAGCGATTTCCATCATTCCATCTTTTTGTATATATGTATTAAGATAGACATTTTCTGGTGTTGCAACCCGAAAACCGATATCGATTGTTAGTGCAACATGTCTCATTAAATGAAATCCTTCGGATGAGAGATCTCCTGTCAAATCGAAAGCGTATATTGCAAGTCCAGTTTCATATTCACTCAGTCCAATTCCACTTCTTTCAGAAGAAAGATCTTTTCCCATTGCATTTAGAAGTTGTACATATGGTCGAGTATACATTCTATTTACAAAATTTGGAGTATATCGTTTTCCAAAAGGTAGTCCATCAATTTGTAGTTCTACATGACTCACATCGTAATGACCAAATTTGAAAGGATTACGATTGTATGATCCATTTTCTCCATCGTGTGATGAAAGTGAAACAAGTATTAAATTTGGTCTAAGTGTGTTATCAGCAATTTTTATTTGAGTATGGGTTAATCCAGTATTCACATTATAAGATCTGGTGTATACCCGAGAAAGAGGATACTTTGCATTAACACCATTAAGTAGTTTTTCGTTATGTAAAAGCTGAATTGTTTGGTTGATTTTTAATTTTCGAAGATGAAGTATACATTTCGTCAACTTTACTTTTCCCCCTCCTCCAGGAGTAGCTGTTGCTGCCATCAAACAATAACTTGGTTTACTTCGGTCTAGTTCTAATTTACAATTCAATCCTGGAATGAGATATCTTTCCTGTTGAAAAATGCTAAGATGGAGTCGTCCAAAAAACTCAAATGTGTTTGAACCTCTAATAAGATTCTTTCTTGCTGTAGTCGCACTATTATCGAATTCCGCACCATCTTTTGCAAGATTATCATCTTGAAACCATCCTTCTGCTTTTAATTGATATTGTTTTGCTTCTCTGCTATTATTGAGAAGGGTTTCTATGAACGATCTCATAGGATAATCACTTGAATGTTCAACAACAGATCCATTAATTTTGAATGTTGCTGTTTTGCTTAGCGAATGAAAAAACGCATCCCCTGGTACAACATTTACATTAGCAGCAGTATTGTCTAAATTGGAACCATCGTCCTTGACTACTTTTCCTTCAATTTGCAAATATGAATTACTTAAATCGATATAGTGATCTACATCTCCAGGTATTTCAATTTCAATTGGCCCATATTCACTGAGACGTGACGGAGCTAATTCACTATAATATCCGTGCTCCACCGAACTATGTGTGCCTGGAACATCAAATATACCCAAACTTTCGTTTATCGTAAAAGGAGAACCCGATATTTTTAAACCTGTTGAACCAATCTCTCCAGAACTCATCTTTCACTATTGATGTATGTCAATGAAATGAACTAAAAAATATTGAGATAATAATATATAAAGCATTTTCAAATTTTAAAAAATATTTGGAGTGGCTTTTCTCCGTCGCTTTGCAGGTTTGCTATGGTTATTTAATTTTCTTTTCCCAGGTTTTCTAACTCTTGGAATTACTACTTCATCTGTTTCTTCTTCTTCTTCTTTTGGTCTCTCTACCATGTTATTAAGATAATTGGATGCAGCATCTAACCCTTTTTTCCCTAATGAGATAGCCGTTTTTTTTGCTAGAGGCGCAACAGCTTTTGCTAATTTTTTAAATATTCCTGATAGTCGTCCATTTCCCATCACTCTCTCTCCTTTATATGGTGTCAATCCGCCATTTCCTGATTGATTAGACGTGTAATATTGAATGTAAAAGTTTTTTGAGTCTTCTGGAGTATATGGAATTAATATGGAATTCATTGTTTCTTTCTGAAATGAACCGTTAGTATAACCTTCCCTCCATCAAATGGTACTTTTTCTCCATCATCACTTGTTATAAGGGTCTCTATCACATCAGTAGAAATTTTATCCACTTCAACGTAATGCGCTTGACTGAATTCTGTATAAACTCGAGAGAACTTCTTTCCACTTACTGGGACAACTCGTAGCAATCGTACATTTGCATCTCCAACGAGTCTGTTACTTACAATTGATGAATATACGTATAATGATGTAAATCCATAGTTGATATCCGGAGATGTGATGTTTCCGTGTTTTCCCACATTATAAGTTATCTTCGGATCTAATCCTAAGATATTTGCGAAATCTTGTGAAAACGAAACCTGAACACTCGAATCTCTTACATACAACATAGATTTGTTGGATATTTTGTCATATTCGAATTCTATAGTTGGATGGAGATTGAAGGGTTTTAGAACATAATGAGTTCGTTGAATTACTTCATCTATATCTTCGTATCTTCCATTTCCAATTTTTATGTCGAAACGACGAAATCTCCCATTAAGTTCCGCTTTTGTGATGCTTATTATTCCTTCGACTACATTTGGCCAATTATTTAAAAACGATATATCTTTTAGAGCAACTTCCCATTGTCCTTCTGTAAAATCTACATATCTGGCTAGTCTAACTGTAAAGTTTGAATTAGTATTTTTAGGAAAGTCACTAAAACTAGCATCAGAAGGAAGAGTTACGAACTCCGACATTTTCAATTCTTTCAATGAAGTTCAATTCCTTATCATCCTCTTTTATTTAACAAAATCTCTTTCATTGACCCAGCTATTGAATGAATCAGGATATCCCATCCATTTAACGAGTATTTCCTTTGTTCTTCCTCGTTTCCGAGATTTGAGAATTTTCTCAATTCGAAAAAATGCTGGTTTTTTTACTTTCTGTAGTTCATCTTCATAAAAAGTTCCATCAACCGGTTCGTTTGCTAAATCACGTAATTTATAGATAATCGGTCTTTCAAAATCAAGCACTTCTGTAATTTGAAAAACTTCAACTGTCCAATTTATTGTGAAACCTCTTTCGAAAACTGTTCTAGCTTTACTAATACGAACGTAATCATCAATATTGAATTTGGGAGTACTGTCAGAACTATATTCTCCATTTTCATAAATCCTATTCCAGATTCTTTCTTGATTTTCATAATTTACATCATTCGGTTTTATTCCTAATGTTGTGTGAATAGTATTGTTATATGCTTTTACCATTTGTGGTAAAACATCAATATATCTACGATCATCCGAATATGTCATGAATCTATACATCTTCACCCGTAATGTTTTGTTGAATCGTTCTATGATGGAAGCTTTAATTGTCTCATTCTCAGATGTAAACCATTTTACTTTATTTTCTTTCAAAACTTTTTTGACATCTCGATTATTAAACTCTTTTCCTTTGTCTGTTTGAAAAGCTCTATAATTAGTTCCATCCAATACTTTTTTTAAGGCTTTTGCTACCAATATACCTGATTTGTTAACACGAGGCTCTACCCATGCTTTTCTTGAAAAAACATCAATCATTGTAAGTAAAAATGTAATTCCATCATTTTCAGCTCGATGAGATCTAACATCCATTAAATCAGCCTGTAATTGTTCACCAACTCCTGCAACAATTGTAGGTCTTCTTCTAAATTTCGTTTTTATTTGTTTGTGTAACGTATAAGCATCTTCACCACTTAACCAATCTCTAACTTCTTGTTCGCTTTCTTTTCTCCGAAGTGCTTCATTCAGTTTTCGTGCTCCACCTAATGAAGATGGTAGATCCGGGGTATAATAGAATTCATTTAGTAAGTCGTCCATTTTCCTCTTGTTCCTACATAAGGTTTTCGTGAAGACGATCTATTCGAATTGGATTTTGCTTTATTTGATAAATTCGAGTTCGACTCCTTGATAATTTTTTCAAATAAGTTATATTGTTTCTCAAATGAACTTGGAGAAAAGGGAGAAGATACAATTGAACTATCTTTAACTCGAATCTTTCTTTCAAGAAGATTTCGTAAGTTCTCAGGTTTAATCTCTCCTGTAGATCCTGTTATTTTTCCGGTTAAAGAATCATAATTTCCAGACTTTTTCAATTTTTCCAGAAGATTTTTCGCTTTAGTTCGATCCTGAATCGAACCGAAGTCTTCAACTATTGAAGAAATGGAATAAGATCTACAAGAATTTGACGATGGTTCTTCTTCGTTTAACTTCGGTGGTAATAATGTGTCTTCTTTTTTTGGCGATTCTTTTAAAACTGTAGAGTCTTGAGACGAATTATCTTCGGGTAATTCAGGTGTATCTTTCTTTAGAGTTTCTTTTGAATTTTGTGGAGCTGAAGGTGTTTGTGACATCATTGAAATCGGATTTCGAATAGTCGGAGACTGTTGAATTGGATAACTCCGAATTGAATTCATTTCATCTAAAAAATTTTGAAGTTCAGCTGCATACAAATTAACTTTGTTATAGTCTGAAATAGTGTTATCGTTATTAATTTGACGCATTCTATCTCTGGTCTTCTTAACCTTACTTACTCTTGGATTTTCTAATGGATTAAAACGAAGTGACGAACTATAGCCATCATTGATAATTTTTGAATCCTGTTGACTTTTAAATTGGTTCCTTTTGTACTCGTCTTCAGAAACCAAAAAAAATTTTTTTGTATACTTAGGAAAGCTCATCTTCCTGCTGAATGATTAATACAAGTTGAGGGATGGCTTTATAATCCGTTTCAATAATCCTTTTCCGTTTTGCAGAATCTTTCGTTTATATTTAAGAGGTTTGTTTTCATCGATAATATTCATCAACTCCTTTTTATGTTGACTCAGAGAATGGTATTGATTTTTCGTTAAAGGTACATTCCCATATATAATATTTTTAACAATTTCAAGTAATGTTCTAATTACTTCTTCTTTCATATGAGGTAAAGCAGAACTTGCAAGTTCATCGGTAAGACTGTTCAGTATTTGCAGAATTACTCTGTTTTTTTTCATTCTCTTAAAAAGTGGAGAATTATCCATGATAACTTAATTATTTTCTTCTTCGTGTTTTAAACAATCCTCCGAGCAATGGTTCAACTAATCCTGGGAGTATAGCACCCGCGATCGGACCTAGTAAAGCCGATAAAAACCCTCCTTTTTGCAAAAGTTGTTTCTTTTCCAAATTCGATGTTCTAGGACTAATCAGTCGAGCGATGTTTTTACTTTGTCGACTCAAAGCTTTATACTGAGCATCAGTTAGTCGTTCTTTTCTTTTAATGAGTAATTTCACACAATCAATAATTGCTAAAATTAAATGCGTTTTAGCATTTTTAATAATCGATTGTTGAGAAGAAATAGAATCTCCAACTAGAGATAATAAAGTTAGTAAATTTCATTGAATTCTTTTTGTTTCAGCCATATCTATGTGATAATTTTAGTGATGTTATAGTAATCACTCAGAGGAAGATACAGAAGTAGTATGGTGAATATTTAAAGAGAACTTGGAATATATACTTGTTTTATTTAATTATGGAATACAAATCAAAATCGTTTGCTTAATTAGGCTTATAAATAATCATAGGCGTAGAGTCAACAGGAGGGAAATTTCCCATAATTCTCATTGTATCATCGGTTTCTTGTCGGAGGTCCAGTCTCATGAAGGAATATGGTGAAGATGTTGCATCTCGGTAGGATTCCTGAAAATATTTAACTTGTCCAGGAAAAACTTGTTTTCCTAAAAATGTGATTGATGTAGAATCCCTGGGGTTTTTTCCTATAAAAAAATAGTGACTATTCAGCGAAATTGTTCTAAGTTTACCAAAGAATAAGTTTTGTGTAATAGTAAAAATACTAATATTTAGATGGTGACTTTCTCGAGTATACAAATTGTTAGCCATCTTGATATTTGATGATAATTCCTCCATTAGATCATCAATGATCATCCATCTATTTTCTCCATCTTTGGGAAAAGTACTCGGATCTTTCAATCCTTCATGAAATTCCACTCCTTTCATATCCTCAAAAGCTTCCTGCCATATTCCATAGCAATATATAATTTCGATTGGAGGAGGAGTAGATATTAATTGAGATTGTTCAATCAACCGTTTAACGAGTTGAGTTTTTCCTGATCCTGTTGGTCCTGTTATCATAGATGTGAAAGGAGAATGTAACCTCACATCAATTGATTGTAGTCCGTCTTTCTCCATGTTTTGATAATTACTAACATTTGAAGTTTTCATTTAAACTAATTATAATGATGAGGAGATGTTTCAAAAATCATACTTTCATTATTCACAAGATTTTGAAAAAATACTTCTACATAGTTCACAGTAGCATTCATCTTTTCTCCTGTAATCCGAATAAAAAAATATTCAATCAAAGATGAAGCTACAGTTATTGCAAGTAATATTAAAACCACTCCAAAAAATTGAAGCAAACTTTGTCGAAGCGGTTTTGATGTAGATTTAGTGATGTTATCAAAATGATTATGTAATAATACAGCCTCTTCAACTAATCCATCTGTTTCATCTTTTTCTTCTTCACAAGAATTGTAAACTTTAGAATTATCCTTATGAATAGTTTCCATAATTTTATATTCCTTCTAGTTGAACTTCTCAATGATATAATGTTCATATATATAAAACTCTTAACTTATAAATAGTGAATGGACAGTTAATCGATTCCACGAATAGACACGCCCGAACTCGTCCAACATCAGCGTTCATTCAACCGAAACGACATAACAACGTTCACCCCACCGGTCGCCAACCCGACCCCAACCATTCGACGTTTGATCGCTCAACTCGTCGACGTCGTCGTCGCCGACGTCGACGAAACCCCAAACCCGTCGCATCGAAACGCGAAACCGTCGCCCCTCCTCACGTCATCCTTCCCGCGATTCCTCTCGAGACCGGCACCGCATCCTTCCCACAATTCCTCTCAAACTTCATAACCTTAGCTCCCAACACTCACACACCTACCCCCCCCCCCAAACTTTCCATCAGACAACACCATTCTCCGAGGTTCTCGGGCTAAAATGTACCCAAAATCCAACTTTAAGTGCAAAGGTGTGTAGATCTGCTCTCACTATACTACTTCTGTGTTTAGTAAGCTAAATTCAATGTCTATGAAATACATCTGTCTCGAAGGTAAGAACTCCTTACAGTACAAACTGCATGTAGTACATTGTAATGTCACATTTTATTGCAGATCATAACCACTTAAGTTACTTTGGGTAGCTATAGTTACTAAGGTTAACATATTATTTTGTTACTAATTTTTAACATTTACATTACTTATATAAAACTTTGATGAGTTTTACCAGGGGGTGTTTGCATTAGATAATTACCACGTGTTTCTTTACCACTCTGTGTGATATTTCCACCTTAGGATGGCAACACAGAACCAAATTAAAATCGTATAGTTGTAATCATTTTTCATTGTAATCGTAGCAAAACAGACATTACTTAGCCATCACTTACTAATTATTTCACATTTAGATTTAAACACCTTTACAGCTCTTTTAATTTTTTCTTAATTTATTTCAACAAAACTCTTTTTCATTATATGAAATTTAAAAGTTATAGTGGTTTGAAGAAGTTTGAAATCCTTTTTCGTTGCTTTATTGTTTCTCCTAATTTATTTCAACTACACAAAAAACTTCTTATGATATCAAGTTTGAAAGTTAGAATGGTAACTGTTATTATACATTAAATGAAAATGAATTTTCTGCATAAAGACTTTTTTATCACCAGAGCAATGATGGACATTCACCTAGTACATCTACATCTACATATATACAGTCAAACATGGATAACTCGCCCTCGGATAGCTCGAACACATGGTTAACCCGAAAGGCTTCTTTAGTCCATTCCCTCGTAATGATAAATTGCTTTAGATAACTCGACCTCAACTCTGTTAACTTGAACAGTTTTTTGCCCAACGGCTACCGAGACGGTTGTTATCGCTTTAGAAAATCACTTTATTACAAGTCATAAAGGTAAACCTCAACTTTTCGTAACTCATAGGCGTCGTTATTACCACCATCGGCAAAATATTTTTGTCAATGACTTTTTCTAAAGGTTTGGTGAAATTTCATTTTTACCATTTTACGATCGCCTTTCGGAAGCATGGAAAAGTGAGGTGACCTTCGCATGAACTTCAAGAAAAATCGGCAAAATTGATCTTGGTTAAAACGCTCAAAAGAAAAAAATATCTTTTCTTCTGAGCATTTCAACAACGATCAAGTTTTGCCAGTTTTAATCTAAAAAAACGTCCTGGCAATAACATCACCTCAAACAACAAACCAATCTCAAGTGATAAAAAAATCTCCTATACTTTTTGATAAAAAAGTTTTAAACTTTACATTGGAAGCATTTAATTTGAAACAAGCCATTTATGCTTTTGATTTATATTACAATTTGTATAGGTACGTGTATCTACTAATAAATAAATAAATACATGGACCTGTGACAGTGCTCTGATAGCTCGAACACTTTCGTTTGGTCCCATGAAGTTTGAGTTATCCATGTTTGACTGTATATATTTTTCAAAGTATGTCGTCGTTTGTCGGTTTTCCGGCTATAGATCTTAAAATCTTGGAATAAATATTCCGTACTAAAGTAGATTCGATCTCAGATCCTGCCAATTGTTAGTCTGATGCTTTGCCCACTAGACTACAGAAATCGAATTGCTACCATGCCAATACATGTATAAGTTATTATATGAGAGCAAATACCTAACTGCTTTGCGTATGACGCGGGTCATAGCATAACGTCACGAGAAGCTGTTCGCTCACATTATTAAACTGGCTAATAGCGAACAAGTCTCACTACTTCTCATTGTTTATAATACAAAACACTTTTCTCGTGATATGTAGTTTGAAAGATAGAATGGCAAATGTTGTTATATGTTAAATACAAATCAATTTTTTGTCCAAAGACTCTTCTATTACACAGGCAACCCCGGGTGGCACAACTAGTGTATATATATTTCTCAAAATCCCTCCGGCTGTCATTCCAGCTATAGCTATTATTAGAACAGCGGAGCTAAACAATGCTGATGTAAAGGAGTACGTCAATAGAAGCCTAGCCTTATTAACTAGCTTAGTGGAATTTTCCATTGGAAATATGCCAGGCTAATAGCTTGAAAAGTACAGTCGTTTGACAAAGTTTTAAAACCTTTACAGTTGTTTTCATTTTTCTCTTAATTTCTACTACACAAAAAACTTCTCTCATGATATGTAGTTTTAAAGTAAGAATGGTAAATCTTGTTATATGTTAAATACAAATCAATTTTCTGCCAAAGAATTTTATATTACTTGGGCAATGCCGGGTGGTACAGCTAACATATTTATATTTCCCAGTCTGTAGTCTTTTTTTCGGTGAGTTCAACTATAGCTATTATTAACTATAGCTATTATTTTTTCAACATTTTACATCATAAGCTGTACTTGCTAAGCTTGTACTTGTAGTTGCTATTTTACACCATAAGCTGTACTTATACCCAGGCGTTGCCCGGGTAATAAAAAAGTCTTTGCCCAAAAATTTATTTGTATTTAATATATATAACAACATTTGCCATTCTAACTTTTAAACTAAATATCATGAGAAAAGTGTTTTGTGTAGTTAAAATAATTTGAGAGAAAATAAAAACAACTGTAATAGTTTTTAAACTTTGTCAAACTACTGTAACTTTCAAACTTGATATATTGAGAAAAATGTTTTCTGCCAGTCTAATAATTTATGTGTGTTGAATAAATTAAAAAAAATAAAACAATTGTAAAAGGGATTAGATGTAAATGTAAAATAATTAGCAAGTAATAGCTAAATTAAGTCGGTTTTGCTACAATTACAATAAAAGATGATACAGTAATGATAAAATTAATACAAACTGAGAAAAAAAAATTGTGAATATGTTGAATAATAGCCATTCTGGCATAAAAGTGTGTGGGTATAAAAAGGTTACTGTTTCATCAGAAGCTGTTCATCAATTATTTGAAAACGACGATACTAAAAAATATGACATAATATGGTAGTATTTTGTAGTTGAAATTTTATTATAACAATGCCTGCCAAAAATGGTTGAATAAAAGAATAATATTAATAATAAAGATTGGAAACTAACCAAGTAATAATAACAGTGATAGAAAAATGAATAATATTTAAACTTCAAACACGATACTCAAATTATGTTTAAAAGAATGCAAGTTGAAATAATAACGAAGATGAAACAAACTTTAAAGAACCTATATTATAAATTTCAAAAGTTATAAGAAGTTCATAAATGTAATAAAAGAATGTAAATTTATATATCTACATATATTTCTCAAAGTATGTAAATGTATGTAAATATAAGAGAGTGAGGAATAACTGATACTTGTAATCTTACACAATAAATCTTACAGTAATCTTACAAATGTTTGTTGTAAAATGTGAAATTAATTACAAAAAAATAATTGGTTAGGTTTAAAAGGAAAGATGTGTAAGCTAAAACATCTAGCTGTACAACCCAGCGTTTGCCCGGGTAATAAAAAAGTCTGTGAACAGAAAATTTATTTGTATTTAACATATAACAACATTTGTCATTCTACCTAAAAACAGCTGTAAAGGTTTTCAAACTTTGTCAAACAACTTTTAAACTTCATATCATGAGAAAAATGTTTTGTGCATGTCAAATAAATTAAAAAAATAAAATGACTATACAAGGGTTAGGATGTAAAAGTGAAATAATTAGCAAGTAATAGCTAAATTGAGTCTGTTTTGCTACGATTACAATATAAGATGATCCGGTAATGATACAATTAATACGAACTGAGAAAACAAAATAAAAATTCTGAATATGTTGAATTAATAATAACCATTCTTGTATAGGAGTGTGTGTATAAAAAAGTTACTGTTCCACCAACAGCTATCCATCAAAACTCTGAAAATGACGATACTTGTACGATGATATGTAATGTAAAAATAAAATATTGTAGTGTCTTTGTCTGATTGAAGGTTAGAGAATCTAAATTCTAGAGGCTATTCTTACTCGAGATAATTCAATTGTTCGCGTGAAAAGTATTAACCATTGCGGCGATTTTGCAAGTGAACCTTAAAAAAAGCCGGACGTAGAGGTTCACAAAAACGCAAAAAAGGCACCGTGTTTCATAGAGTTAATAGAATTTAATCGCCAAATTTTAATATCGAGAGAGTCTATTGTTGATATCGTTTTGCCGAAAACAATTTAGCCCTAATACGTCGAGAACAAAAAAGCATCGCGTGTCATGAAGCTCAAAGAAATTCATAGAGTTGTAATTATTACCTCATTTTTGTGTGAAAGCGCAAATCGATGAATAGGTTATGCATAGAGGCTCACTAACCGGAGATTCCTGTTAATGCGCCCTAGCGGTGAAAGAAAAAACCACAGAATAGACGCACCCTTATATAAGCCGCATGGCTCAAACCATCAGAAAAAATTAGTAGCTAATAGTCCAAAAAGTATGGTACTCTATAAGGCGGACAAACATACACACACGCACGCACACACACCAAACACCAAACACACACACGCACGCACGCACGCACACACACACACACAGATTGCCCTTTATATAGTAGATATATATATAATACTGAATGATATATATACTATATATATCCTATATATATACCAGCTGTGCTTTCCGGCGTTGCCCGGGTGTTAAAAATCAGCTTATAAACAACGATAATTAATAAGAGTTGCCTGCCACTTGCTATTAGCCTGGCACATCGTCAATGGAAAATTTGAGTATGCCTATAATGAGAGCTACTAGCTTCTCATGACGTTATGTTATGAGCCTGCGTAGTACGCAAAGCCTCAGGGTACTCGCTCCCATCCCATACAGCGACATATATCAGCTAGCAAACTAACCAATCTCCGTGGCTTAATTGGTACGGCCCCAGACTTGCAAACTGGAAGGTCCGAGATCTAATCTTCTACGGTGCGGATTCTTTGTTCAAAGATTTTAATAGCTATAGTTGGAATGCAGACAGATATACGACATACATACTTTGATATATATATATATATATACTAAATGACACTATACATGAAGTATGTTAGACATTGTAGCTACTTTTGAAGATACTGTAAAAGTACACATACTAAGGATAATAGCAAAATATATGTGTAAGTGTAAGTGTAGATGTATAAGCCAGTGTTACAAACTCAGCAGACATAAAACATATCACTTCCTTCTGCACCGACACAGAACTTACTTGATGCAATAAGTCAGTTCATCTCCATAGTAGTCGTTGGTAGTCCCAGCTATCACCTGAAATAAATACACTGTGACCATGATTATGAGTGTGTATAATTTGTGCTGGCTAACATAGCCTAATTATTATTGCTTTGTTTGGCATGGCCAATATCGAAGTTCAATGACAAACAAGAATTGCTGTCATTATAGCCATGCCACGGAGCCCAAAAAACTTCATTCTACAGATAAGATATTGTCATTTCTTTTATCCAATGCTTTTTTATAGCTCGGATTTACTCTGCAAACAAATACATCGAGTAATATCATGAATGATGCATTGTTAAGCATGACAGGCTAAAGAATATAGATTTATGGAATACTTCTATCATTCTAAGCGATATTATATGTTTGCTATTGCAATGTTTCAAATATCAACAAACTTATTACAGTTACAATTTGATTTGTTTTCATCAAAATTTTCCAATATTAAAAAACAACAGAAGCGAAATACTTCAATTTGAGTGGCTCTAGAAAAATTAAAACAACTTAGTCTTTCACATAATTGCTAGACAGGATATTTACTATAACAAAGGATTGTGTCTCTCCGACCTTCTGTTTTAAGGAATGGTTAGGTGTGCAGCTCACAACACTAGACTTGGTAGACCACCACCACCTGCGCTAATCAACCACCTTCAGGTGTTTCCGTTTAACTGTGCAGATTGTCATTCTCTCTGCTGCATCGGCATACCTGACGATCTCTCTCAGTACACTTTACAATCTCTCACAGCACATCTGACAATCTCTCACAGCACACCTGACCATCTCTCACAACACACCTGATGATCTCTTACAACACACCTGACGATCTATCACAGCACACCCGACAATCTCTCATAACACACCTGACGATCTTTCATGGCACACTAGACTACCAGGGTACTAATACATATAAAAAATTTCAATGTTCAGAAGGCAACTGTGAGTTTTGAACAGTTGTTCGGCAAATCTCTGAAGACTCCTGTAGACTTAGGTAAGTAAGTCTAAGTAAGTCCGCCGTAAGTCCTTCTTATCCGAGTTGGGTTTTAGTTGAAATTCATTGTATAGCTGATTCTCGAATGTTTCCAGCGCCATAACTTAACTATTGGCTGTGTAGGCAAGCTGGGTGGGTTCATGTAGTCTTGTTTTACCAATGCTGAACTGACAGTCGATACAGAAGTTTATATTAAGCATCTAATCTCCTCTTCATTCTGATTACCACTGAGAGTGCTCTACTTTTAAAATGCTATGATTGGTTAATACAGTGAATATTCAAATTAACTCTGGTTGGATTTCTTTTCCTACGGATTTACTTAAAGGTTGACTTGCAACAAAATTTACATTACACTTATTTGGTATCAAAAGATTTACCATGTTTTACTCTGCTGTGTTGTAGGTTCAAAATATGTGTAAATGTGATTACAAACTCTTAAAAACTTAAAAACGGAACAGTTAAAAGAAACGGCCGTAGGTTGGAATCCTTCTCTTTTGATGATGCACTCAACTCGATGTGGCTTTTGTTTTGACACGTGATGTTATCGCGTGAAATGAAAGGCCAATAAAAGGCTCAATATAAAACGTCTCGTAGCACTAGTTTATGACATACACCTCGGGTTCTACCAAAAAAATTTTATCAAATATAGATACTCGCCACTCTACAGTTTCGTTTCAGCTTGGTCTAATCGTCTTGTCTTAATCTGATCATGTGACCCATATTTCTGGCCAAATGATGCGAACAATTTCTGCAGCATTTTTCGACCATCACAGGTGAAAACAGGCTCCTCACAGTTGTGGGAGGATGATATGCACCCCCTCAAGCTATAAGATCAAAAAATAAACTAACTTTTAGGCTAGGTTTAGAGATATCAGTGCTCAAAGTGACAGCATTACAATGATAATGAAACGTACACGCATGGACAACACGGACAATAGATATGGTTTTATTGAATGTGTGAAGTATATTTGTGAAAGTTTTTCGACGAATGAGAGTGCATGAAAGTGTAAACAAAAGCACATCGTGTCCAGCTACATCACATTTGAGCCGTTTTGAGAAGAATTCCAATCTACGGCGTTTTCAGGATGGCTGCAATTAACTGTTCGTTTTTGAGCTTTTAAGAGCTTTTAATCACATTTCCACATATTTGGCACCTACAACACAACAGAGTAAGACATGGTGAATCTTTTGATACCGAAAAACTGTAATGTGAATTTTTTTGCAAGTCAACCTTTAAATAGCATTTAATGAAACCATGTAAATACTTTTAGCATTTGTAGAATTGTACAATTTTTCATCAAATAGAACACCATTCTGCTGCTTACGCCTCAAGTCTTAATGCAAAATTGTTACTACTGCTGATAAAAATATGAATTGCTGCACTGCTGCCATAATAAGTTGAAAAGGTTTGAATTTTCAAGTTTTCCAGCAAATGAATTTCAATTGACCAACAACCACTTTCTTTAGAAAATTGTAGGCTTGAAATTTAACCTGTCTTTAGGGTGAAGCTTTTTTAAGATTTGTCTCCCTTAGTCTATTCACAGTTGATTAACTATTTCTAATCTGAACTGCATTTTTTTCAATATTTCTTAACTTGCTAAAGAGAAAACAACTTTCATATTTTGGCTCGACTGAAAGGCTAAAAATTTGCATAAGGATACAGTTTGTGAAACTGCAATTAGATCAGTAATAGAATTAGTCTTGTAACCTCTCTATATCAACTGAAATGATATAAAGAAATGTATTAGTGTGACTGCAATGTGAAACGTGTGACAGTGCACTGGCTTACAGGGGCTGGTGAGCCAGCCATGTCAGAAAAGACATCGCTGGAATGCATTTAGTGCCGACCAAATTGAGGGGCTTGCCCAGTGTCGAAAAACTGAGAATATTTCTGTCAAGGTTATAATGCAGTTTTCTCTAAAACTGCAAGTGAATTTTTATTTTCAAGAATGAAAGACCAAAAAGAATAGTACAACTAGCGATGCTACCATTTTACAATGGAAAACAAGGTAAGGGAAGTACAACTCCTTATTATATCATGCCAATTCATGGCTACACTTACACTGATACCCAATTTATTGGCAAGTAAAGTTGTATCACAGCTTTGTAGAGTTATATCTCTTGTACCTCTATATAATTTTGGTGATATTATTTGGTGACATAAACTCACCGATATGTCATCGATAGCAGGGTGTTGTGACATGGCTTCCTCTATAGGTCCAGGATAAATAACATCTCCCAGGACTTTGAATCTAATAGCATCTACAGCTCTACCTTTGATGATGAATGTGCCATCCTCGTACATCACTCCCATATCTCTACATACATAAATCAGTGTTAAAATAATTATTATTTTAATAATTACAGCAATGTGCAAAAGTATACCACCGGCTACAATAGTCTAGTACTTCTAGAATATATAAAACTAGTTATAACTTGTCTTAAAAAAGTACAAGAATACATAAACTGTTATGTTGCTAAGCAGTTTAAATGTAAATATTTTTTTTACTAAATTCTATTTTGAGAAATGAGTGCTTAACTTGTCAAAAGTTACTGAATCTGTTCTGCTAAAAAAGAACAAGTTTCAAACATTTAAAACAATTAAAAGGAATTTAGCATAGTGTCTTGAAAGAAAGAATTGCCTCCTGTTAATTTTGCTAATGCTTCAATAATACAGAGTAGGTCTCATCGCATAAAGGTATTACAGTACGTAATTAGGAGCAATAAATTTTAACTTGCAGACAACGCAATGACATTACAAAAAAAGTCTACATTTTAACATCAAAATGATGTATAACTTTATTTTATTTAAATTTAATATACTGGGCTTATTGAGTTTTATAGTTCAAAGTATTAAAATTATAAAAATTATTAGGCCTTATGCTTTTGCACATGGCTGTACTATGGCATGATAGTTATGCCATAGTAGAGTCGGTGAGTGCTCAGAGAATTCGGTAAGTACCCACCTGTAGTATCAATATTCGCCATAAGAATTGTGCAAAGCATTCCTACCCTGTTTTAAGAAATCCATCAGCAGTGAACATATCTTTTGTTCGTTGTTCTTGTTTCCTGTATTCTAGGAATCGGCTGAAAGTTTTCACTTCCACCATACCATCTTTACCGATATCTACCACCTCATCGTTAGAGTCCACAATTCTCAGCTGTCATAAATCCATATTTTCATTCGTTAATATTTCATTACGTCTGTGATATATTTACTATAATATAAAACATAACAAGCACTTAGCTGTTAGTCAATCATTGCATATTGGTTTTAAACAGATATAGATTTCAAGAGCTGGGCTTTTTCGGCTGATAGATTGAGGAAGATAGAATTCAAGGGGGCTACCAGTGAGTATGAAAACAACTCTTCAATCACATGTCATTAGTCAGTGGCAATCAACCAATAAGGATGGTCTATAAAGTTTCCAACTTTGAAATCTCTGAGCAGATAACTCCTAGCATGCCTGCAATATGATGCAAAATCACTTCTTTTATTTAATGTGGTTTCGCTTGCAGATAATCATGAAATTTTTGAAAAGTCAAAAGAGCGTCTTTCACTTATGCTTGCGGGCTTTACATTGCCCAAATTTTTTCAATTGAACAGTGTAAATAATTTTGGTCCTTTAGTCTTCAAATATGCTTGTCTAAGTTTGGTCTGATTTCGCTTGAATGGCTTTTTTTGATTGTTATACTTTGTACTCTAAGGTAAGTTTTGCAAAGGACAAAGATAATATATATTAAGGATTTTGTGTATATACATGTATGTATAATATAATGCAATATACTATACATATGTATTTATATTTTTATATATCTGTATATATATTTCTCAAAGTAGGTTTTATGTGTATTCGTCGTTTTGATTGTCCAGCTATAGCTATTATTTTAGCATTGCGCCCACATGCTACGACTTCTCTGTCTATATACATTTCTCAAAGTTGGTGTGCCCATCCGTATGTGTGTCTCCCTGTCTATAACTATAGCGTGTGCTGATTATTTTACCAGTGCGGCTACGCGTTACGATGCCCTGTTAAGAAATATTTATTGTAAAATTCAATTACTATATCTGGGGTCAAAGCCAATTCTTCTCATGTCGACAAGTATACTGTACATATTCGTGAGAAGAGCCTCGACATTCTCTTTTCTTTCGGTCAGGCAAAGAATGATATCCCATTTTTCGAGCGATCTCAGTATAACATTCTCATTTCCCAATATCGAGAGATAATGCTATTGTCATATTCAAAGTTTTGATGGATATCTTCTGGTGGAACAGTAACCTTTTTTAAACACACCCTTCTATACAATAATTTTTATTATTAATTCAACATATTAAGGATTTTTATTTTGTTTTCCCAGTTCATATTAATTGTATCATTACCAAATCATCTTTTATTGAAATCTTAGCAAAACTGACTTAACTGACTTACTTGCTAATTACTTCACATTTATATCTAAACCCTTATATAGCTGTTTTATTTTTTATAATTTATTTGACCTGCGCAACACATTTTTATCATGATAAAAAGTTTGAAGGTTACAGTTGTTTGACAAAGTCTGAAAACCTTTACAGTTGTTTTTATTTTTTCTCTTAATTTATTTCAATTACGCAAAACACTTTTCTCATGATATGTAGTTTGAAAGTTAGAATGGCAAATTTTGTTATATATTAAATACAAATAAATTTTCTGTCCAAAAACTTTTTTATTATTTGGGCAATGCCGGATTGTGCAGCTAGTACATATATAAATATCTGTTCTTCGACAGATTTAAAACAGGTCAAAGAACTCTATTTATTTATTTATTGTATTGGATAAAAGACTTTAAACTTTGAACGTAAAATTTTATATTCTAGTTTAGCAAAATGCGATGCAGATTAGATATAATTACTCCAAAATATTTTGGAATAACAGGGTCGACCTATACATGAGTAATACCTATAATAAAGAAAATTTTTGTCTTAAAAACACCTATTGACTTATACATGAGTGTATACAGTGATTGTTGTTGATGTAACCAAGTCATTTTTAGTACGATTTTGTAGACAATTTTTTATTGATCACTCGCTATTATGTGTTTGTAACGATCAAAGAATGTAAAAGGGGCATTCAATTAAAGTGGCGCTTTATTTTCCAACCCTTCTCCTATAGTGGCATTCTATTAGTGGGGGCATTCAATTAAAGGTTGTACTGTATATACCAAATCGAATTTCCTCAGCAAGACATAAATGCAATAATTACTCCAAAAATATTATTGAAGAGCAAGCTGATCATATTCTCAGACTAACAGTGTTGAGTTAATTACTGCAATTAGTGTGAAGCGCAAGAGCTAAACGCAGTTGCAAACCTGAATGTTAGACTTTACAATAAGCTTGGCCTGCATTCGAGCTTCTTCATCTTCATCTGTATCACCCACAGATGATGTTCCAATCACACCAGCTTCACTCATTCCATACAATGTCTATGAAAAAACATCCTCACCGTAACAATCAATTTTGAGATATAACGTTTTTTTTTAAGTTAATGTTAGGTTTTAGTATTTTAAGTCTATTGTTTTAGTTTTTAGAAATTAATGTTTTAACGTTACAATGCTAGCAATTATAAGCTTGAGAATTCACTGTCAATTTTCTATCATCGATTTAAGAGGAACTTAGAAAAACTGACATCAACACTTGATATATTCGATGACACCATAGAACTTGCAGATTTGATTCCTTCAATTATTTATTTATATATATATATATATATATATATATAAATTGTTTCCTCACCCCGGTTAACCCGTATGGGGGGTAAATTCTGCTCTAACTCGGGTCTCCTACTAGAGACCTGGGAGTTTGGGCACTCGCCTAAAGATCTTAGCTGTTCCCAATAGCGCACTTTTCTGCAACTCACCTGAGTTGATTGCTGTTGGTATTTGGGCAAGCCACATTTTATGTGCCGGTGTTATTGCGCCGAGTGCCCCAATGACTACTGGGATTACAGTTGTTCTTACATTCCAGCATTTTTCAATTTCTTCTCCAAGATATATATATATCTTGGAGAAGATATATATATATCTTTGTTTTATATATATATATATATATATACATATATATATATATATATATATACACGATTGACACACACGCCTTTGTGCAATTCTTTGCACAAAGGCTAATAGTGCCGCACCTCTCACAGAGTGCTCAACCAAACCGTACTGTTTCGTACTGTATTATATATATATATATATATATATATATATATATATATATATATATATATATATATATATATATATATATATATGTATATATATAATATATATATAACTATATATATTATATATAGTTGTACTGTATTATATATATATATATATATATATATATATATATATATATATATATATATATATATATATATATATATATATATATATATATATATATATATATATATACTCATGCTACAGACAGTACTGTTTCGGCTATTGAAGCCTCATCAGTGCAGCTCAGAGCTTAGGCAAGGGACACAAATCCCATTACCAATGAGAGTTGACTTCCTGCCACGAAACAACTAAGTTGCCTCGCAGACTTTAAGAAAGTCAATGTGCTGGCACCAGAGTGCTCAAATCACAAAAGTGATGAGCTTTGCACAAAGGCTAATAGTGCCGCACCTCTCACATATATATATATATATATATATATATATATATATAAATATAATACAGTACGAAACAGTACGGTTTGGTTGAGCACTCTGTGAGAGGTGCGGCACTATTAGCCTTTGTGCAAAGAATTGCACAAAGGCGTGTGTGTCAATCGCTGACACACAAAGCCTTTGTGTGTCAGTGATTGAAGAGGAACTTAGAAAAACTGACATCAACACCTAATATATTCGATAAAACCATAGAGCTTGCAGATTGGATTCCTTCAATTATCTATAACATATAAATATTATTTTTACAACAATTTTTTTATACCCTTTATAACTCTTTTCATTGGGTTACTCCTACTACTAGTTGATCAATATATTCTTTTTGTGGTATTTAGTTTATTGCATCAATGTAAAAGTTAAGTTGAACCTGTCAGACAATGAGGAAAGCTCTATGTATAACACAATGTAATACACAATGTATAACACAATGTAGTACACAATGTATAACATAATGTAAAACACAATGTATGTAAGACACAATGTATAGCACAATTTAATACACAATGTATAACACAATGTAAGACACAATGTAAGACACAATGTATAAGACAATATAATACACAATGTATAACATAATGTTAGACACAACGTAAGACACAATGTATAACACAATGTAATACACGATGTATAACACAATGTAGTACACAATGTATAACATAATGTAAAACACAATGTATGTAAGACACAATGTATAACACAATTTAATACACAATGTATAACATAATGTTAGACACAATGTAAGACACAATGTATATCACAATGTAATACGCAATGTATAACATAATGTAAGACACAATGTAAGACGCAATGTATAACACAATGTAAGACACAATGTAAGACACAATGTATAAGACAATATAATACACAATTTATAACATAATGTTAGACACAATGTATAACACAATGTAATACGCAATGTATAACATAATGTAAGACGCAACGTATAACATAATGTAAGATGCAATGTAAGACACAACGCATAACACAATGTAATACATATTGTATAACATAATGTAAGACACAATGCAAGACACAATGTATAATACAATGTAATACACATTGTATAACATAATGTAAGACACAATGCAAGACACAATATATAACACAATGTAATACACAATGTATAGCATAATGTAAGACGCAATGTAAGACACAATGCATAACACAATGTAATACACATTGTATAACATAATGTAAGACACAATGCAAGACACAATGTAATATACAATGGCAAAACTGAAACCATAACCATTACAATAAAATAGATACATGTAAATGTATCATCTTTTTCCAGTAGGTAAAAATTAGATTAAGTTTCCACAAACCACATAATTTAAACCTTAACTGCCACCATCCCAAGTAGGAGTTGTTGAAATAGCAAATCAACTATGCTGATCACCATGGTTACATTATTTTTTATATTTATTGCCTCAATAAAATAACTGCAAACAGTTTTGAGATTAATATGCATTATGTCTCCAGAACGATGTCATTTAGAAGGCGTTGGCTACTTAGCGCATATCGTTAATTTTGTGGCATAACTTTGCTTTTTACAGTTGACCCAATAACAACGCTAGCTTATGATAATTTCGCGCTTTTTGAGCTCATTTTTCTTTTAGCGTTCAGCCTATTAAACATCCTGTAACAAGCTACAAGCATTGTTAAATAGCTTATTTACATTTCAGAAAAGACTGAGATTATTTTGAAAGCTGAATTTAGAGGAAAATGGGTTTTAAGACACCCGTCTTAATAATTCTAAATAACACTAAACATCCCCAAGTTCCCATCCCTAAAAAGCTAGGTTACGAAACATATTTATGAACGGGGTTGGTAGTGTCATCTGCGACACCGATATTGAATCGCTGTAAAAAGCCTTCAAAAACAAAAATGACTTTGAAAGTTGGTAGACCAATCTTTATTTTGAATACAAAATTGGAATCAGCGTGTCTGATTTACCTATGAAAAAACTATGAAAACTGTTCATGGCAGTTATGGCTTAACATGAGAATATTAAAAAACATGGTTGGACAATCGAAACAACAAATACACATACGACCAACTTTGAGAAATATATATATACATGTAGATAGAGTTTTTCTAACTTTTTTTAGGTTCGGTGTTTGAGATAGCTTAACATACAAAATTTACTGTGAAGTAAAACAAATTTATAATTTTTTCGTATTCTCAAACAAATTAAACAAAATACAATATCTTCTTACATGAACTTTTGTTCCAACATCTGGCTATTTTGCTATATGAAGTAATATATCGAAAACATTAACTTTGTATGTTGATGTTTGAGTCGACCTCATTTTGGCCTCATGATTAATTAATTAATAATTATTAAAATTATGATTAAAATATTAATTATAATGATTGTAATTGTTATTATCGCTTAGCTAAATATAAAGTAAATGATGGAGCATTATTGTCAGCCGCTTTTTCACTTTTTACTCGCACACCATCGCTATACGTTGATGGTATATCGACATATGAAAATCTGCCATTACATCAAAGCATTATAGTGCCTTTTGTAATAATCTGTATGGCAGATAACTACTTTTACACATGTAGGTTAAAGTATTATAGTTCCTTCGGCAAGCTCAGTTTAAGGCTAGATATCCCATCATTCCACTCTGTTCACAAGCTCACAATGCTCTGTATATGTTGTAAACTTTCAGCTCGAAAAGAGAATGATAATAAAATATATTACATTCTTATCAAATCTTTATTATTAAAGAGACTGAGCTCTCGAATGTAACTCTATTAGTAAAATATGTCAGCCAACTTATGTGAGTGAAATTTGCTGCGCTGACTGCATTCTACTGAATCTACAAGATGTAGCATCTCTCTGAATTTTTCATTTTCTCACAAAAGGTGAATACATTTCTGTTTTAAAAATGATTTTTTTGGAGTTTTCAAGTTTTCAAGCCATTGATATTTTATATGTTACTGGATTTTATTGTAAAAGCTGGTAAAATAGTAAAAATGAACTATAAAATGTTTACACTTGTGAGAAAGGGATATTCATAAGGTGTTCATATTTTAATCTTGTGTTTCAATTTCGTAATTGTTGAAGAAGAACTTTTGTAAAGGCATGAATACAAATTTATCTTGTGAAAATTCTGGCGAGCTATTTGAAAAATAGACCACCAGACTCTATTTGAACGCCGCCTCCAATTGACCACCAGCATCGAGGAGAGGTTGAAAAATAGAGCACTATAGCGTTCAATTAGAGGTTTTACGATACATATCCTGGTTCAGCTACAGGCAGCGCAGACCTTGTTTGGATTGGCGACGTCTGAGCTGGCATGGCTTTGGTTATTGCACTCATCATGAAGGTTGCAGACATTATACATGTATAAGCAAGGGTCTTGTCTAAGGACCACCAGAAAGGTGTGGTTGCTGGGATTTGAACCTAGGACCTAACGATCACTATCCAGAAACCTTACCAACTGTGCCATTTGTCCTATCAACACAACGATCCTCTAGGACTTCTACATCCGGCCGGACTGACAAGCATGTCCTAGCAGACCAACCAGATATAGCGGTGGTGGACAAAGAGAACAAGAGGGCTACTATAATAGATGTAGCAGTACCCAATGACTACAATATAGCCAGCAAAAAAAGTAGAGAAATATCTCCTTCTTGGAGAAGAGATTGAAAAAAGCTGGGATGTAAAAACAACTGTAATTCCAGTAGTCATTGGGGCACTAGGCGCAATAACACCTGCGCATAAAATATGTCTTGCCCAGATACTGACAGCAATCAACACAGGCGAGCAGCAGAAAAGTGCACTATTGGGAACAGCTAAGATCTTGAGGCGAGTGCTCAAACTGCCAGGTCCATGGTAGGAGACCCAAGCTAGAGCAGGAATTACCACCCATATGGGTTGACCGAGATGAGAGACCAATTTAAATATATATATATACATCTATATATATATCTATATATATATGTAAATATCAATATATATGTATACGTATATATATGTGTGTGTGCGTGCGTGCGTGCGTGCGTGCGTGTGTGTGTGTGTCTAATACTTATTTATCTGAAACAATCTCTAGACAGGGAGAAGCATGAGAGCATGAGAAGCTGCTAGCATTATTCCTTGACAAATGTTTTAGAAGTACATAAAATGATTTGGGTATATATATACACTAGATGTAATATTCAGCAATGCTCGGGTATTAAAAATCAGCCTATAAGCAATGAGAGGTAATGAGAGTTGCCTGCTACTTGCTATTAGCCTGGCACATTGCCAATGGATAATTTGAGTAAGCTTACTATTAAGAGCTACCGCTTTTTATGATGTTACGCCATCACTTTGCGTCATGACTGAAACCGGTAGCCTATTTGCTCCCATATAGCGACTTATATTGCCTATTGAATCTATCAAGTTCGTGTGGTTTAGTTAGTAAGGAGACTGGTGAACGGGAGGTACCAAGATCAAATCTTCTGCTTTATGGATTCTTTAATCCAAGATTTTAAAAGCTATAGATGGACATATGTGTCCACGGACAACCAACATTGAGAAATAAATGTGTTTCTATATATATTTATTTTCTATACATTTCTATATATGCATAAACTAAATATATATATATATATATATATATATATATATATATATATATATATATATATATATATATATATATATATATATATATATATATATATATATATATATATATATATATACATTTAGTTTATATAGTTTATATAGTTATATATATATATATATATATATCCCAGTAGTCTTTAATCCCAGTAGTCATTGGGGCACTGGGCGCAATAACACCGGCGCATAAAATGTGGCTTGCCCAAATACCAACAACAATCAACTCAGGTGAGTTGCAGAAAAGTGCGCTATTGGGAACAGCTAAGATCTTGAGACGAGTGCTCAAACTCCCAGGTCTCTGGTAGGAGACCCGAGTTAGAGCAGAATTTACCACCCATACGGGGTATCCGGGGTGAGGAAACAATTTTTATATATATATATATATACATACATGTCTAGTTTTACTCATGTATAAGTGACCATAGATATGTGTCTATATATAACTTGATAGTAAATTATTATATGTTATCAAGGTAGATCATAGGTAGATGTCACTACTGTGTTGCTATTGTGTACTTACCCAAGCCTTTCCAGAAAAGTGCTTCTTCAAATTCTCTTTAAACCCTCGAGACACAGTCTGTCCCCCATTAATGAAAAGTTTCATCGTGGGGAAGTCGATTTTATTTTTAATCACGCAGGATTTGATCATGTTACTCACGGAGCCGGTAACCGAAAGGTGCTCCACTCTGCAACCAAATTATCACTATTAGATTTAAACTGCAAGCTGAATTAAACTGATTTTAAGTGATTACTGTGACTTAAACTGTATACAACATCTAACAATTATGTTGAAAATATCATTGCAAGCTGCGTCGGTAACCTTGCACCTAAGATCCATTCTCTGAGCAGAAAAACATATTTTCAACACTTTGTTAAACCATTTATTTGATTCTATTGGCTAACTGTTGCCAAGTTTTATTTTGTTTTTTTTATTCTTTTATGACATAATTTGGAAAACATTTGTTTGAAATGAAATTATTTCCAATAATATAGTGTATATAATTAGCAAGTAAAAGAAACAGTAGCTTGTAAGGTAGAACAGTAGATGCTATTAGATTCGAAGTCCTGGGAGATGTTATATATCCTGGACCAATAGAAGAGGCCATGTCACAACACTCTGCTATTGGTGACATATCTGTGAGTTTTTATGTCAGAAAAAGGTTAAAATTGTGTAGTTGTATGTTCATGCACTTTACTGACTTAGTGATTCACAGCAGAGTTGATGTGGCTGTTGGCTATCAGCCAATCGAGTGCCGTTGTTGCTACGCCTACCGTAAAACCTTTTACGTTATGCAATTGATAATATACAGTTCACACGCAAATGAAGAGAAACCGTACATGTGTGGAATCAAAATAGTCTCAAAATTTCTGCCTCAAAATACGTAGTAGCACATATTCCATTGTAAATGCAAAAACTTATCTCACATACATTGAAGTATTAAAGCTGCATGAAACAAGAAACTGCAATTATACTGATACATACTAATTATTTCTTTGGTGCTGCATTCAGAGTTTTAACAAAAAAACTGTAGAGGTTTGGCATTAGAAAATGTAGAATTAAAGGCGTTGAGTTAAATGTTGTTGATGTAATCTAGTCATTATTAGTTTGTGAACACTTTTCTACTGATCAATTGTTATTAATGTGTTTGTAAAGATTAAGAACGTCAAATAGTGGTGGTCAAATAGGAGTGGTGTTAAAATCAGAGTGGCATTCAATTAAAGAGTGGCACTCTATTTTTAAACTCTTTTCCCATAGTGGCGCTCAAACAAAGGTGGCGAATCAAATAGAGGTGATGTTCAAATAGAGGTGGCATTCAAATAGAGGTGGCATTCAAATAAAGATGGTGTTGAAAGACAGGTTTTATGGTATTTGTAAAGATTGGAAATCTTTACATTTTATTCACTATAATAAAAGCTGTGTCTGTTCTTCTGAATCTACACTAAGAGTGGGAGGGAAAACAACGCATCACACTGAGATTGAACTCGAGTATCCAGAGTGCGAGAAAGCGCTTGACTAACTGCACCACCAGATTCACGCTGCAGAACAATCTAGTAACTGAAAACATGCTTATTACACACAATGATGATCTCTCAAGATTGTCAGCATAATGGTTATGATTATAAATTATTGAACATCAATTTGTAAGTTGTAATAACTTTCATAGAAAGCGATCCTTCATTTTTAGGGTTTAATCGAGTCAGCACCATGACAGCCTCATAGTGAAAGCCCGTGAAATTGAAACTAATTTTGCCTATGCCATATCTATTAAAGTTCCACTTCTATTTATCGTAAGCGTTGTCCTTTTTTAAGTTCATTGGACAGTAATGAAGCATGTCACAAGGACTTTGCACTTTCACACTTTCCAAAACGTAACAGAAAACTAGAAAACCATGGTCATTGCTATCCCAATGATGCTCATGGAGGGACACAACTGGGCCAGAATACGAGGAAATTGATGCCTTTTACTTTTTATTATTTTAATACGTAGCATCAGATTTCATGGGTTTTTTATTAATTGTTAGTCATAAATTGTGATAAGTCTACTTTTGTGATGACCTGAAGCTAGATTATTTATAGCAAATAAATGAACGAGTTCTTGTTTTCTGCAAATATTAATACTAATGCGCTGAAAGTCCCTCCGCTGTGAGAGACCATCATGAGTAATCAGTATGTCCACAGTTATTCCAGAGAGATGTGAGGTGGTGCAATGGCGCAGATGCTAGCATACTTGGCTGAGAATTTGAATATTTGGGTTCAATTCCTGTGTAGTGCATCTTTTTGTTCCTAACGCTGTTAGAGTGGTTGTTATCATAGTAAGGATTGTTAGTAACAAATAACAAGTCGTATTAACATATATTTACTAGAGAGGTAAGAGACTAACTCACCCTTCCTTAATCACACCTTGAGTGAAGATCATTGCAGCCTCATCTGGCGACATGTTCACATTGATGTCTGGAATGAAAACACACTTGGAAACCTTGCCAATGAGGGTCCAGGCCACACATGTGTAACTTACCAACTCGTCAATATTTGGATTCATTGACAACATCGGCTACAAAACAAATTTTACTTAAAATTAAGTTAACAAACTTAAAACATCAACTTTCAGCAAGTAACTTGCAAGTAAAGAAAATGCTATTCGTTTTCTGTAAGAAAATTTATTTCGTATTTAAATATTATATTTACCATGTCTTTAACATCCTATATATGCTTAAAATTGATTTTTATTGAATTATTACAGATGAACTAACACAAAATGTTAGTAGATTTTATCAAAAAATCATTGGTATTTGTCTATCATTTGTAATTGTTCTTGATGTTAGAAAGGGTAGAGGGCTCTTAAGGGTAGAAACCAGTGGTTGGATACCAGTAGGTAGATGCCAGTTGGTAAAGATTAATGGATGGAGGCGAGTGGGTGGAGGTGAGTGTGTAGAGATCAGTTGGTGGATACCAGTGGGTAGAGTCTAGTGGGTGGAGACAGGTGGCTACAAATCAGTGGGTGAAGATCAAGAGGTAGAGGCCAGTAAATGAAGACTTGTAAGTACAGACCCGTGGGTGGGGACTCGTGGGTGGAGACCCATGAGTGAAAGCTAGTGGGTAGAAAAAATTAGTGTGTAGTAATTAAAAGTTGAATATTAGTGGCTGAGATTGTCAGAGTAGAATAGCATATAAATACAAGTGGGTAGAGATAAATGGGCAAGTAGTTTTTATGTTGATTTGACTATCAAAATGTTATTCTGTATTGAAATACTTTCCTTTGGATTAGTATTAAACAACCTTTATTTTAAAGTCATAAAAACTTCTGCAAAGACATCTTATTTGAAAAAAATGTGCTAACTATAAACTTATTATAGAGATAAAAAAAACACCAAGCGTGAAGCTATGAAAGATTGGCAGATGTAATAAGTGTGTGCAGAAGTTATTGCATAGTATGGACAGGACAGCGTAGTGTATTAGGTAGTACTGTGATGGTTGTGTGCGGCGTAATTATTTTACTATCAATCTTCGAATCGAGTAATTAAACTGTCAGGTTGCAGCAAAGCTTTATTGTATTAGAATCTCAACTTAGTAATCTGGTAATATATTCATCTCAAGCACTTCGTATTCTGCACACACACTAGATTCTAAAGATGCAGCTCTTATATATGTCATACATAAAAACCATTGGAATCCCAGAATTGTATTGCTACAATAACAATTAATTAAATAGGAAAACGCTTATGTTTATAGAGGTTGCAAGACACAAAGACACTGAATGACTCAGGAGAATGTCAATGGCAAACCAGAACCAACATGTCAGATAACAGATTCGATGATAACTGTATGAAGAGGAAAATATTGCTGACTTCTTTAGCTGGCTCCATAAACATCATGCCACGTAATTATTGTTCCACTGGTAAAAATATCTTTATACAATCAATTAGATGGTGACAGTCTAACCAAATGTCTCGGATGTATCAGTGGTGTGGTGAAAACCAACCGGATCTCGTAATTGATTCTAAGCTTTTGTATAAACTAAATGAATGTCATAAGATAGAAAATAGAGTGTTATTAAATTGCATTTGACCTCTATCTTACAGTACACCTAGTGGTTCCGAATCCATATTCAGTGTGAAGCCAGTTTTTCGTTCCTAGATTATAATCGCTATATCTGGACACACGAATGACAGACTGACCGACCTACACCAAGATTTATATATATATATATATAGGTTGTCTAACCAAGGTTAAATGCATGAACTGATGCTAATAAAATAGAATAACAAGAAGAGAAGATAGCTCACAAATAAATACTAACAGAAGACAATACTTTTAACCTACCCATTTCTTACCTGTAAGTTGTCTGATCTCAGCTGCATGAGTTCATTGGCTAAGGAATAGTGGCTATGAGCAATGCACTTAGGCTTTCCTGTGCTTCCCTATAGCACAAATATAATAACACATATGTAATAGCAATGAGTTGGTTCAACTTTAAGGATCACACTCTGGATGGTGTAAAACTGGAACCAACAGAAGTTCCAACACAAAAATTTCATCATGCAACAGTTATCTTTGGAAATTGTTAAGCCCTAATATTTACTTCGCCGGCGAAAGATAGCTTTACAATGTAATAATGAGTATCACGAAAAATGTGGGTTTGTTCTTTAAAATGTTTGACATAAATTTACCGTATATTACTTAACTCCCATATAAGCCGACCTCAGAAAACCAGCACTGAAATTAGGGAATTTATAAAAACATAAGCCAATCCTGTAAATCGTAATACTCCATATGTATCTATTGAGCGGCTTTTGCAGGCTTAGTACAAAACGTTTCTGGTTGGTGAGTAGTTGAATAATTAGCCTATTGCATTTCTGTTAATCGAAAAAAAAACAATTATCTGGATGCATTGAACTAGTAAATAACATGTTTGCCTTTGATGCTGATCTAGTTTCGCTTTTCAAAAACACATTTCTATAGTTATTTGTTCTTAGCGATGATCGGACACATTACAGCTACACAGACTTCACAAATTGTAGATCACTGAACTTCTGGTGATTATCTATTGAGCAATAGTAGTTTTGGCAGTGAATATTTATCTTTAACAGTATTAATACTGCCATAAGTTATAGTAATAATGGTAACTCATCTGACTATAAACATGCTCAACTTGTCAATTGAGATAGTATAAAGAGGACAAAAAATGTGCGAACGAATTATGCAACACAACTGTGGCCTTTTATGGCATGTTCTGGAATCGGCTTGTATGCAGGAATACATTTCTTGCACATTCTACTGCTCAGTGTCTCCTCCATGTGTCACCAATTGAACTTTAATATACAGTAGTTCAAATATTCACAGAAAATGTTTCATATTATAACATAGCTTCATTTATTATTTGAAAAACAACTATAGAGGCCTGTAAAGAGTCTAGCGGATAAACTGCCATAGCCATTTACAAATAATCATAAAAAGCAATGAACTAGGCAAAGAACATTGTAAGAGCTTATTAAAATTGTTTATAATCTTTTAATTGTGTTTGCTTAAATTTATGACAAGTCAAAACTTTTCTAATTACTCATTACTAAATAGTATCCTGTTTTCATATAGATACAGTTTAATATTAGTTGAAAGATGAGCTGTCAAAGTTTGATCTAGAATAACTCCCAATTCTGTTCAACTGTACACCGCTGGAACACTAACAAAAGTTCAACAAAACACCTTTTAATAACCTAATAGTTGTACAAATGTTTAACATGAAATTTTATTTTGGGCATTATACTTAGTGATTTCAAAGCAAACACTTACAGAAGAGAAGAGATGATGGAGTCTGTATTTTGGTTTGACCGACTTTTTGGCTTCTTCAAGTTGCTGATCTGATACAGACTTTCCTATCTCTGTAAGCTGACTGAGGGGTTTTAGACACCTGTGCGCAGGTGCCCTGTCATTGTGGGAATTGTCATAGAATATATGCTCTATGAAGGGAAGTCTAAAAGTAGAGTAACATACCTGGTAAAAACTATGTAAAAGGTAGTAGGAGTGTTAAGAAAACTCCCATCTGATCTTAAGTACCAGTGTGTTATATTAGCGGATTACAACAGTGTATAAATAGTAAATGGTATCTTTCTATTAGGAATAGATAAAACCTAGTGTTACATATCACTAGTACTCTGACAGTCTAGAGTACAGTGAGAGATCGTCAGGTGGCCTTCTGAAGCACAGAGAATGACTATGTGTAGGGTCAGGTGGGGCAAGTTGGGTCAGGCGAAATATGTGGGGTTGCCTGTTCTGTTCGTTTTCTTTAGTTAGGTCACTGAGAATATCTAAGGTCAAGGTCATTTTCTACTATTATTTAGTAGGGAACATTTAGCAATTGCGAGTTTTATTCAAATTTTAATACTATTTCATATTAAATGTAAACATCACTAGTCATATTGTACTACGTATATGATTTGGTATATAATACAGCCTTACTCTTATGTGATTAAGCATGACTAATGGCGAAAATATCATCTATGATTTAGCACATAAACATTTGGAGCTGCTAGAGCTAATATTGAGAATAAGTTAATTCTGTGAGAAAAGACAGTTTTGAAGTTGGATCAACCCAGGTGGGGCAAGAGGGGTCTGTTATTGCTCTTGTACAATTGCTGACCTCTTTAATAGATAATAAACTGAACTTTAACAAATAGATGAAAAGTTTTATTACAGTCTTATTATAGTTTTATAGTTTTCACACTTTCACACTCAGCAAACAAAGTCTTCGAAACCACTACCACAGACACCACATAGAAAGGCTACTGTATAAAAAAGAAAAGAGTACTATAGGATTGTAATACTAACTGATACTCTAGAAAAGCAGCAGCTAAGTAATCCGAAAAAAATGAGAAAATCTGAATACAGTGGCATCTTCAAGCTCAGATAAAGAATTCTTGGCAGACAGTTTGATTGGTTCAGACAGCAATTCACCAGCATCAGAGACTGATAAAGAAGGGGAGTAATCGGTTGAGATAGGAAAGTTTGTTTTAGTAAAATTCGCTGGAAAAGGCAAAGGTTTTTGTTTATGCTGGAATGGCAACATGATGTGAAGGATTAGATTAGCTGGTAGATTTTTATAAAAAGACCCTCAAGGAATGTATAGCAAAACTGAACAAAAAGTTGTGTCACCAATAGATTCAACCAGACCATTAAAGTACTGGATGTTCTCTATTAGAACAATTACCAGAATGCTAGGAGGTATCAGCTTGAGTGACCAGATCCATGTAAATAAGAAGGATATTTGTGTAGAATATTACGCTGATAATGCTTTTTACACTTGACAAAAATATGCTAACAATATGTTATGTTAATATGTGATGATAATAATATAATTATGTTAATAATATTACTTATGCATTACATATAAATGTTCAAGGACATAATAATTATAAGCGTGAAATATATTTAAGTGTAAATCCAAAATACACAGCAGTTTTAGATTTAAAGCTTTATTGCATGACTCTTCTGATACTTTCTACATTGACTTAACTTGCCTCATTGACTGACCAAGCCTGTCCCACAATTGGGGTAAGTTGGGTCACATGACAACAAGTTTTCAAATGAGTATTTTGTCAGTTTGACTGAGGATTAACTATCATACATTTTCAGTAGAATAAACCACAGACTGAACTCTTTATTGGGAAAGTTTTACAATCCTACAGTTTCTGCTTTTGTCATATTTTGTATAAATGTGATTTTTCATTCCCGCCTCCCCCTACAATTATTTGAAGAAATCTAAAGTAGTCGAGTGGCAAAGATGGTACAGTGTCGAGCTACTAAATCGAAAGCTGCGAGTTCAAATGTTTCAATTTAATGCAGAACGTATCATCCCCACAAAACCAATGCAAATATATCGGAGTCATACTGTGACAGCATTTATCTAACTCACCATTAGCATGCATCAAAATTTTAAGTAAAAACCTTAACTATTTGAAATACAATAATGTATTTTATAGTACTTGTTGAAAAATGTTCTTATTTTTGAACTCGTTGTTCATTATATGGCAAAAATATTTGATTTAAAACTTCCCTTATGTATCTGTAGTTAATGGTTCATCATCAAAACTAGTACGCTGGCAGTCTAGAGTTCTGTGAGAGATTGTGAGATGTGTCAATAAAGCGCATAGAATAAATATTCACACAATAACACTGACATTGTACGAAGTGAATGACTGGTGCGGGTGGTAGCCTTCTGGGTGACAAAGACAAATGTTCTGTGTTTGAGCCCTGTATGCTGCAACCCTTTCTGCCAACCTCCACCTGTGGCTTTGGACAGACGGAAGAACAATCGCAGCTCTTGTTATAGTAAAGAGTCTAACAACTGTGCTACTAGTAGCCAGAAACTACTAGTAGTACAGTAACTACCAGTAGTAGCTCAAAAATAAAATGTGCGACAAACAGATTCAGCTGAATATCTTGTATCTGCATGTATAATTACAACATTAACCCATTCGCTAAAGGTTTTTTGCTTGTTGTGGCAAAATTAACTCATGTCGAAAAATTTTGAGCTGACGTACATCTGGTATTTTTGCAGTGCAAACTAGTTTCTGTCATAGAGCTTCAATCTGAAGTTTTTTTCAGGAATCAGCAAAAGTTCTGCACAAGAATCAATGTAGTTGATAAACAAATCAAATGTTCAATAGTTTTTTGTTTTAGTCAAATCTGTTGCAAAACTGGCCAGCTGCAGTTTTTCAACTGACCAAAATCATACCCCATTCTCTAATATAAAAATATACATATCAGAAATATCAGAAATATCTGAGACTCGATGCTGAAGAGTTTCACAAACAGATGAAACATGTTGACATGTTTTCATACAAACATGTCGATGTCGCTGTTTACATTTTTTATTTTTATCCATCATAAAACGAAAATGAAAAAAATTGAAATGCATGATATTATGCTGTGAAATCTGAGTAAAGAGAAACCTAACAGGTTCATTTTTTAGCGAAATGATAACCTAATATCCTAAATTTATTGTGGCGGAATTGTGGGTGGATCTGTTAATCCTGTGACCCGTGATCAATGTTTTTGTATAAATACTAAAGTGAGCCTTTATAAAGGCTTTCCATAGTGAAAGAGTAAAAAAACTCACTTGTCTGACTTTGGACTTGCGTCAGATTCATTGAAGAATTCTAAAAAGCTGGTAAAAGTGGTTCCAGAGGCTCCCTCACCAACCATTACTGCTTTTGGTTCCATTAAAGATAGAGTGTTTACTATTGATGCATCTTTAGGCATGTAGATGTACGGGTGCTGAAACAAAATAGGTATGTGTGCAGTTCAACAACAAGAAATCCTTTTAGTGCAATACATCAGCATGCAAAATGACTTACTGATTGACACTTGACGCATTGATTGGCATAATGCTTGTCATGATGAAGACATGCACATGACTTTTGATTGACATATTGATTGATGCAGTGAGTGACCCTTGTCAGGGGAAGTGACACTTGTCAGATGAAGTGGCACTTGGCATGTGTAGTGAAACTTTTCATGTGTAGTGACACTTGTCAGATGAAGTGACACTTGTCATGTGTAGTGACACTTATTATGTGTAGTGACACTTTGAACGAAACTTAGTGAAATATTCAGGTGGCATATTCAGTGACACACTGATATATTTACATTGAAATATTGATTGACACATTGACAGACAAGCTAATGATATATTGGTTAGTAGAATGGCTGATGGGCTAAAATGTTCTCACATAAACATCCTAATAAGGCATAGGCCAAGCAAATAGCACAGGCAATTTGAAGAAAAGCAAATTATTTATTTATTATTGGTCTCATAACCTAATTTGTCTTAAAAACTTAGTATAAATATCTATATTAATATCTATTTAATATCTATTAATATCTAGTATTAATATCTATTTATCAAATAATTTTTACTAAGGCAGAATTTTTGTTGAGGAGATAAATGAAAAAGAACTGTACTCACAGCAAAAGCCACACCAATAGCACTGCAGGCTGTGAACACATTAACTGCCTCTATCGTAGAACATCCAATTACAGCAAACGTATCTTCACCTGGGATAAGACCCAGGGCCAACATTCCCTTAGCATAGTCATCTGCCTGAAAATGAACGATGAACCATGAACGAGGGTAACACAGAAGAGCACATATAATCACAACACAATGTTTAACAATGAGAAGTAGATAACTCTGATTTCATTAGATATCAGTGTATTATTTAAATAGCTTGGGGTAGTTCAAAATGGGATTTAGCATTATAGTAGGTAAGTTCAGATGGCTTCTTGCATGGTATGTTGCTGAATTTATCACAGCATGCTCATTCAGTATTCCATACCCAACTAAAATTGGGAATTGTCTATGCTTTTGGATTCTATTTCTGTTTACTTCTATTTCAGTTTACCAGCTTATGGAGAATTTCATGTATAGTTCTCAGTAAGCAATTTATTTGAAGAGTGTTACAAACCTATTGTGTAATATGCAACTTTTAGTGAACTCTATGCTTGTTTAAATTTTAATAAATTTCTTACCAAATTTATAGTAAGCTCTCTACTTTAGTATCGAGCACTTTATACCGACATTTCGCCTAAATTTTCCTACATACATTGTATATACAAATGTATATACCGGTAAATATACATATTGTATATCGGTAAATGTATATATATAAGCTCTCAATCTTAGCTTGAGTAATGAAACTTCCATATTTAACCTTAAATTCGTTTTCTCTCTTGCTGCACAGGGAGAAAATGGCATATAGAGGCATCTTTATTATATATACTCATACATATCCTGACAGTCTAGTGTGTCACGAGAGACCATCATGAAAAAGCTGCACAATTACACCATTTTTATTACAGTAAAAACAGTTTGGTTTGGCCTTATTTTAGACATATGCTATTTTTCTGTGTAGCATAGATCTTACTAACGGAAAAAAAGTGAAAAATTGATTCAAGTTGACGTCGGAATAGTGCGTTCCCCTAACATAAAATTACTGTAACAATGGACCTTAAACTCGGTATAAATGTTAAGAAACAAGAAAAAGGTTCTCGATACAAACCATTAATACCACAACTACTGTACAGTCAATAGAATATAAAAGTGAGTTTACTTTTTTTCTCTTTGAGCGGCCAAATGAGTGAACTTGGAAAGACCTTGAATTTGATTAGGCAATTTACATATATTCTACAGTTCGAATAAAGTAAAATGACAATAGCGTAAACGTTCTAGTAACGTATTGTTTACACCGTAGGAGCAGCAACTGTATAAGTAAAAGAAATTTATTAAAATATAATATGTCAGACAGAGTTAGTCCAAATTCCCTTTATTTTACAACAACAAGCTACACACTCCTTACCTTCTCTAGTATCTGTGTGGTGGTGAATCTTCTATTTGTCTCCAAGTTGACCACCTCACCAACTACTCCCCTTTCTCTAGCTCTCTCAAACAGATCATACAAGACCAGGTCTTCTTGGATTGGATGGCTAGGATCAGTGGCATCCAGATAGCTCTTGGTTAGAGGTCCTAACATCTAAAAAAGGAAAAACAATTTTAAATGTAGTGTTACTAACGGTATAAGATGGTGAGCGAATTTTTCTGAAAGCTGCTTTCTATGGTAGAACTTTCAGGCTGTCTGTCATTCAACCTGTCTTGAGCTGTCAATTTTAGGTTGGCGTCAGAAGAGCGGGTAAAACTTGCTTTTTAACTATGAGAAAACCTCAGGTCATGTCACTTAACCTCATAGCTTATGAAAAATGAGTTTCCAGCAGACCACTAACAGCCTGGAGGAGTTTGGCCGTTCGGGGCCTTCAAGACAATGGATGACAACTCTGAAAAGATGGTCCTGTTTGGTATGAAGCGTCATCAGCAATAAATTGAGCTTAATATAGCTTCGTCTCCGTCTTGCCTTTGATTGCTCCGCAGTGAACTATCATTTATATAATTGCTACTTTTTTACATTGCAGGATAGCCTTTTGACAACCAGATTGGAGCACTTCAAGTACTCATGGCTTAAGGTCTCTGTTGCTGAATAAACAATAATAGTGAAAACTTTTGAAATTTAAATTGAATTTACTACCAATAAATCATACTCTATCGACAGTGACAGATATAGTGCATCTACAAACTGTAGCTTGAGATATATTACCTACATCTATGAACCATAGCCTGAGATACATTACATCTATGATCTGTAGCCAGAGATATATTGCACCTATGAACCATAGCCTGAGATATATTACATCTATTAACAATAGCTGAGATATATCACATCTATGAACTGTAGCCTGAGATATATTACATATATGAACCACAGCCTGAGAAATACTTCATCTATGAACAATAGCTGAGATAAATCACATCTATGAACTGTAGCCTGTGATATACCCATCTATGAACTGTAGCCTGCGATATATTACATCTATGAACTGTAGCCTGAGATATTACATCTATGAACTGTAGCCTGAGATATATTACATCTAGGAACTGTAGCCTGAAATATATTACATCTCTGAACTGTAGCCCGAGAAATATTACATCTATGAACCACAGCCTGAGAAATATTACATCTATGAACTGTAGCCTTAAATATATAACACCTGTGAGCTGTAGCCTGAGAAATATTATATCTATAAACCACAGCATGAGATATATTCATCTATGAACTGTAGCCTGAAATATATTACATCTATGAACTGTAGCCGGAGAAATATTACATCTATGAACCACAGCCTGAGAAATATTACATCTATGAACTGTAGCCTTAAATATATTACATCTGTGAGCTGTAGCCTGAAAAATATTATATCTATGAACCACGGCATGAGATATATTCATCTATGAACCGTAGTCTGACATATGTTACCTTTACGAACCATAGCCTGAAATATGAGATTTGACCAGCACTTTCTGCAAGCCTCCAAATCCCAGACCTCACGAAGTTTGTCTGATAATATCTCTAGAAATTTTCAACCAACATGAATCCAATCTGAAGCACACCCCTACTTCACTGCACTTTGTCTACCACTATTATCTGTGGACTGGCAAGACTGTTCCTAAGAAAATAACCTGATTGGTTGACCGGCTTAATTGACCCATTTATATGACCTTATCTTTTGATCTTATTGACACAGTTAGTCCCTCTTTAAAATGAACGTTGAACTAGTGATATTACCAGACCACAACACAACAGCCAACTGCTCTGTACGGTCAGATCTCTTATCAAGACTGGCCTATAGTCCAATGTTTACTGGTAATCTTTAGTTTGAATACACAATATTCTTTCAATTGTGACTTTTTAAACATGGTAATTCTGATTTTAGAAATGAAAACATGCCAATAATAAGTAATACCGGCCGAGGTATCACAGCTGACAATGCCTGTACTTTAGTCATTATTATCTATGGTTGGCATTTTAATTTTAACATCGTTCGTCTCTATAATAAGTTTATAGTTACTGCATTTTTTTCAAATCTCATGTCTTAATAGAACTTTTCTATAATTTCGAAATACATAGCTTTGAATACCGATTAAAAGAAAAGTATTTCAATGCAGAATTTAATTTTGTTAGTCGCATCAACATAAAGGCTGCATGTCTCCACCCACTCGTGTCTACCGACTTGTATTCACTTGCTATTCCACTCTTACAACCTCAGCCACTAATATTCAACATCTAATCATTACTAGTTTTCTCTACCCGCTAGTCTCCACCCACAGGTCTCTACCCACTAGTCCCCACCCACTGGCCTGCACCCACTAGTCCCCGCCCACTGGCCTGCACCCACTAAACTCTACCCACCGGTATTCACCCACAGGTCTCTACCCATTAGTCCCCGCCTACTGGCCTGCACCCACTAAACTCTGCCCACTGTTCTCTACCCATTAGTCTGGGATACTCCACTGGCCTCCATCCACTAGTCTCTACCTACTGACTTTCACACACTAGTCTCCACCCACTATCTTCTAACCTCTGGTCGCCACCCACTAGTCTCTACCCCGTC